>NW_015161417.1:778692-782623 GCF_001447785.1 Gekko japonicus | reverse complement strand
GTTGTTTTCCCGTCCGGAATAAGGTGGTGTTTGTGTGTTTTATTTATTTGATTCATTTGTACCCTGCCTTCCCCCCCAATAGACAGGGACCCAAAGCAGCCTACATCATTCTCCTCTCCTCCATTTTATCCTCATAGCAAGCCGGTGAGGCAGGTTAGGCTGAGAGTGTGTGACTGGCCCAAGGTCATCCAGCAAGTTTCCAAGGCACAAGTGGGGATTTGAACCCGGGTCCAACATTCTTAACCACTACACCACAATATGCATGTCCCTTCTCCTCTCAATGAAAGAGAAAGCTGAGAGTAGCTGCTGTGGTAGCTTTAACTGGAAGGATAAGAAAGTTATTCCGGCAGCACTGCAGGAGGGATGGAAAGCTATTTTTAGATGCCTGGTCAGTCCCTTGGGGTCTTCTGCCCATACTCGGTTTAAACCCAGTAGCGATGTGTTCAATTAGGAGTGGGAATCTCAAGGTCAAGCCCCCACTTGGTCATGAAGCTCACTGGGTGACCTTGGAGATCAGACTCCCTCCCTCCACCTACACTACCTCACAAGAGAAAAGAGTAAGAGTCCAGGAGCACCTCAAAGACTAACAAAATTTGTGGTAGGGTATGAGGTTCCATGAGTCACTGCTCACGTCTTCAAATGCAGTGACTCGTGAAATCTTAGACCCTACCACAAATTTTGTTAGTCTTTAAGGTGCTACTGAACTCTTACCCTTTTCTGCTGCTATAGACAGACTAACATGGCTGCCCATCTTGATCTGCCTCACAGGAAATGAGGAGAAATGAGTACATTGCTCTTGAGCTCCTTGGAAATGTAACAGACGGCTTAACTAGACTAGCTTCGTTCAATGACGTTTCTGCATTTGGAAGCAATCCAGATTTACTTTGTGTTCCAACTTGGACTAGCTGGTTTGATACAGTTACACGTTTGGATCTCCCACTTCAAAGATTCAATCCAGCTTCGATTACCTGGATATTGGGATTTGTTTTTCCTTCTGACGTATATCTGCCTCCTCTTGCAATCCGTGTCCGTCATATTCTGTATGAATCTGAAGAAGATTCAAAATGACTCATTTTAAATGAGTAGGCCATCTGATTATGTTTCGATTTAAACAATAACCACATATCAGCTTCTGTACATCTTAATATCTTTCTGTATATAGTATTTACTCAACAGATACATCTGTAGATATAATTTCCAACATGTGGGTTAGATCCAGTGTAGTATTTCCACCGGTGCAAGGACTTCCTCCCACAAAGCAGCTTTTATGACTTCTCCGCCCTGTAACAGCCTAAAGCACCACCCAAATCCTGTTTGTGGAGGGACTCTCCCTGAGCAGGGTTTGGGGGCATTTGGGGTTGCTGATCGAGGGAGAAGCAACAAAAGTCTCACTCCAGGAATTAAAGTCCTTGAACCTGCAGAAAGTCTACTCTGGATCAAACCCTACCCTTGCCATTTTCCTTTGGTCCTTGGTCTTGCTCGTGTACTGTGTGGACACCATGCATGTCAAGCACAAGGCACAGCAATGGAGTGAGAACCACAAACTTGATACAGGACTCTACAGCTGGTAGAATGTTCCTTCTGGTTCACAAGTATCTCCTCTGGCTGTTCTGCTCCAGGGCAGAGAAAAGTATTTTCTGTAACCTGCTGTCAGATCTTTTAATGGGCAATGTCAAGGACCAAATATGGGGTTTCTGCATGCAAAACTCATTCTGTAGTACTGAGTCATGGCCTCTCCTTGGGCGATTGGGAGGCCCAAGGACACCCCATTCGTTATCTTCATAATCAAGCAAAGATTTGAGCCCCTTTTCCCACAGTAAAGCCTAACGTCCAAGTATCTAACAGGTTCTCAGTCCAAGGCAAGGGCAGATGTCATGCATGGTTATAGAGGAAAGTGTTAGGTTCATACCATGTTCCTTTAGGTAAACAGCAGTGAATTATGGCACTTTTACAAAAGAAGGGTAGACATTAAAGTGTTCTGCATTGTACTTGCCTGGTCTCTGTCTTGCTTTTGACAGCACATTTTTAAAAAGAAAATCAAGGCAGTGCAGCTACGTCTCAAGTAAGAAATGACCAATTTTCATGGTTTGCATCATTTAATGTAAAAGTCCTTTTTTATTTTAACTTTGACAATGATGTGATTTACAACTCCACCCTTAATTGCTGGGCATGATTATAATCCTCTACTGCCATCTTGTGTAGATTTAGAATACTGCAACACACATTATGGGGGTAAAAATCCATCTTCCCTGTCAATTTCATTCTGTTGTGTTTCCATCTGCACCATCTTTAAAGTCCCAAGTCTTAGGGACTGGATAGACTAGAAGTTGAAATGTTTATTGCCCATCCCGGCAGTACATATGACCGAATCTATGAGGCTGCCTATACCATGTCAGACAGGAAGGCCTGGCGTGATCTGGTCCATGGGGTTGCAAAGAGTCAGACTCAACTGTGCGACTGAACAACAACAACATACCATGCCGTATCATTGGCCCATCATTGGAATTGGAACTGTCTACACTGATTGGCAGTTGTTTTCCAGAATCTCAGGCAGAGAGCGGTCTTTCCCACCGCCTGCTACCTGTATTCCTTTTAACTGAATGTTCCAGGGACTGAACCAGAAATCTCCAATGTGTGAAACACTCCATACTCATAAATACCCAGATATGTGTACAATCCAAGGAGCATGTCCCTTGGCAACAAAATGAAACATATCAGTGGGACTTTTGTTTAAATTAAGTACTGTGGCCTAATTGGATTATGATTCAAGTGTACCTGTCTCTTTTCCCAGTGAATGTCTGTTTTCCCCCAACACCTATAATAGATGTTTATGTCTGATCAGAACATAGTACAGAGGAAATGGCTCTCTCATTTCAAATGACAAAGGAATTTGAAACTACAAAGACATAAAATGGAGGCTCATTTTGGCTTCTTTCTCCTCCATTTTTTATATAAATTAGGTCAGTGGCGGAGGTTTGTGCTTTCAGCTTTGAGGAATTTTTTGTATGCAAGACCAGATGATGTTAAACTATGATGAAGTCCTTGTTTGGGGCAGGAAATTCTGAATACATACAGAGGACTGACGGTCAGATTATAGAACAAGCTGCTGGGATGAATGTGTTAGTGTCTAAAACAAACTGATGTCTTGATCTTTTCCACTCTGTTATATTGAAGGCAGGACACTCAGTTTAATACCACCTTAAGGATTTAGAGAAAAGAACAAGCAGATATCTCCCAACATCCTCGTGGCTAAATTACACCTTCATATCCTTTTATGGAGCTAAAATTTGGGAGCCGACGGCACCACTTGATTTAGAAACTCACTGGAATTGGATGCTTTGCTGGATTCTAGAAGCCTCTGTCTCACTCTCAACCCAGTAATGAATTGGAGGGAAATGGCTGTAGTTCATCATAACATGTTGCTCAGGCTTTGTCTTGTAAAAAAGGTAAAGGTTCCCTTGCTCGAAAGCCAGTCGAATCCGACTCTAGGGTTGCGGTGCTCATCTCCGTTTCAAAGCCGAAGAGCCAGCACTGTCCAAAGACGTTTCCGTGGTCATGTGGCCGGCTTGACTAAACACCAAGGCGCACAGAACACTGTTACCTTCCCACCAAAGTGGTACCTATTTATCTACTTGCAATTTCTTGCTTTCGAACTGTTAGGTTGGCAGGAGCTGGAACTAGAGATGGGAGCTCCCTCCATCATGCGGCACCCGGGTCTCGAACTCCTGAACTACTGACCTTCCACAGTCTGCAGTTCAGCGTTTTAACCACTTGAGCCACCGCAGCTCCTTTTGTCTTTAAAATATACCCCAAATGGGACCCCTTGGAACCGGGGGACACTTGGGCCTCTTCTTTCCTACAGCTTCTCCTATGAATGTTTGTGTAATGTCGTGGCTAGAGTGTTGAAGACTGAATTTAAAATTATAAAACA
>NW_015161417.1:746915-777347 GCF_001447785.1 Gekko japonicus | reverse complement strand
GCACGGAACACTGTTACCTTCCCACCAAAGTGGGAAGTGTATATCTACTTGCAATTTTTTGCTTTCAAACTGCTAGGTTGGCAGGAGCTGGAACTAGAGACGGGAGCTCACTCCGTCATGCGGCACCCGGGTCTCGAACTGCTGAACTACTGACCTTCCACAGCCTGCAGTTCAGCGTCTTAACCACTTGAGCCACCGCAGCTCCTTTTATCTTGTAGTAGTCTTTAAAATATACCCCACATGGGACCCCTTGGAACCGGGGGACACTTGGGCCTCTTCTTTCCTACAGCTTCTCCTATGAATGTTTGTGTAATGTCGTGGCTAGAGTGTTGAAGACTGAATTTAAAATTATAAAACACATTTTCAGAATGACTAAGATATTGACATTAAATTGTGTGAAGCTCAGACCCTGTCTGTTTGGCTAAACTTTCTCATAAGTGTCAAAGCTACTTATCTGCCTGTACTAAATATCTAATTGGGAGAGCGATGACTCTTTCATGGTTGCAACAAACACCCCTGCAGAGGGCCACAGAGAGGGACTCTAAGGGGACCAAATTCCTGGAGGAGAGTACTGAGGGGGGGAATATTCTCTCGGAGATGATGTTTATTTTTATGTAATTTTAAATTTATTTATGTTATTTATACTCTGCCTTTCTTACATAGACTCAAGGCGGATTACACATAGTGAGGCAGTACAATCAACAAGATGGGATATTCAGTGAAGAATATGCCACTGCGCTATGGTCCAAGCAACATTCTTCAGCAGCCTGGGATTCAGAATAACAGGACTGGTTCTTGTACACTTCTGAAACCCGTTGGCAAAGGCCTCCTGCACTGATGTGGTGATGACATCAAACCCCCGCTGACTCAGTGTGATGTGCTACACCCAGGGCTCTTTTGGGGCAGGAACGCACAGGAACGGAGCTCCGGCTGGCTCCTGAGTTGGCCACACCCACCAGGAACTTATTAGCATAATAGGCCACACCCAACAGTGGAAACTCATTAGGATTGGCTACAGTAGGCGTGTGTGGCCTAACATGCAAAGGAGTTCCTGCTACAAAAAAAGGCCCTGGGTTTTGACAACAAACAAGGTAAACAGAATAAGAAGCAAAAGGTGGGTGTGGCTGGATGACCACACTTCTGGTGACATGGAGGTGTGGCCTAATATGCCAATGAGCTGTGCTGTCATGGGTGTGGCCTATTATGCTAATGAGTTCCTGTTGGGCTTTATCTACAAAAAGAGCCCTGGCTACACCCATCCAGGAAGCAGCAGAGACTACTAGACTTGGTAGATCCACCAGTGGAACTGAAGAACCCAGAATGAAAAGGAGATGGTGAGCTGGACAGCAGAAGGCCAGCAGACCTCTGCCAGGGTCCCCAGGGTCCAGGTGGGGCCTGGAGTCCTCCCTGAATCACAGCTGACCTCCAAACTTACAGAGGCCAGTTCCCCTGGAACAAAGGACGCCTTCAGAAAATGAGCCCTGAAGGCATCACATCTGGGCTGAACTCCTTCCCCTCCTTAAGGTGGGGGGAGAGCCAGTTTGGTGTAGTGGTTACAGGTGGCAGGACTCTAATATGGAGAACCGGGTTGGAGTCCCCACTCCTCCCCACAAAGCCAGTAGGGTGACCTTGGGTCAGTCACAGCTTTGTCAGAGCTCTCTCAGCTCCACCTGCCTCACAAAGTGCCTGTTGTGGGGAGAGGAAGGGAAGGTGGGTTGTAAGCCGCTCCAAGACTCCTTTGGGTAGTGAAGGGCAGGGTATAAAACCAGCTCCTCCTCCTCCTCCTCCTCCTCTTCCTCCTCTTTCTTCTTCCTCAAGCTCCACCCCTGAATCTCAAGGGATTTGCTAAGCCAGAGTTGGCAACCTTACCTCTAGTACACTCACACAAAGATCAGAGAGTTTCTGCCTAACTTTTTTGCAAGAACAAGGTGTGACTTCAGCTACGGATGGCAAGCCTCCTTGTGAATGAAATTGTGCTTTCCTTTAACCACTGCACTAGGTCAACGTTTGTGAGCTCCCTATATATAGCCCACTGGAAAGGAAAAAATATACCTCTTTTCCTATTGCAGACGCTTAGGCAATTAGAACTGTGTTACAGAGTCAACCCGTGGCGTGGAGGAGATAGGGACAGAAATGAAAGAAGCTGTTGCTAAATGGCTGACGCTGCTTTTTCCCCCAATTTCCTGGCCACTTGGCTCTCGAAATTTCTGAAGTCTGAGCGACAAGGGCTGAGGCTCCTGCAAGGCAAGGGAGGTTCCAAAAAAAAAAAAAAGGAAATGGAAGTGCTGTTACTCAACTGTACAGTGAGATCGCTAAATCTCCAAGCTTGTTTTATAGTGAAGGAGCAACCAAGCAGGAAATTGGTAATGCAAAGTATGGAGGGGAAGCTCCACAGCAGGTGCATACTAGAGAAGCAGAGAAAACAATGGTGTTTTTAACCAGGTCCCCCTCTACGAAGCCACTTTTTCAGAAAAAGAAAGGGAAAAAACCAAAAAGAAGCTGCATGCAGGGACTCAGTGGAGCACTGTGGAAATTTCAGAGTTCTTTTACAAGATCAAGTTTCACAATGCTGTTCTTATATGCTTTATTGGGTGTTACAAGGGATTAATGCTGTTTAATTGCATTCCACCTATGCGATTATGCTCCATAAAGTATGTATTTGGTATACAGTGCTGATTCTTAATCTGCAAATTCCCCCCTCCCCTGAGATACATGAGTATATGAGCTACAGTGATGGGAAATTCTTAGGGCTGATTTTGTTAACACGACAAAAAGTGATGTCATGAAACAGTTAAATGTCAAACCATCAATCTTCTAAATGGTTTTTAGGAAAAGGAGACACCTACTCATATTGTCAGTTTCATGCAGAGATGCTCTATTACTGATCAGAGAGGGTGATGTTCTTCTTATGGGTAGAGATCATGGGAGCTGAATGCTCAATGGCTTGTTTGTCTGCATCCAGACATCTTGAACCCTGGTGACCTGAGATCGAATCCTCACTTGGCTTGATGCTCACTGGGTGACCATGGGCCTCTTAGTCCCTCTCTCAGCCTAACCTACCTTACAGCAGTGTTGTGAGGATAAAAGGAGAGGAGGAGAAAACTATGTACTGTTTCCTGAGCACCTTGGAGGGAAGGCTAAACAAAAATAAATAGTTGCTGGCAATTCCAATGGATTTGCCCCTTTCAATGTTATTTATACTCAATGCATGCAAAAACGGCTGGTTTCATTCCAAGGAGGAAGAAACCACGGTAGAAACTGTGACTTTTGGATCAAGAGGGTACGGTCGCAAAATTCAGAAGCATCCTTTTGTAAAAAGTAATGCAACTGTTGCTGGGAAAGGAAGGAATAGTGCGACCCTGAAGCTCGTTTTTGTATTGCATCGTGCACAACACCTACAGCTGAAGCCCAAGACAAACTAACCCTTCCTGTAAATAACAAGCTCACAGGCCACAACCGAGGGCATTATTTAAGGGAAGGAGGTAATAAAAGCCCTGTTGTGGGTCCTAATTGCCGATAGGGGATTTTTTTCCCCCTGCTGCTTCGGCTTAATTCTCTTAATAAAGAAAGGAGCAAATGGAGTTTTTCAGAACTTCTGTTTCACATCCTTTATATACATTCAAAGTCTTTTTGCTAAATGCCTATTAACGGATTATATGAGTCAAAAGTAAACTTGTCGGAACAACAGCAAGAGCCCCCTCGGCATAGAAAATTACACCCCACGCCATAACATTCACCTTCAGCATCCTGAGAAGAGCCCCCCTCCAGCTTTCCATCTCCTGCAGCCCACAAGAGAACGTGAGCTTGATCCAACTGGCAGCAGAGAGTTACAACACAGCCCTAAGCAGAGTTGTGCCTTTCTAAGCCCCACAGACTTCAATGGAGTGGAAAGGGCATAGCTCTGCTCCAGACTGCACTCGTTTGCTCCCCTTGCTCCTCTGTCCAACAGTGCTGAGTCACTGCTCTTGCCGCACCTCACTTTCACTGCCCGGACGGGCTCCCTGACTCATAATCATCATCTAAAGGGCAGCCTTAAAAGTTGCCAGGCCCACGACACAAGCCTTTTTATAAATCTTGTTCAGAAACAAAGCCTGTGCAGTGGACGAAAAAAGAGAGCCGATTCCGGCAGCTGTTTGGGCTTCCTTCCAGAGAAGAAGCAAGCATAGCTAAAAAGCAGGAAGTATTTACTGCTTGCCCTCAGCCTCCTTCTTAGAGGCCTGGCCTTTTCAGTCAAATGTATGACCCCCTCCACATTGCTTTGTCTGGCTGCCTTATCTCTTTGGTGCCTACAGAGGCCTTGCAGCTGCCATTCATGCAGGACCACTTTGGGGGGGGGGCTCCTTCCTCATCTGCAAATCTCTGTGAAGTGTCCAGTTGCAAACAGTAATCACCAGGGCTATTTTTGGGTAGGAACGCACAGGAACGGAGTTCCGGCTGGCTCCTGAGTTGGCCACGCCCAGCAGGAACCCATTAGCATAATAGGCCACACCCAACAGCAGAAACACATTAGAACTGGCCTACATTAGGGGTGTGTGGCCTAACATGCAAAGGAGTCCCTGCTACAAAAAAATGCCCTGGGTTTTGACCACAAACAAGGTAAACAGAATAAGAAACAAAATGTTGGTGTGGCTGGATGACCACACTTCTGGTAACATGGGGGTGTGTGGCCTAATATGCTAATGAGCTGTGCTATCTATTTATTTATTTATTTATCAAATTTATACCTCGCCCTCCCCCGTAGGGCTCAGGGCGGCTTACAAGGCTGTGGCCTAATATGCTAATGAGTTTCTGCTGTTGGGTGTGGCCTGTTATGCTAATGAGTTCCTGCTGGGCTTTTTCTACAAAAAAAGCCCTGGTAATCACCATGACACACGAGTAATATACAGCTGTGCTTCCTAGAACTGAGTTCATACATCAGTATTGCCAGCCTCCAAGTGTGGCCTGGCGTTCTCCCAGAATCATAACTGACCTCCACATCACAAAGGTCAGTTCCCCTGCTTTGGAGGGCAGACTGCACAGCATCACATCTCATCAGAGCTCCCTCCCCACCACAGACCTCCAGACCCCCCAGACCTCCAGGAATTTCTCACACCTGAGCTGGCAACCCTCTTATCAATCTCAGCTTTGTCTCTGTTTACTATAGGAGGAGCAGGAACGACTATGTGGCATCACCTCTTGCTCACAACCGCACACACAGACCTTGTCCTCACCTGTGTGCATTTGTGGTGAACTGTGGCTGCAGTACCCAACATGCATGCAAACCGTAGGCACAATGGCTCCATCCCTGTGATCGAGAATACTGCTTCTTCTCTAATGTTCCTGATTGTGTGGATGAAGATTACGTCTGCACAATATGTGGATGTGTAGGCACCAGAGGTCATTTCGGGGGCAAACGTGAGGGAACACAGTTCCCCCGGGTGAGGTGCAGGGGGGCGGGGCACATGAAGAAGCCCCGCCCCCTGCTTCCGGCCGCCCCGCTTCTGGTCCTCATTCAGCCAGGAGGAGGCAGGAGAAGAGGGAGGGTAAGTTGCTTCCTCCCCACCTCTCCTCACCCCTGCCTGCCTGGGACCAGGAAGGGCCTTGGCGGGGCTTCCTCGCACTCCCGCTGGCCTTGCAGGTCCACCGCCGGGCCCCTGATGTCAGGGGGTGTGGCATATGCTAATGAGTTATGCTAATGAGTTCCCCTAGCTCTTTTTCTACGAAATAACCCCTGGTAGGCACCATGCCCTCACTTGGGTGAATGCACGTAAGAGGGTGTGCTTTTGTGCCAAGCAGGGACAGGGACAGCACATTCCCTCCTGATCCCCTTCTCCACATGTTGACTCTGGCCTGTCATGTGTCATTTGTACAGGACTGGGGAGAAAAGTGGAGTGTAAATAAATAATTACTAAATAATACAATACATACGTTTTGTTTCTTTATTACATTTTTACTCTCATTCTTATTCCAAGAAATTCAAGATAATTTATGCAGCCTCCCTGACTCTTTATTCTCACAACAACCCTGTGAGGTAGGTTAAGCCAAAAAATAGTGACTGGTCCCAATATCATCCAGTAAGATTTGTGACTAAGTGCAGACTGGAATCTGGGTTGTCCATCCAAAGTCCAGCGCTGTCTACTGACTTCCTGGCAGTGTTATGGGAGAAAAATCTGGCAAAATGGGTGGACTGGCCATTTAACTTACAGGGAATCTTCCTATTGGGTTCTCATCCTAGAGGTCTGCTGGTGGACAAAAGCAAGCAGAGCCAGCCTTCAGCATCTAAAGAAAGACATTCCATAAGAGAGGAGGCGAGAGCACAGAACAGTGATTCCCAACATGGTGCCTACAGGTGCCATGATGCTCACCAATGTGTTTCCTAGCAACCCCTTCCCCCTTTCCCAGAACATCTCTTCCATAAAGCAAAGAGCCAGTCATGGCTTTCCTCTATCTCATTGGAGCAGGAACTTCTTCAGAAGAGCTCATGAGTCTGCCTGGAGCACCTGTTCTGAAGAAGCTGCCTCCATCATAGGAGGACAGTTGGTTTGGAATCCACCATTTTCTGATTGTCCCCCAGCCCCTGTGGCAGCCATTTTGTCATTGATCACACACACATGCATGGAAGCCACTTTCTGCTGGTACCTGCTACCTACTTTCAAATTTTTAAAAGTGCTCAAAGGATCGAAACGTCTGGGAACACATGACATAAAGGATAATCCAAAGTATTTGTTAACATGTGTGATTTGTACAGTGTTTGCTGGAGCCAGTTCGTAGGAATTTCAGACAGGCGATATATTCCTGTTCAGGAATGGTTCCCAAACAGTTTCTGGTCTGACATTTCAGACAGAACTGTTTTAGAACCGGTTCCCTACTGGAACATATTTGTACTTTCACACACAAACACTTCTGTCCCATTTAGGAAACAGGGCTGAACCGTTTTACCTGTAAACCACTTCCAAGTAGTCTTCAGTTTCTTCTCCCGGATCCGAAATGCTTTTTCCCACCGTTTTTCGCCCGCGCGGGTGATCTCTGGCTTTTTTTTTAATATTCGCTTTAGAGTGCTATAGCGCTATAGCGCTATTACACAACAGCAAAACAGCATTATAGCAACCCCATTGGAATGTCTGGAGTGTTATGTTATAGCGCTATAGAGCTCTAACGCAAACGTTTAAAAAAAACAGAGATCGCCCACGCGGGCGAAAAACTGCAAGAAGAAGCGGGGGAAAGCAGTGCAGTCTGAAATGGCAAACCACTTCAGATCCAACTGTTTACCGGTAGGGGAAAGCCATGTATGAAATGGCAGCCCTATACCGGTTTACTCCACGACAGATCAAAAACGGCTTCAAACCGGCTTTGTGAAATTCCTCTTAGACACTAGCACAGATGGGGTTAAAGGGGGATTAAACAGATTCATGGAGGATAGGTTCATCAGTGGCTACTAACCATGGTGACTACAGGGACCTTCCATGTTCAGAGGCAGTAAATCTCTAAAAACCAGTGATAGGAGGTAACATCAGGGGAAGTCTTGGACTCTGTTGTACTGATCATTGGCCCTCCAGGGCAACTAGTAAACCGCTGTGTGAAACAGCATGCTGGACTCATCTACATACCAAAATACTGCCCAGCCTGAAAAATCAGAAGTGAGTTCAATCATACCATTTTGGATTATCTATTGGACACATATCAAAGCAAGTTGTCTGAAGATCCTCTGAAAATGATGCTGGTTGATTTTAACAAGTAAACAAATGGTTCTGTTGTTCTTCTCTGATCCTCTTTATGCAGATTGAAAACAAGCAAATGGTAAAGTAAGAGATGGAAATGCATATAGGTCCCTTGGTCGGTTGTTTCTGAGACAAAAAAATATATCCTACAGTGGACAGCTTTTGATGAGTACGTAATCCGAAAGTTTGGTTGATGAGATACCACTGCTGAGATCTTCCACACACGCTGATATATATGTAGGACAATCCTGGTATGGAATGTTTTATTTGATGGGGCTCTCAGCTCCATCTCACACAGAAATCAATTACGGAGAAAATGCTTCTAGACTGCGTATGTATTTTCGTAATCAATAGAGCACCATGTCTCCAGTTTCTATTGAATTGGGTTTACAAAGCTCTTTTGTTCTCACCTGTCTTTAAGAGAAATCACTCCTGGCATCCTGGATCTCGGCTAGCAGAGAAACGGCATGAATCAAAAAGTAAAACATTCCGTCTCTGGGGAGGGTGCCAGCTGTCTCATTGATTCAGCACAGCTCTCGGCCAATTCTGAAGGAGCCCTGGCATAATTTCCAGAGAAAGAGAGATATAATAAGGGTCCATTAGGCTCGCTGTTACCAAGGAGAAATAGAGTGTCTGGTCTGGAACAAAGAAGAAGTCCATAGCAAGAGCTTGCCTTTCAGCTCCCAAATATTAAAAAGTGCAGGGCAGGAGATGTGTCCTGCGCCAAAATCCTTTGCTCCAAGAAGAAAAGATCTAGAGAGAAAGTGAGATTTTCCCATATAGGCACCATTTTTGAAATGCAACCTTTTTTCTAACCATCACATACTGTTTTCTGTTGAAGGGTTAAATACATTTACTTATTAAAGGTCAATCTCAGTTTTAAAATTTAATCAGCAAAAACAATACCGTGCATACCAACCCTAGTTCATATTTCCAGGTATGCTTTGTTTGTCTTCTACTTGCATTTTAATTGTTCATAGCACAAAGCTCATCTCGATCCAGTTTGCGGTCAAATTCTACAGAAGATTTTAAGCCTCTTTGAGCCATTTAACATCTATAGACCTAAACATGCTTTGACCCAAGCACTTTGAGCTTACTTTTATTGAGGTAATGACTCCACTCTAGGGTGCTCTTATTTTACACATCTTCTGTGTCTTGCACTTCCATTTACAGTTTATCAAAAGCAGGGAACAGTGAGAGAAGCAACTACAAGGCACTGGAAAGCAGAAAATGAGGTGAGATCAAAATAATAAAGCACCTGCTTACCTTTCCATCTGGATAAAATTCTGAAGGACGTATCCATAAGGAAATGCATTGCTCATCCCCCACTAATAGGGGGTAACCTTGGAGGAAAAAACAGAACAAAAACAATAACATGACTCACTAGTCACACCAGACTAAGAACTTTATGACCCTCCCTTCACCATGATACCTTTCTCTTTTCTCCGTTATTCTGCACTTCATTTTGTGTTCTGTTATTGCATTTAGACCCTTGCCTGAATGGCCAAGGGTAGCCCGATCTCATCAGATCTCAAAACCTAGGAGGGTCAGCCCAGGTTAGACCATGGATGGGAGATCACAAAGGAAGCCCTGGGTTGCTACTCAGAGGCAGGCACTGGCAAACCGCCTCTTGCCTTGAAAACCCTCTGGGGTCCCCATGAATCAGCTGCAACTTGATGGCCCTTTCCACCATTGTGTTTAAATGTTTCCGTGAAAGCTACTAATGTAAAAGAAAAAATGTTAAAATATCACTGTCAAGTATCTGTTCTCCCAGCCTGAGCAGTGAGATGAGTCCAAGAGAGCATGCTGCAAGGATCAAGAGGAATTTAAATCATGTGAGCCCGATCTTCTCAGATCTCAGAAGCTAAGCAGGGTCAGCCCTGGCTAGTAGTTGGATGAGAGACCCCCAAGGAGTACCGGGGTCATGACATGGAGGCAGCCAATGGCAAACCACCTCTGAACGTCTCTTGCCTTGAAAACCCAAAGGGGTCGCCATAAGTCAGCTGTGACTTGATGTCACATTCCACCACCACCAGGCAATTGTTTGGGGTGTGCACATTTAAGGCCAACCTAGATTACAACAAGGATTTATGTCTGGATCCCTTGATATGTAGTTTAGTCTTGGGAAAGCTGCCTCGGGGATTGAAGGTAGGGATGGACTGGAGCTGTGTCACTAATGGGGTTAACTCTTTGTGTGCCCCCCCATGTTATTACACTGATTGAAAGTGGTCCCTCCAGGATGCTATTCACCCTGGTAGAAAAAAGACAGGCAAAGAAAGTCTTTCCCAGCAGCTGAAGGGGTCAGCTTTGATCTGAGAAATGGTTCATGAGGAAAGAGCAGCTTTTCCACAATGTTTACTCACTCCTTTATGGTATATGACACGTAGCATGGCAGAAAAAGCACATATAATCAATAAATAAAATGCCATTGGGCAGGCACTGCATTGAGTAAGAATATAGGGACATGGTTCTATTGGGAATGCAAGGAATGGATCAGTTGAGATCGCAGCTGGCAGAGCCAAAATCCAATCTCTATGCCAGCCCTGTGATACTGGTCGCAGAGTGTGTGCTTTTCCTCCAGGAAATTCTCTACACATTGACCTCTAAAGTGGGAATAGGCATATTTTAAAACAAAAACATATCACAGGTAAAGGGGAGCAAGAAAAGAGGATCCACTGAATCTGTGCCCTCTTCAATATGAGCCAGCAATGTTATTGGTCTAATTTAAATAGTTCAGAAATATTGTCTATCAGTTCAATCCTCTTAGATAGCAAGATCTGTACAATTCCGCTGATTGGAAAACATCCCTGTTAGTCAAATATCTGCTTACTCAGTCTCTGTTCACTCTCTTCCATCACTCTGACATTATGAACTCTCAACAGCCAGGTGCAACAATAACAGACAAGTGCAAAGTGTTCGAATGATCAACTGTCTCTATTTCTTCATTTGGGATATGTTATATTAATTAGCAAATGAAGGCTTTTCAGGTTGGGTTTTGATTTATTAATGTCTGAATGGATGTCCTTGATGTGTTGCGCGAAGAGTAGAAATAAATACTTTGTGCTCAACTAGGAGCTATTTATTTACAAGAAAGTTATAGGAAAATCCAGGGTCAAACTTAGATGATGAAATCAAATAACAGAACTCCAATATGTCTTTTGAGCTGTCTCTTCTGTGTCCTTTAGATGAAAGCAGAACTGGTTACAGCCTGAAAGCAGTATGTATATTAAATCACTATGCTGCAAAATTGCTTGAAGTCAGAAGTGCTAGCAAGAAGCATTCTGCCACAAAGCAAACTAGTGAAAATCCCATCTGACACAACAGTCTCCAGCCCCTCGAATCTTTCTGTGTAACTGTCATCACTTTATTTATTGGTTGACTGACTAACTTACCTTCCCATGTCATTTATACCTTGCCTTTCTACCCCATGGAGACCCAAAGTGGCTTACATCGTTCTCCTCTCATCCATTGTATCTTCACAACAACCCTGTGAGGTAGGCTGGGCTGAGAGTATGTGACTGGCTCAAGGTCACCCAGCAAGGTCACCCATCACAGAGTCTCCTAGATACTAGACTGACAATCTAACCACTACCCCACACTGGCTGTTATAACGTCTCCCTCCCCAGAAACACATACAGTCTTAAAGGCTGTTCTGCAGCAGCTTGTTCTATGACTGACATCGGGTGGCTCTGAGGTCAGGTGGCAACAAACACCTATCAGCACTGATGGTGTGTCTTTGCAGATAGAACTCGCATTACATCTGAGCACTTACAGATGCCACTTTCTTCTTTGATCTCAGGCTTATTTTGAAAGAAGAGGCCCCGTGGTCAGAGTCTTCCTTCTGTCTAGTTTCCCAGCGTTAACAGTTTGTTGATCTTATGTACGGTGACCTTTCGTTGGCTCCAAACCCTTATTAATTGTTGGCACTCTGCAATCTCTTTGTGCGTCTGCCCACAGTTTCTGATCGCTGCTATTCTGAGAAATTGGTTGCAACGCTCCCTGCTAGGTATGGATCCCTGGGAACTGCCAGGGCTTTCAAAATCAATACACGTGCTGACTTTTTTGCTCTTCCATCTGGCTGTGTGTCACTAGACTTGATAGGAGAGATTTGAACTGCAGCATCAAAGAGAAGCAAATGAGATCCCTGTGACCCTTCTCAGCCAAATACAGATTTACTCTTAAGCCTCCTTATCCCATTCAAAAAGTTATCAAATGCACACATTTGTTTACCTTTTCTTCTATCCCATGAAGACTTGGTGCCTCCCCCCCCACTGCCACATGCCCTTATCGTGACAGGGATTCCAAAAGAGTGGTAAAAGTAGTCAGGAATGGACCCCTCAAAGGGAGGGGCATGGCTCAATGGCAGAGCATTTGCTTTACATGCCGAAGGTCCCAGGTTCAAACTCAGGCATCTCCAGTTAAAAGGGTCAGGTAGCTGGTGATGTGAAAGACCACTGACTAAAATTCTGGATCGATTTTGGAGTCTGGCTGACAGTCAGACAATACTGATCTTCATAACCAATGGTCTAACCTTCAGCCTCATGCATCCAGGCACCCAAGTACAGAATACCAGCAAAGCATTATGTAGATTCAGCAAAATATCTCGGCTATATTCATTGCTGCGTTTGAAGTGCCAGTAAAACAGGGCAAAACCTGTAATCCAGATTCATCACTGGTCCCAAACATATTGTCTTGCACCGAAGCATTTGGTGATGGTGGCGGTGGCGTGAAACCTCTGATAATGATTGGCCAAGTAGCAAATTACATGAATGAACTGAGCAGACAGAAGGTTTCCAGCTGAGCTGCTTACAGCCTTGAGAAGTCCATCCCAGGCCATTATGATTGGGGATGCCGTTGTCCTGGTCCCTTCTGGGAACCAAATAAGAGGAGCAGACTGGTTCAGGCATCAGTCACCCACAGGAGTAAAGCTAGGGCAGACAACTCCAATTCGGGAAATGTGACACCTGGGGAAGGTGGGGTTTGGGGAGGTGATGGAGCTCAGTGGGCTATAGTGCCATAAAGTCCATCCTCCAATGCAGCCATTTTCTTCAGGGGAACTGATCTCTGTCATCTGGAAATGAGTTGTAATTCTGGGAGATCTCCAGGCCCCATCTGTAGGTTGGCAACCCTAAGCAGGGCATCGAGGAAACATTTAAGTGGTTCTCTGACCTCCCCATCATAGGCATTCACCATGTTACCTTACTCACCAATCCAGGGGCTGTAACTACCTGTTCGCTTTGTGGCTGAGCAGGAATTTTGGGGTTCCTAATTATCAACCTCTTAGGATTCCTTTTTCACCTGCTCCATGTGCTTCTGGAGGTGCTGAGGCTTTGTAAATAAGCCTGGTCAGTGGGCTGGTCACACCATAACTAGTTTGGCAGGAATAGGGTGGGTTCAGTTTGATAGGCAGGGAGAAGCTGACAGGCTCCTTAAGGCTTCAGGCTATGATGAAGGGATTATTTCCTGAACAGCCCATCAATCATTGTACAGTGGGGCAGTCTGGGGAGAACATAAAAGAAGCCATGTTGGATCAGGCCAATAGCCCATGCAGTCCAAAACCCAGTTGCCATCAGAAGGTCCACCAGCAAGGCCAGAACTCCAGAAACCCTCCCACCATTACCCCCAAGCACCAAGGTTCAGCATTGGCTGGAACCTTAGTTTTTATATGGCTTGGAATACAAGATGGCACTTCTCTGCACAGTTTCGAGCAGGTGAGGATAAACAGAGTTGGCAATTGTTTGTTGGGTGCGTATGGAGCCAGGGTGGTGTTGTGCAAGCTAAGGTAGAGTTAGGCTATCTAGCACCATGAAAGGCTATCTAGCACCACCCACTCATTTAAGAGAGCTTTAGTTATCGACATTGATCAGTCATTTAATCAACTAGTTCAGCCCAGCTTTGATGTCTCATGACTTATTTGGGAGGAGATGCCTGGGACACGGGAACTGCCTACAGGCAAGCATAGGGAAGGAGGGGGGAAAGGGCCTAGGAATCAATTCAGAAGTGTGTGATCTGGTAGAGGTGGGACGCCTCTTGTTGTTGCTGGGTTCGGTGGAAAGGGGCCTTCCTGACCTGCTGGTGGTTCTGGACATGAATGTTTAGTGTCGGAGGATGGGGACAGAGTTACCTCCTTGAAAACATAAGATGGTTTAATTGTTGGCTCCTCAGTTTCCTCTGTTGGGAACTTTATGAGGATGACTATGTCAGTGGCTTTCATGGAAGCAGGAGGTTCAGTGCCATGACAGCAGGGGGAGCTCTAGAAAAAGAGGGATAGGCAGGAAGTGGTCCAGCGGAACAATGGCAAGAGGAGGAGAGCTTGGCCCGTGCTCCTTGCCTTCCCATCCCTGGCTCTAAAAGTTCTTCTATGAGGTTTCTTCAAGCAGGTAAGAGCCCTAGTCGTCACTTGACTAACTAGCAGGAACAGACGTGCTGTTTATTGGGTCAGAGAATGGATTACAATTATTATAAACAGATAGACAGTTCGAAAGATAAAGAATGATAAGGGTAGAAAAGCACAAGGTTTGTGTGAACCATTGAAAGATAAGTAGAAATTATGATTCATTGTTCCATATGCTGTTTCCACACCTCTCAGAGTGGCAGGAGATTTGAAGAGTAGCCACTTTGGGGTCGGTTTCTTCCATGTGAGCACAAGGATGGGGCAAGTGACAAAACCATGAAAATGTTTTGCAACTTTTGCTCCAACACAGAAGCCTACTCAGGGTCGTAGAATCAGGTGAGACTTCAGGGAAACAAATGAGAACATCCAACGGAGAGAAATTTCTTCCCAAACAATCCTTCGCAAGCTAGCTTAACAGAAAGAGACATCATCTTAAAACAGAAAGTGTTTGAGTCTCTTTTTTCAGACCCAGCTGTGTGAGTCTAACTCATTAATAATCTCATCACTCTTTCTATATTGTTCCTGAAAATCACTTCTTGAGCATTTCCATGAAAACAAGCTCTTCAGTCTTCCTTTTTTGGCACATTGGACACTTTATTAAAGGAGGCATTTATTTAAACTTCGTCTTCTGCTTCTATTTTTTACTCCATTGAAAACCAGACAGAAAAGCACATGCCATTTCCTCCTTCACAATCCATATCTGGAGAAGGGGGAGAAACAGCATGAGAGAGAGATGCGATGGTAAGCAGGTAAGAGCTTGGGGAAGGGAATGGTAACAACAGGGAAAGAAACCTATTATTAAAATGCCCTTTATTTTTATCCTCCTTTTTCTCCAAGGAGCTCAAGGTAGTAGACAGGTTCTCTCCCTCTTACAACAGCTTTGTGAGGTAGGTTGGGTTGATAATGACTGCGGTGAGGCTCCATGGTGGAGAATCTTTCTTGCATGCAAAAGGTCCCAGCTCCAGCTCCAGTTAAAGTGATATGGTGGTAGGTGATGCAAAAGAAACTGAAGAGCTGCTGCCAATCAGAGCAGACAGTACTGGCCTTGATAGCAGGCCTGTAGCCGGGATTTTTTTAATTCGAGAGGCCTTTAAATAAGTCAGGGGGCACCCCCCCACACACACACACACCCAAGGGAGTGTCTGGGCTGAATAGGAAGTCGGGGGGGCTTGGCGGTAAGTCAGGGGACCGGGCCCCGAGATGCCCCACTGTAGCTATGGGCCTGCTTGATAGACTAATGGCCGGGTTCAGAATAAAGGCAACTTCATGTGTTGTGTGTTTACGTGTTCCATGTGAGTCAGTAAACGTTGTAGCTAAACAAGGATTAAGATTTAGGTCTCCCTTCCAAATTCAACACACTAGCCTCTACACTACACTAAACCTCAAGAAGCCCTACTGAGTTTATTCTGAAAAGAAAAAAATATAAATGAGATTTTTTAAAAAAAAAGATAAAGTATCTGAGGCATTAAATAGGTCTATGGAAATCAGTAGAACATTGCTGTGATCCAGAAATCACATGCCCAGGAGTTCCCCCCATTGGAAGGAGTGCACTGGCCCTGAACACCCAATGTACGTGTGAACTGGACAATGCCCTTAGGGGGAGGGCACACTAGCCTGTACACATTCCAGTCAACCTGGGAACAGAGCTTAGGTGAATAGCAGCTATAAGAGCATGGGCTCCATCCCTAAGATTGAGAATGTTGGGGAGGAAACTCTTCCCAGTCATGGATTTGTGACTGATTATACTTCATGTGCATAATCCTCCCTCTATGCACGCTGCCAGTTTGGTGTAGTGGTTAGGAGCATGGATTCTAATCTGGGGAAACTGGGTTTGATTCCCCACTTCTCCACATGCAGCTGTTGGGTGACCTTGGGTCAGTCACAAGTTCTCTCAGAGCTGTTCTTTCAAAAGCAGTTCTCTCAGAGCTCTCTCAGCCCCACCTACCTCACAGGGTGTCCGTTGTTGGGAGAAAAGGCAGGCGATTGTAAACCGTTCTGAGACTCTGAGTGAAGGGCAGGGTATAAATCCAATCCCTTCTTCTTTTCTTTTGCCTGAAGGTATATATTTGGTTGTAAGGGTCAAACTACTCTGACATGGCAGGCCCAGGCTAGCCTGATCTCATCAGATCTCAGAAGCTAAGCAGGGCCAGCCTCATGGCTCTCTCTTCAGCCTGCTATCTTTCATCTTGTCACCATTATTACCTCACCACCAATGTTCCCTCTAAGCTGTGGAGTCCTGTGAGCAACAACTCAACTTTGTGGGCTCCTGGCATTAAAGTTCTGAGCGAGCGATTTGGCTCCTGCATAAATCAGTCTGCTCTGGAACCCTCCTTCCTGAGCTAGGGCAAAAATGTGTGAGCCTGGTGCTAAAAAACTGTGAGCTAGCTCACACTAACTAAGCTTAGAGGGAACACTGCTCACCACCCATTCTAATCCTATACTATGTTTTGTGTTCTGTTATTGCATTGAAGCCCTTACCTACATGGCCCTGGCTAGTCCAATTTAATCAGATCTCAGAAGCTAAGGAGGTCGTCCCTGGTTAGTATTTAGATGGGAGAACACCAAGGAAGTGCAGGGTCACTACTCAGATCACCTCTGAATGTTTTTTGCCTTGAAGACCCTATGAGGCTACCATCAGTCAGCTGTGACTTGGCAGTACTTTCCCCCACCACCAAGGGTCAGACTAGCTATGTCAGCAGCCATGGCCAACAACACCATTTTAGAGGAGAATTTAGCTGTTTGAAATTTGCCACCAGGTCCTTCGGTGGGGTGGGGTGATGGACAGTCCTTAAACCAGGCTTCAAGATGCTGCACTCTCAGAGTGCTGGGAGGTGAAGGGTTAAATCTCCTCAAGAATGGAGAGCTTTGAGTGACAGGCTACTCCAAGCACTCTGATTGGCCAGCTCCAGCCAAGGGCAGAAATTTTAATTAGCTGGGTGCTGAGGGGGGATGGGCATTATTCTGACGGATTCCTGATTTGAGAGAAGAGAGTCGATTCTGTACCTTAACTGTTGAAAATCTGCCCTGAGGAAGAATTCAGTTGAAGAACTGAAAGAGACTGAGTCTCAGCCTACGCTGGAAACAGTTTTACGCAGACACAAGAACTGGGAATGAGATTTGTCAAGGATGTTGGGTAGTGAGATGAGACTCCCATTCAGGCCAAAGGGAAATTTCTTTTAGGGAAATAAGAAGAATCTCTGCCCAGTTAAACAGGGAGAGTTATCTCTGGGAGGAGGAGATCCCTGGTCTGTTGTGAAAGGAAACTGCTTGAGACACCTCAAGAGCTAGATAGAAATCAGGGATTAAAAGGAAGGGAGTTAGGTACTGAAAGACGGTACCAGCCTCAAGGAAATAAGAGGAGAAATAGGAAATTCTATTAAGAAGCATTGTAATGTTTGGAAAACACAGGGGGGAAAGCCTCTTGATATTAAGATCTCAATAACTAAGAAAATAATCTTCAATCACTCACATTTTCCTGTATAAAGAATTGCAATCTGTACAACCCCTGATTTGTGCCTCGAAGTTAACAACTCTTGATTACACCTGACCTTCCCCTGTCTTTTACATGAAATCTTTTGTTCTGTTTGATTTTTACATCGTCTCAAGTGCCATTTGAAGGGGTTCAACCCAAGAGGGCTCCTCATTCTTCCCTCAGGTTCCAGGGCTGGGCTAAAAGCCAAATTATATCTCTGTGACAGGGTGGGACAGTCTTTTAAAGACAAAGAAGAAAACCACATTACTTGGGGTGGCTCATTCACAGAAGGGAACAAAATTTTGGAGGGAAAATCTACCTCTGAGGGAGGGAAGTTCCATATCTTTTTAAATGCCAAAGGGGGAAACAAGGTTGCCTATTGCTGCCATGTCATGGGCCCCCTCAGGATCACTCTGTGAGTGTATGGTCTAAGTGTATTGGGTTGCAGTTACGGTTCTTAGGCATTGGTGGTAAATTTCATCACATGTGGATAGCCATTGGGGGCATTGGGGGAACAAGGAAACAAGGAAATCTCTGTATGTTTAGAGAATCCTGGATTGCAAAATTTTAACTGTGTTTGGGGTAGAAAAATTCCATATCATTCTCCTGCTCCAAACAAGTACTCATGAACCCAGCTTGTTCCTTCTAAATCTCATGGCTGATTATCAGTCAGATAGCCAAATGGGTATGACCCACAGACAAGGAAGGGATGTCTGACTGCTCATGTTCCTCCTCAGGAATGCAGTAAAATCATGATTTTGTAAAAGAACCAAAGCGGGGAAAAACTTGAAGGAAATGAGCATGCCTAAAACCCTTCAGGAACATGGAATCTTGAGAATGGGTGAGCATCTGTTAAGGACAAAAGAAAAACAGAGGCGGATGGGGGAAATTGGTCTCCTGAGGTGCATTAAAACTGATAGTATTCTGGAAGAAGAAATTTCAATTGGAGGTAAATTTCTCAGCCACTTATCCTGCAATGGGGATGAAATTAAAATTGGAGGTTCTGTGCAGTGAAAGAAGCATTCTTCCATACCAATTATCTGGCTTTAATTCTCTTATAGATCACAAAGGGAAAAAACCTAAAAATACCTACCCCTCTTCTATATCCAGGGCTAGCTTGCCATTCATTTAGCTCAAAACCTGAGCAGACGGCATTCATGCTAAAGAGCTGCACTGCTAGTGTTCAGAAATAAGTGAGCAAGAAGTTTACCCTGGTACTCAGCTGTGTAGTGCAACTTATTCTTTATCACTGGTTATTATCAGTACTTGTTGATATTTTTAAATCACCAAGAAGAAGTAGTCAGTTACAAAACCATAAGGTTGCCAACTGGCGGGGGGGGGGAGAAACCACAAATGTCCTATCCCTGAAACAGAAGTTTGAAGAGTGGAAATGAGCAACAGCAGCTTTTCATGGCATGAAGTTATGTAACATAACCTGATAACTGCAGACCAAACGGATATCAAAAGGACAGCTAGAGGGACCAGTTTAAAAGTTGGCAACTTTATATAATAATTTACACAACCATTGTTTTCTGCATAACCAGGTATGTTACCTGTGGCTGGCCTAGAGAGCAGTTCTAAACTGGTCAACTCAGAAGTAAGTCCCATTTTACTCTGTGGTGCTTACACCCAGAACAGCATTCTTATGATGGCAGCCTTAGTTTAGTTATTTTTGTGACTGACATGAACCATACACTTTACCATTCAATATAGTCATAATCTTGAAAGGTGGAGGGTGTTCCACCCCAGTACGTAATCCATACAACAAAGCCATATCCCCAGTCCGGTCTTATGCATCTCTTTGAAAACTGAACTTACATAACTGAAAAGGACACTAAATAAATCTAGATACTACTTATGTGATTAAATGAGCAAAGTTTAAGATTTAATATATGAATCTCTGACACCAAAGTGAATGTTTGTTTAGATCTTCCGTATGCTACATTATGTTATTGTGCTCTGGTGACAGATAAAGAGAGACAGTTCCTGGCAAAGTTATTTAATTTATTGCCTCAATAAGATATTAATTTAATTTATGTCACTTGATTATTATTGCCATTGAGGAAAGTGCGTGTTCTAAAGTGTGAGTTAAATAGATAACTGGATTACGACTGAGTTTCAAGGGAAATAAAGGGCTGGAAATGATAAATGGTGCTTCATTAGAAGAATTTGAAGAGGGGGGAGGAAATCCTTTTCATAATAGGCTCATTGATTGCTTTCTCATTTTCAAACTCTTTTAATAAGAATTTCAGGAACTCCCACTTAGCAAGGCTAGAGAAATAATGTATACAGGGTTCAGCATGCAGGCCTCACTTGATATTAATAATTTTATTATTTGGTATTTCCATTGAAGATCAGGAAGATATTTAAAAGATATTATGAAGAAACAGGGACCGCAAAGAGGAATGTGAATGGTTGTTTCTCTGAGAATTAATATGCTCTAATTAATTTCAGAGGTTACATTAAGGTTACTCAGGGGATGGTTTGAACTTAGAGAAATTATGATACTAATTAAATTCTCTACACATACATTTAGATAATACGGGAGGGTTTTTAAAATGTCACTTTTAATTTCAGCATCCTCCTTTTTTCAGATCTTCAGCATGGTATTAAAGTTCTGGTGGTGATTGCAGCTCTCAGCTGATTCACAATTGGAAACCAAGTTCTAACAAATTTACACGGGGTGCCATGTGTTTTTAGCATGAGCAGCGCAAGGGCTCATTTGAATTTCACATTGCAGCAGGCGTTGCAGCTGCTCTTCTCCTCCACTAATAAACTAACACCCAAACTGCTGACTCATTAGCGTCAACATGATCCACTCTCTATCCTGACGTGACCTCTGGAACACATGGGCTTAGTGGAGGGTAAGACTGATTTGCCAGCTTTGTGAACTTTTCTTCATTAGTGGGTTTTCAAAAGCAGATTAAGACTCACCATGCTGCTGTATCTGAGGCATCTGAACTGGTCCTAATGATGAGAACCAAAAAAATGAGAATGACCACCGAAGACATCTTTCTTAGCCCCTGCTGCTCCTCCTAATGCAAAGCATCAATGCCGCCTGTAATCAGCACATGCACAACCCAGACTATGGTATGGTTTTGTTCAGTCATGTGAGAAATGTTGTATATATGAATGGTTCATGGAATTTGGCTTCAGGATGAGCTAGGAAATGGATTTTGAACTCAAACCTTCCTTCTCCCACTTATGGGTTACACCACAAAAGACAAGATCCACCTCTATTGTTAGGCGTAACATCTAGTGATGCAAAGGGTATGACTTCATCACTCACAAGTGCCCTTCAGCATCAGCAGCCAAATAAATGGATTGAGGGTATAAACTTGCAGTGTCATTATTATTGTCATATGGCATTGTGTGTAGTATAGCCAGGAGATCCTAAGATTATCTGGCAGAACAGAAGTTCTAGCTCTTTTAGCATTATGCACCACTAGGTGGCAAGCTAGACTTGTTTTTAAGGCAAGAGATGTTTCAGAGGTAGTTTGCCATTGCCTGCCCCTGCATCATGACCCTGGTATTCCTTGGAGGTTGTCCATCCAAATACTAGTCAAGGCCGACCCTGCTTAGCTTCTGAGATCTGATGAGGGTGGGCTAGCCTGGGCTATCCAGGTCAGGGTTAACTTGCTGTGTGATAGCACATAATAAATTTTGTATCACTACTAGACATTAAGATGTAAAGATTGGTATAGTGGTTCATGTGTTGCTGTAGGATCTGGGAGACCTGGGTCCAAATCCCCAGCCTGCCACAAAGCTTGGTGTGTGACTGTGAGCCCATTACTTGCTCTCTTTCTCCCTGCCCAACCTATTCAAAAGGATGCTGTGAAGACAGAATGGGGAAAGAAGAGCCATATATGCTTTCCTGACTTCTTTGGGGGAAAGATGGGATAAAACTGTACTAAAGAGATAGACAGTGGACGCAAAAGCATGTTGGGGCTGCTGTTTTAGGAAGCTGTCCTGTCTGCAATAACCTCTATCCCATTTGAGGTGCTGAGTGACGTTCATGTTCTAGATCACTGTCATATGCAGGATGAGCAGTACATAATGAAACTTCATTTCAGAGAAGTGTTGGCTCACCTAATACCAAATATGATAATAGCAGGAAGCACCAATGTTCAGGGCTAGCTTGCCATTCATCAGACTGCATCATCAGACTGCAGGACCAAATGTGTGAGTGGATTTCCAGTGTCACTTAAAAAAAAAAAAAAAAGCAAGCATGGGATGTCCCAGTTTCAGATCGCGGGGAGGGGGTTAATTTTTTCCTCTATTCAATTTTTCTGACTTCAGATGCCCTCCCACAGCAGACATTTGCCCCGTCATGAGTGAGAGTGGGGCAGATGACAGAGAAGGGAAGGCATGAGTCCCAACCAAGGCTACTGTATGGTTACGACCAGAGTGTGGAGTCTGTGCCAGGCCTTATCAGGAGCAGGAGACTCCAACTGTTCAAGGAAGTACAAGGACTCAACCCACAACAATTCTCGTTGGCCACCTGTTGGATCCCCAAGCATCGAGAATAAATCCACGTTTCAAGAAAGCAAAATTTATTTCAAAGCTTTGGAAAGATACTCAAACAAGGTCTTTGTTAGGAATGGTTACAAACAGCTCGGGTAAACATAATAAAGAGATTCAAACCAGGTACAGAACCAATGGGTCACTTTCCCGCTGGCGGGTACAAGGAAACGATTGCGCGGGCAATCCCTGGGAACACTACCATCTTCAGACATAACATTGCTGCAGTTCCCAGGCTCAAAAAGCAACAAGCTAGCAATCAAGCTCACCTCCCACTTCACGTCCTCCAGCTGCTTGGTTTAAGCGTTACAGCAGAATAAAACACAGGCCAGGAACAGAGGGGGGGGAAGGGACTGTACATACAGGCAGGTAATACAGAACACCATGGCAGCTTGCTGACACCACCTCAACCCCATTTGAGTCTCATACATTAACTCATCTTCCTGGAGGCAAGAGACATCCCAGGGGGAGAAACAGTGGCTCTACAGTAAAGCGCCTGATTTAAAAGCAGATGATCTCAGGTTTGGATCTTTTGCATCTCCAGTTAAAGGAGCTCAGACAGCAGGTGTTAGGGAGGACCTCTCTTAACTTGGGACCTTGGAGAGTCACAGCCAGCCTGAATGGACAATGCTGAGCTAGACAGACCAACGTCCTGACTCAGTCAGTAAACAAAGATTGCTTTGCACAAGTAAAAATAGCTATTAAAAATAACATCTAATACTATTTTGTAGTTGGTACATTTAACTGTAACATATATCTTGAATTTGCAATGGTATTACTACAGACAGGGAACCTGATCCAAGCAGAGTTACTACACCATGCCAGATGTTATTAGGAATACACATCTGAAGGCTCTTTTAGGCTGAGCAAAATGCCAGAGTAGAACACCTCTAATACAAATGTAGTATATTTTCATGTCACCAGGGTGTGAAATGAAAGTAAATTCATCCTTGAAAAATATGTTGAGTTCCATTACCAAATAAGGGGGTTTAGATTACAGGTCATTAAAGATGGCCTAATATGTACGAGGTAGTGAGATACACACTCAGACTGTTTACTGAGGCATGGAACCCGCAACACGGAGGCCATCAGTGCAGAAAACAGTGCAATGACAATACGTTCTGAACCCATTTGATAGGCAAACTGAAATATATCAGCACGGAAATGGCTTGAAAACTTATTATCAGTACAGCAGCATAGCCCAAGATGACGCTTTATGTATGCAAATCAAGATGGGGACAGGGAGAAAGAAAGATATTTGATGACTGCTCCTTTGCTGCATTTGTCTCTGGATATGTTTTTGAGCAAATGTCCCTGCTTATAGCAGAGAATAACCTTGGTGCAAAGCACGGCACATAGTGCTGTGATGAGTATTGGGGAGGGACTGGGGCTCAGTGGTAGAGCAACCACGTAGCACGCAAAGAGGCCCAGGTCCAGTCCCTGGCATCTCCGGGTGAAAGGAAGTAGTAGGTGATGTGAAAGGCCACTACCTGAGGCCCTGGAGAACCACTGCCAGTCAGGAAAGACCATACTGACCTTGAAAAAGAAGAAGAAGAAGAAAAAGAGTTCATTTTTATATCCCGCTTTTCTGTACCCTAAGGAGTCTCAAAATGGTGTACATTTGCTTTCCCTTCCTCTCCCCACAACAGGCACCTCATGAGGTAGGTGGGCTCAGAGAGTTCTGAGAAAACTGTGCCTGGCCCAAGTTCACCCAGCAGACTTCATGTGGTGGTGTGGGGAATCTCAAGATTAAGGTCTGCTGCTCTTAACCACCCCACCACACTGGTTAAAGGACCAACAGCTTGACTCCCTAAAAGGTACCATTCAAGATAGTTGATCAACCCTTTCAGAATCATTGAAAACTAACTATCTGTTAATCTTTGTGCTCTCTATTTCTGATTTCTGCCACAAATCAATTTCAATCACAACTTTAATAAAGCCACAACAAATATTCATGAGGGGCAAACGTTTTGGCTTCAAGGGGGCTCTTGAAGAGCACACAGTGTTCTCTTTTCACACCATAAAAGCTGCCTCAATCAGCAGCTGCTTCGGTTCAGTTTTTGTTTCCAATTGGCCTTCTTCCGAGCAACAGTGATGCCATTCTTTAGCCAGTTAGATAACGATTTGGTTTCATGCTGTCAATGAAGGCAAGCAAAGCTAATTCAGAGTGTGGGCACTAACAAAGTGGCACCTGGCCAAGGCTGTGAACAGGCTCACTCTGGAGCGCTACGGCAATGCCAAATGCCAAGGCTGTGGCTATAGAAACGCTTCTATCCTCCTTTGTACCCCCCCCCAGTAATCAATAAGAAGAAATCTCTCTTCACAGAACAAGAAAATATTTACAACAGTATCCTCTATTTTGATTCAGCATTAGTTTTATTTTTAAAAGTATTTTATAAAGTAACCAAATCATTAGAAGGTGATTTTCACCTTTCTGACTACATTCCATACATGGCTTTCTGTCACAAATGTTAAACCCTCAAACCAGCATGAATGAAAAATGTGCAGAAAGAATCAGAAGAATGGAGAATTCCTACTTGCCAGGAACATGTATGACCCTGTCTTTCCTTACTATTAAACACAATATGGACACCTCTATGCATGATTCATTAATGACCTCCAATTTTGAAGTGGGAGAACCTAAATTAACAACAACTGCACTTTCTTACTTCTCCTTTAACTGTTCTTTGACTATTTTTTATCACTTCTACACTACCCTTTTATTCTTTTTCTACTAATTTTGCTCCTCTTTTTCCACCCATTCTCTTGTCTTGATTAATCTTTTACCACTCCTTCAGCCAGAGAATAACTGTCCATCTTATCCTAGAACTTTATTTAAAATTAGCTACTTGCAAGAAACTTAGCTCAAATTGTCCACATCACCAAAGGCCAGGACTAGATGCTTCAGTAGCTGTTATAACGAGAACTTAGGAAGATCTTCCAGCTTCCCCAAGAACTTATCCCAGCTGCTTGTGATGAAGGAACTCAACAGATTTTACATATAGAGACCCTAGCTGTAACAACTCCAGCATCCATTTTAACAACCACAACACCATTTCTTTTTCCCAGACACCACCAGCAGGAAGAGGGCCTCTCCTCCAAACATTAACTTATCTGCATCATTCTTTGTTACTCCGTTTCCATGGTAGCGTTGCCACCATTTTTGGATGTACTAAACTTTGCATGAATGCCAACACAGAAAGTGACTCCAGAACCTTGGAAGTCTTTCCGTTCACTTCCATGGACTTTCAGTCTGGCCTTTCATTATATTTGCTAATGTCCTTTGCCTTGGGGAGGCACCTGCTCATTCTAGAGGCTCTCTCCTCACTCTTGTTACAATCTTTGTTGCGGAGATAATGGCAGTCCTGATCCTTTGGCCTTTTCATTGTTCAGCAATTTGATGGCAATTCCTATTCTCAGCATTAATAACCTGTGGGGGGAAAGTGAAACAGAGAGGTTGTTCAAAATATAAAGAATACAGAAATGGCTTGAATAACGGAGTCATTAAGATTCAGATAGCCTCTACTCCATGACAAAGATGGTAATGAGAAAAGGAAATGGCATACTAGGCATGTATTCGTTGGGAAAATGACTTTAATGAGACCTGAGGACAGGAAATAATATGAATGCAGCCTATTTAAATTATAGTCCAGAGACTGATATTTAGTGCTCATCTCTTCAATCTAACCATTTTGATATTTTCCTTGCATGACGATCAAACTCTTTTTTTATCCTTGAAGAGCTTGTTTCGATGAGTACACAATAGCTTCCCCTCCCGTCTTTAAATGGTAAATAGGGCATTTGTTCTCATGCCATTTGCTGATCTTAACTTTTCCTCCAAAATCCTCCCTGGGTCATTTTCCAGGGGATTATCAGACCAACCAATGCAAAGCATGTGCATGATAGATTTGCCCTTATGTTCATCACAAGGGCAGCCATCTTCTTTGGGTAGATGAAGCTCTCAGGCTTTCAAAGCCTCAAGTCCCAGGCTTCCTGTCAGGTATGTCACTGGATTCACTCAGCTGTTACCTTCTTCTAGCTAAAAAAGATAAAGTTAGGCAGCGTTCACATGCACAAGATAATGCAGGGGGGGAGCGAGGATATTTGCTCCGCAGGAATTTGACCCACATTTGCATGATCACACAGTCCCTGGGAGATGTGGGGGCGGCCCGCCACTGCGTGATCACACGCAACCACGGGTGAGTCAGGGGGTGGCCACGTATTTCCAGTGTGCTTCAACGAGGGATCGATGATTCGCATCTCCGCACCGAGTGCTCCCTATGCAGTGTGCAATGATGCGCATACTGAAACTGGGGGGGGGGAACAACGCCATGGAGTCGGGATGGCCCGATCAGACCATCCTGATGCCATGGAAGCACACTGGCGTGATCACACTAGGAAAAGTCCATTCCTGGCCCATAGCAAACCCATAAATGTGCGAAAAAGAACACGGTATTTGTTTTGTTGTTGGCTTGTTTTTAAAAGCAGACACAAGCTGAGATTAGGGGGGAAACAATTTTGTCAAGATGGCCTTGCACAGAACTGATTGGCTAACCCCTGTGTCACTAAGAAATCTGATTTCTTTCACACTCAACAGCCTTGAGACCAAAGAAAGTGTGTATCCCAAGCACTAGAGAAACAGCCAGAGCCTAAGAATTTCATTTTAAATTGCTGATGTATGTCAAAATACTTTCTCCAGAATATTTTTGAGCAGCCACATGTAATATGAAGACTTTTCTAAAAGGTTTTTTTAAAGTGCTGACCAAATGTTTGATTGGATAAACATGCCAGAGTATTTGAAGGAGAAAGCGATGAACACACATACAAGCGGACAGCCTGCCTAGCCTTCTTCCCATCCTCACACAGAAGCCGCGGCGCCCAGAAATTTAGCCAGAGCCAAAGTAGTACCAAGATCAGTATCAGCAAGCAGGAAAGGCATGGAAACAAGGGAGACCTTGGAGACTCTCACTGGCTGCATCCATATATCTCTCAAAGGGGCAGTCAGCACACCATCAAAGAAGATTTGGGATAAAGTTTCAGTTGCCCCAGACCCACATGCACATAATCTATCTGAGGAGGGTACTCCCCAGAATCTACCTAGCATTGCCAACTCTGGCTTGGGAAATTCCTGGTGGTTTGGGGGCATACCTGCAGAGGGCCAAGTTTGGGGAGAGGAGGAAGCTCAGTGGATATACGTCATTCTAGTCTGCTTCCAGAGCTGCCATTTCTTCCAGAGGGACTGATCTCTGTAGTCTGGAGATAAGGTGTAATTCCAGGAGACCTCCAGGCCCAACCCTGAGCACAGAAACCCTAAGACTGCCGAAAAGGGGAGGTCCAACCAGGAAGAGGCCACCTGACTACATGGATGACTGTACAGGGGAGGCAGCTGAACAAACCCACTCAAATAGGACTTTAAATGAGCTTGTTTTGCCTGCCAAAGACAAAACTTCCTTGACTTAAAAACAAAAGAAAAGAGTGACTGCATATTGTTGGTATGAGGTATATCTACCTACCTAGCACATTTTTATCCCACACTTCTCCCAAGAAGCTCAGGGCAGCATCCGCCATTCACAATTCCCCATGTTATCATTACAACAATTCTGTGAGGTCACTTAAGAGGGAGTAACTGCCCCAAGGTCACTTAGTGAGCTTCATGGCAGAACAGGGCTTCAAGCACAGCTTTCACAGATGCTAATCCAGCACTCTGACCATTCGTCAAAATGGCTGCCTTTGTACAACACAATAAACCCATAACAAATTCTATTTGTTTGGGGGGGGGTTAGAACTCTTTTTACAATTTCATCTTGAATACATCCCAAAGTGAGCTCTCCTGAGAATCTTTTCTACTGTGCTGAAACCTTTATCTCTCTCTCTCTCACACACACACACACATAAAATGTGAAATGGTAATCCTGGAGCAAAATATAGAAGAATATACTATATAAGAACAGTATGGTACATGCAACCAACAAGATCAGAGTTCAGATAAAAATGCAGTATAATATATACAGTAAAGCAAAATTACAAAATTGGAGAATAATGCAGTGCGATATTATATTATAGATAATAGAGTAATAAAGATGGGTTACAAAATTAAAGAACAATGCAAGAAAAAGCATAATATGCTCCATGAAGACTCCCTTAAATTCCACAGACATAAACTACAACCTTATTCGGTTTATAAAAATTCACTCCTGACCTGAACAGTTCCATTTTGCACATTTGTCAGGTAGGCCATTCCACCAGGTGGAAGAGGGAAGAGAGAGCTGTTAATCTTACCCACTTGCAGGGTGGCATGTTGAAAAGCCATTATTTATTATTTCTTTAGAAAATTTATATGCCATCTCTCAAGGGATTTGCTTGAGGTGGCTTACAACAATAAAACACAACCATTAAAAACAAAGCTATTAAACGGGGCATTAAAATAAGGAGATGCCATTAACACAAGCGAGTGCCATTAAAATAGTTACAATGAATGAAGCTGCCCCGGTGGAATATACTGAGAGAGGTGATCCTGCAGATAAGCAGGTCCTAGGCCACCAAGGGCGTCATAGGTGGTAACCAGTAGTGACCTGAGCCCAGAAAATAACCCAGTGACTGCAGAATAAGTGTAATATTCATACTCTGACTTGCTCCCAATAGTAATTGAGGCGTGGCATTCTGTCACAGCTGTCTTCCAGATCCACGTAGACTGCATTCCATTAGTTTAGGTTACTACAGCACAGATAAATGTGGTCAAATCAGCCAAGTCAAGATAGGATCTATCTACCTTGGAAGAAAGCATTTTTCACAGCTGAAATCCACAAAATCTGGGGCAAAATCCATCCAACAGAATTTATTCCCCACATTTTCAAAACGTTAGTGATCGTCTTCCTTTGCATGTACTGCAAGTCCTTGGATGGAGCTTTTGTGACCTCAAGAGTGTCTTTTTTGTGCCTTTTTCCATTGCAGCTGTCAAGAAGAAAACTTCATCCTCCACCTGCACAACTTCAGTCTCTTCTCAGCAGCTATGAATGGGGAAAACCCAGACATTGTCTTTAAAGTGACTCTTGTCTCACTGCTCTTACGCTTATGAGTGCCACTTGGCAAAGGGAAATCAAAGATCTCTATCACCAGGTTCAGGGACGAAACAGAAAGGCTTCTTCTTGATGCAATCACAGACAGGATGCACCCTCATAGTCTTTCTTCTGGTTTCATTTTATTCAATTGTGCACTCGACACTGGCAGCCAATGGGCAATCTGGTCTAGCCTAGCCAGAAATGGAACAATCTCTCCCTTATAATAATTGAATAGCAACGTTCTATTTCGCAACATTCTAAATTTGGCCCCTTTAGTGTTAGGCCGGAAAAACTGCCACTCAGAAGACACTGGCTGGGTTGACTGGCTGCTTTGTGCAGTCCCGCCCAGCGTTCCAAGGTTATTTGCATATGGAAGCTGATTGGACTACACTCCATTCCACCCCTCAAACCCACCCCCCCCCCGCAAGGCAGTTGGGATTTTCAGTTGCATAACATACCTCATAGGGGAGAGGAGAATGATGTCAGCTGCAGATTAAGGTTGGAAACTTCCAGGATATTTTAGGGATGAAGCCTGCTGAGGGTGGGGTCTGAGGAGGAGGAGGAAGAGGGGGACCTCAGACAGATACAATGCCATACTGCCCACACTCCAGACAAGCTGTTGCCAGTCTCCAGGTGACAGCTGGAGAGATCTTAAAGCTTTGGTGCTACTTCAAAGTTCCCCAGGAGCCCAAAACAGAGTAGTGTTTTGGAAAATCTTGAGGAATTGTTTGGTGCATTTACGATGGGGCTCCTGGGGAACTATTGTTGCCAATCTTGGCCCAGCAGCCATCAAACCATTCTCTTCAACCCCCTGCTGTGCAGCTGACTTCCCCCTAGGGTTGCCAATCTCCAGGTGGGACCTGGAGATCTCCCACTGTTACAATTGATCTCCAGATGACAGAGATCAGTTCCCCTGGAGAAAATGGATGCTTTGGAGGGTAGACCCTATGACATTACACCTGCTGAGTCCTTCCGCCCCCCCCCCGCCCAATGCTGCCCTCTACAGAATCCACCCCCCAAACCTCCAGGTATTTCCCTCCTTAGAGCTGGCAACCCTACATTCCCCTCAGTGCCTGTTGGGAGTGGGTGGTGGGGGAGGGGAAGGGAGTGGGCGACCGGAGGCTTCTGCCTCCTGTCTCCGGTCCTGGAGTGGGGGGGGTGGAAACGGACCCGGCAGCCGGAGGCTTGCACCTCCAGTCGCCGGCCCTGGAGTGAGTGGGGTTGGGGGCGGGGAAACGGACCCGGCGGCCGGATGTCGGCCCTGGAGTGGGTGGGGGTGGGAGGGAAAAC
>NW_015161417.1:730084-746210 GCF_001447785.1 Gekko japonicus | reverse complement strand
CGCTGGCGGGAGCCGCGGTCGCCCGGGCCGAGATTGGGGGGGCAAGGCGGGCGACAGAAGGCCGATGCCTCCGTCGCCCGGCCCTCTACAGAATCCACCCCCCAAACCTCCAGGTATTTCCCTCCTTAGAGCTGGCAACCCTACATTCCCCTCAGTGCCTGTTGGTAGGCAACTAAGCTTGGTCCTGTCACCTACTTTGGCCTTTGGGAGAAAACACATTGGGGCCAGTCCTGATAGGGTTGCCAACTCCAGATGGGAAATTCCTGGAGATTTGAGGGATGGAGCCTGAAGAGGGTGAGGTTTGAGGAGGGGTGGGACCTCAGACAGGTACACTGCCATAGACTCCACCCTCCAAACCAGTCAGTCCCACATAGGGAACCATTGTTGCCAATCTCCAGGTGAGGGCTGGAGAGCACTCAGTATTACAACTGTTCTGCAGAAGGGAGGGCAGAAGTCAGCTGAAGTCAAAGGGGCAGATAATGGTAGGTTGGTGGCTAGCTGGGAAGGAGATGGGGTTGCCAACTACATGCTGACAAATTCTTAGGGATTTGAAGGGGTGGAGCCTGGAGAGGGTGGGGTTTGCAGAGGGGTGGGACCTCAGACAGGTAGAATGCCATAGACTACACCGTCCAAACCATCCATTTTGTCCTGGGTAACAATTGCTGCCAATCTCCAGGTGAGGGCTACAGATCACTCACAATTACAACTGCTCTTCAGGTAGCAGAGATCAGTTCCTCTGGAGAAAACAGTGGACTCTGTCATTATACCCTGCTGAGGTCACCACAGCAAATTGACACTGTTTGCCCAAAGCCAGAGCACTGCCCCAGAGCCTCTTTCTAGATCCCGTTGTATTGCTTTCACAACGGGCTTTACTGCTAGTCTGAGTATAAAAAGCCAAGAGAAGTCCTTTCTCAGAACAAGTAGGGTAACCACGGCCCCGGTCACACCGCAGGAAAAGCCATGGCGGAAGTGCGGCTTTTTAGAGCTGCAGCAAAAGAGAAGCACGGCAGCGGGATCAGACAGATCCCCCGAGCCGCCACGCATATGGTCCCCAGCGTGATCAGATGCCAAGGGGGAAGCCACGGACAGGAAAACAAGGCGAGTCAGCTGCACATGTGTGCGCATGCACAGTTCGGCAGGGTGCCTTGCTGCGGGAGACGAGCGCATCGGTGATCACACGGCCGCCCGTGCTGTGGGTTTTCCAGTAGGTAGTAGTGTTTTGCAGGGGTTTTTTAACTCTGCATCTTCGGCCAAAAGGGACGGGTTGGGGGCGGGGGCGCGACGCTTGCCAGATGTTGGCATCTGCCTTCAATCCATCCATTCCGCACTTTCATCTATTCATGTAAAGGTTGCAATGGGGGAAAGCTTTAGAAAAGTGTCTCTGGCCCAAATTTCAGGCTGGAAACCTTCTTTAACCTAAGGTTGGCTTTGTACAAATAAATGTGCTGGGTTTTTTAAACTTGGTATTAACTGTGAACTGCTGCTATTACAATATCTCTGTTTCTTTAACTATTTTATGTATTATTTCATTTGAGGCAAACTCAGGGCTCTTTTTGTAGAAAAAGCCCAGCAGGAACTCATTAGCATAACAGGCCACACCCAACAGCAGAAACTCATTAGCCTATTAGGCCACACCCCTGACAACACAGCTCATTAGCATATTAGGCCACACCCCCATGTTGCCAGAAGTGTGGTCATCTCGCCACAACCACCTTTTGCTTCTTATTCTGTTTACTTTCCTGTCAAAACCCTGGGCTTTTTTTGTAGCAGGAACTTCTTTGCATGTTAGGCCAATTCTAATGAGTTTCTGCTGTTGGGTGTGGCCTATTATGCTGATGAGTTCCTGCTGGGTATGGCCAGCTCAGGAGCTAGCCGGAACTCCGTTCCTGTGCGTTCCTGCCCAAAAATAGCCCTGGGCAAACTTAAATAAAAATATTTAAAATATATAAATAAATGTATTTGAAGAACTAGAAATAGAAAGGGGAGAGAAGCATCTGAGCCTCTAAGATGGTAGAAAGGGAAACAAATTACTTGTTATTCATGGTGGTTTTGTGGTATTGTTTTTACTTGTAAACTGCCTTGACCAGCAGTCTGAAAGGGCAGCACAAAAATTTCCTTCATAAATAAATATCAAGTTATGTAAATGTAGATGTCAGCATAATTCAAACCCACTCTAGACTAGATGACCTTGGGTTGGACTAGATGACTCTGGAGGTCCCTTCCAACTCTATGATTCTAAGGAATGTCCAGGCAAGATTTTCTGATCTGCTGTCCTTTATTGCTGACCTTGGAAAATAAGACTTATATTCACTTTTGGAAATCCGTGACTGCATCGTGTGAATGGGAATTTGAAACCGATCTCCCAGATCCTCATCTGACTTTCTAACTGCCAGACCACACCATATTTAGAGGAAGGTTGACCCTTATCAGTGAGCTTCATGGCAGAACAGGGCTTTGAGTGGGCACAGGTTTCACAGCTCCTAATCCAACACTCTGACCAATAACCACTGTATCTGAAGAAGTGCACATGAACACTTATACCTTGAATAAAACTTTGTTGATCTTACAGGTGCCATTGGACTCAAACTTTGCTCCACTAATCCAAATGTCTGCCTTTATACAACACAATATGCCCATAACAAATGCTGTTTGTTTGTTTTCTAATTCTTTCCTGGTGGGCTGATACCCTGCAGGGCTGCTGGTAGCCAGGAGCAAGTGAAGGCGAGCCCCAGGGGTGCTGGCAGTGCCATCGGGGGCTACTGGGATCCAACCCAGCTGTGTGCAATGATCCCCAGTATGGGCTCACTCTTGTGCCCCCACGGGACATATCGGAGCTGATTATCCTGCTGCAGCACTACCAGTCCTGCTGGAGACACGCAGCTTAGCTTGCTTCCCAAGACACTGATGAGGTGCCCATATATGCCCATATAGAGGCAGAAAAATCTGGTGGAAAATGAAGAACGACACCCGCAAACATCTTGGTAACCTATTTGGGAGCAGAATAAATTTTGTAGACCTCAACAGCATAGAGACCCTTAATAGTTCTTCTCAGATGAGGTTATTAGCTTAAAAGGAGGGATATAGATAAAAAGCACGTGTTCTTAGCCTCAGCAAGGCATTAACAAACATCTCTGGATCCAGGACCTTAGTTTTTACGTCATTTTTAAATGTCTCATTTATATTTTAATAGAGAGTCCAATAAAGTTCAGATTCTTAGGCCATTACAGGCATCTTTACATCTTCAAGTTAATTTTGTCTTCATTTTCCAGAAAGAGTATTCACATCATTTGAAAGCAACTTTTAATTAAATGTACCAGCCACACTATCATTACTATACCTGAAAGATCCAAAAGCAGATGAGAGCCGAGTGGCCACAATAGATTCAGTGAATTCTGTTCACATTCCTTTCGGAGGCTGATCACCTTTAAACTAATGAGAATGAACAGCGGGACAATATAGGGCAGATCTAATTAAGATAATGAACGGGAGATTATGAACATTGTTACTGTGCGTCTGAAGAATTTTAACAGAGTTGGAATTCTAACAGAAGGTAAAGCAGCCATCAGATATTATATATGGAGAGATAGACAGAAAAAAATAAAATCTGCATTTTGAGGGCCCTTGATATTTTTATGAGAAATAGCCAAAAAAAAAAAAAAGCTAAATTTAAAATTTATTTCACCTGTGTGGTAGGGTCTCATCATAGGGTTTTTGAGGAAAGAGTTGGTCAGAAGTGGTTTACTGTTGTCTTCTTCTGCACAGTACTAACCAGGGTTAGCTGAAGGGGCACTGCCATTGTCTATGACACATCCTTCACCACCAGTATCATCTTCCACTACTGCTGCTGCCCAGTAGCTACCCTCCAATGGTTCCTCCACTCCCATCACCATTGGAACTGTCTATTCTCTTCTTCTGATGTGGCCATTGGTGTCTTAGTCTGTGCAGCGGGGGCCAAAAATATCCACGAGAAAACAGTACACTAACTGAGGGACAGAGTGAGAAATGAAATGAAACTGGAAGAAAAATTTACAAATTTATAGGTATTTATAGAGCTGAATTAGGAGGCTGTGCTCTGGCAGCCTACCTACTGTGGCACTTGTAGCTTTCAAGGAATATTTCTCACGGCACAGCCTAACTATGTGGCCTTGAGCAGAAGCGGCTGAGGAAAAAAACGAAAAGAAAAGCCATCCCCCCCCCCAAAAAAACAACAACCCAGGATAAATATAATAATATCAATTTTCTGGGTTGCAGTTCTTCCTCTGTTCTAGTGTTTTTGGCAAAATGCACAGGGCAGAAGCTCTGCAACATGTTCTTTTTAGGATATGGTCTTTTGCATATTAGTAAGCACTGCGCCCAGAGTACAGCCACCTACAGCTCACAATTTTCTTTTTGTGAACAACAACAAAAAATCGACTGGAGCATAAAATAATCCTAGAAAGACTGACTGATTTGACTCCCCCTGGAAGAAAGGGCCACTTCAGAGACTGTATGGCCTCACATCCCCACTGGCTTTTGCTGCACAGTCGTCTGCCTTTGTAATTCCACTTTCTGCACTGTTTATATTATACCTTGCCTTAGACAGATTCATGGAGCCAAGTAAGGCTCTGAATATCAGTGCTGAAAGGCAATATCAAGAGGAGAACTTGGCTTCAGTGGCCTGTTAGTGGGTGTTCCAGGGCAACTGGTTCACCACAGTGTGAAAACAGATGCTAGTTTAAATGAACCACCATTCCATTTCATGTCCTTATGCCTCCAAGAGCATAATAAGTCACTAACAACTACTTCATCCTGCAACATACTTCTGGCTTTTCTGCTTCAAAATAGTCTTCTTACTTTCTAAATACCAAGGATTCAAAGCATGCACTAGATCTAGGGAGGCATTTCTAAGAAAACCTAAAAATATAGACCCGGAAAGCTCTGGGATGCTGACGGAGTCTGAAACTATTTACCATATACTACTAATGAAGAATACAGCAATGAACTAGTTTCATCAAAGCTAGTAATTCTAATTGCTTGAGCTGAGGTCTCTGGGGCCTCCCTAACCGGAATGAGTTTTGATGAACTCAAGAACCAGAGAACTCCCGTGAGCATTCAGGCTCCTTTTGTGGAGCTGAAATAAAGCAGTCAACTTATGATCCTTCAGTGTCTATGTTTAACAAAATGTAGGCTTTCCTCCCTTATTTGAAAGGAACATTTTCATTGTAATGGTGATTTAAAAAAAAAAGCCTCCCAGAGCAATTTGGAAGGCTAGATTCCATTAACAATAAATGGGAAGTGAGTAACCAAATAACTCCTTCTGGGGATCATATGCAGAACATTCACCTCCCTCACGCACACACACTCACACACACACACACATTAATACTCTATCATGTTTACTGAAACATATTTAAGACATATCAGGACTACAGTCTTACAAAACACTGAATCTATCTCCTACTCCAAAGCAAACAGCAGGCATAGCATTTGAACATGAGATTATTCTTCCTTCCCAAAGCACATTTTACTGTTCAGAGGACTTCACAATCTGGTTTTCTGTCAGTCATGTGAATTTGGTCATTAGACCTTTTTTACAGATGGGGGTCCTGAAGTTATGAGTCACTAGCCAAGAGCCAGTGTTTGAATTATGGGAGGTAGAATGGAAGAGGACCACTCCCTTCTACAACTTTCATTAACTTTTTTCTATCTGTTCTTTTTAATGGGAAAGCTGCCAAAGCAGATTACAAAATATATGAAGGTACAATACAGGCAATGCTAAAAGTACCCTATCATCATCATCATCATTATTATTATTATTATTTTGCTGTCAAGTCACAGCTGCCCCATAGGATTTCCAAAGCAAGAGATGTTTAGAGGTGGTTTGCCATTGCCTGCCTCCATGTTATGACCCTGGTATTTCTTGGTGGTCTCCCTTCCAAATATTTGCCAGGGCTGACCCTGCTTAGCTTCTGAGATCTGACAAGACTGGGCTAGCCTGGTCTATCCAGATCAGGGAATGACATCAGAATAAAGAGATAAAAATATACCAAGCTGCAACTAAACAACCAGGTATAACTGCAGGACTAGTTATCACGGAACCATAGTCAACAACAACAACAACAAAGAAACCCAAGTCCTCAAGTGCAACTGATCTTAGATTAATCCAAAAGCTAGACAGTTATCAGCACTGTCCCAAAAAGCCGTGCATATCTCACAGGAGAAGTGATACACAGAGCAGAACCTTATAAGATGATCTTATAATGTCTGCATAGGTTCATCAGGAGAAGACACAGGAGCACACAACACTGCCTTATACTGAATCAGACCATTGGTCCATCAAAGTCAGTATTGCCTACTCAGACTGGCAGTGGCTCCCCAGCATCTCAGGTGGTCTTTCACATCACCCACCACCTGATCCTTTTAGCTGAAGATCACCTACCACTCAGCCTCAGTCATTCAGGTTCCCTGGTCACTAACCATTTAGGACTTCAAAGGTGAAAGTTAGCACTTTGAATAGTTCCTGAATGAATGGGTGACCAATGAAGTTGGATCAAAATTGGTATAAAATAAGAATAACTAAGAAGGAGTTTCCAAGAGCTTTTCAAAGGCAGCCTCATATATGCACGAATAACTGTGGCCCATAGGTCAGCCTTCTTCAGGAAGGTTTAAGACAGGTATACTGGCCTAACATGATAAAAGGCACTTCTAGCAACTGCTGTAACTTGGTCAGGTTGGTGTAGTGGTTAGGAACGTGGACTCTAACCTGGAAGAACTGGGTTTGATTCCCCACTTCACATGCAGCTGCTGGTGTGACCTTGGGTCAGTCATGGCTCTCTCAGAGCTGTTCTCTTAAGAGCAGTTTTCTCAGAGCTCTCTCAGCCCCACCTACCTAACACGGTGTCTGTTATGGGGAGGGGAAGGGGAAGACCATTGTAAGCCACTCTGAGACTCCTTTGGGTACTGAAGGGCGGGGTATAAATCCAATCTCTTCTTCATCATCTGTGAGTGAGACTGCAGCCTGAAGTACCCTCCAAACTTTAAACCTGCATCTTCAGGAGGAGTTCAACACCATACAAAACAGATTGAATCCTAAATCTCAGATCAATGGAACTCCCAAACAATAGCATTTCCATTTTGACTGGTCACCCTGTCCATCCCTCTCCTTAGACATGTCACCTTGATGGCCCTCTTAGCTATTGCTTTAGCTTCCCTAGCTTTATTTGAGGGTGAGGTTGTGCTTTTCATTCAGAACATCCATATATTTCTCCCCTCCCTGCCCTCCAAGCACAATTCAAGGCAGAATTAGAAGTTATAACAAAATGAGCCTGGATACCACTGAAAATGGCAACCGTATATAAAGCTAGCTGCTCCAAAATATTTAGCAGCATTTCACACCTGGTCAGGGATCATCTCACTGAACATTTTCTTGCCCTCACCTCAGCATCAGTAGAGAGAGCCTAAGCCTCCTGCTGGTGGTCCATAGGCCTATAACCAGCTATAGCTTCTTTATCAGTTTCATTGTGGATGATTTTTCTGGTATTATGAATTATATAGGTACTAGGAATAAGGCCTGTTGTGGAAATAAATACAACGAGCTCTAGAAAGAGGCTCTGGATGAGTGCCCCAGCCTTTGGCACTCAGTATCAATTTGCTACAGTGACCTCAGCAGGGTATAATGACACAGAGTCCACCTTTTTCTCCATGGGAACTGATCTCTGCCAGCTGAAGAGCAGTTGTAATTATGAGTGATCTCTAGCCCTCACCTGGAGATTGGCAACAATGATTCCCCAAGAGGAAATGGCTGGTTTGGAGGGTGGAGTCTATGACATTGTACCTGTCTGAGGTCCCACTCTTCCTCAAACCCCACCCTCTCCAGGCTCCACCCCTCAAATCTCTAGGAATTTCCCAACCTGGAGATGGAAACCCTATCTCCTTCCCAGACAACCATCAACCTACCATTATCAGGAGAAGCATCTTTGTCATTTTGGTAGTTTATTTTGACAGGGAAGAGTGGCCAAGCTGGCTGTGGGCGGGTGAGAAGAGCGGACCCAGCACCCAGCCAATGGCATGCAAGAACTCTTGAGTGGTGGTTGATGGGTCAAGGGCTGATGGAGCACACAGCACAGCCAATAGGAGAGCTGGAAAGTGCTAATATGTTAGGGCTTTTATACATATCAGATATATGTCAGCAAGTCTGTGATTGTTTGATTGGAGACCTATAGTGAAATCTTAAGGACACTTACACTCTTCTAGGGTATTTACTTCACTGGAGGGTGTCACTCTTTTTAGGATTGCACTGTAAGACTGGATTTTACTATGAATCTTTAGGAAGCTATTGTCTTAAGTCACATATTCTACAAGAAGTATCACTTGCCAGTTTTCAAATCTTCCCATGCACAGGCAGGAAAATTCCTAAAACTGACCACTCAAATAAGTTACTACAGTAAAGTCTGTAGTTAATTTCTCCATTGGGATTGGGTTGACACCTACATATTAGACTTGCTGCTAAAATTTGCTGACATCTCTGTCTTGTCTTTATGCATAGGTGTTGTCTTTTAAGTTTTTTCCCCTTGTTCATTTTTCTGTTTGGGGAGAGAGAGAGAGATGGGATCTCCAATATGCTGCTTCAAAAACGCTAGCTGCCAGACAGAAAACTGCTATTTTATCATTGAATCTACTGTCCATTTATCTTGGACCAGAAAGCTTTCATTGCTGTCAGAGCCAGATCAATGACTGCATTATATATTCCTATGACATCTTCATTATTCATCCATTATTTTGACACACACACACCATTTTGAAACCATCTCTTACAATCCCACCAAATCCCACACACCCAGGCACATACTAAGTTTGTGCAAAAGTGAGGTCCAACTAGTGCCACAGGAAGATCTCTGGGTGGATCTCACTCATTTTCATAAAGAGGAAATAGCAGCCATTGGGGACACCTGTTCAAAGTGGAACTGTGATGAGAGAGAAAGGGGATTTAAGCCTCTCTTTCTGGCCATTTTTCCAGCCTCAGTCAACACCCACTTTAAGATGCTCTTTGCCTTGGGTAAATGTTTAATGCCCACATGTTTTCCCCACAGGCAAATAGCCAGTTGAGATGAAGGGGGGAAATTGTGGCTGGAAAAAAGGCGCAGGGGGGCAAATTCCCTTCCTCCTATACCATAATCCCAATCTAAATAAGGCCTCCCTCCTCCTTGGATGTTATTTCCATGTGGCAGCCCTGGTCAGCAGATGGCATGCTTGTTTATAATGGACAGGGCTGTTCCTAAGCGCTTTCTTCCTCCCTCAAGTGAAGTCCCAGCTCTATGATTTAATAGTGAGTTTGGGGGCTTGGAGAGAGTGATAAAGCGGCAGGAGCATTGTTGTTAGAAGACTCATGCAGAATTAGACCAAGCATGCCATAAGGCCTATTCGCAACCCTCTGAGGTGGTAGTGACGGCAATGAAGAAAGGATTTTGCTCTGCTCCCATTATGTTGACTGATTTCCATCCAGCAAAATTAAGCCAGGTGATCCACAATCTATTGACAACTACAGTCTCCTGCAGAATCTGGTATGGTTTCTTTCCTCGGTTATTGGGTTCATCCTAGAGGACGGTTTAGAAGAATCAGAAGTATGTGCTCAACAGAGTTTTATGGGTAGGTTGGGGTTGATTTCCCTCACTGCTGTTAACAGCGTTCTTGGAGTTGTGGTCCCCTTGTGCTAACTGGATCCCTGCCCATTTAAATCCCCTGCCAGGGGAAGGCAAAAGTGTCCTTAGCCAAGATGATTAATACATTGGCCCCTGCCACACGGGACGGCTGAAACGCGGCTACTCAGAGCCACTCCAAACTTGAGACGCCGCGGCGGGATCCCACGGATCCCCTGAGCCGCGGCGCATCGCTCCCCGGCACGATCAGATGCCGGGGAGGAAAAGTCTGATGGGAGGGGGAGGCTGCCGAACTGCGCATGCTCGAGCATGCGCAGTACGGCCGGGGGCCGGGATGCGGCGGCGCAAGGATGCGCCGCCGATCCCACAGCCCAGCTCGAGGCGCTCCAACGGATGCAACCACCTAGATAGGTGGTTCTTTTTTACGGTGTGGTATCGGCATTTGGGATGGATCAGGGACGGAGACGGCACGCTCCCCAGATGTTGAGGTGGGATCGCGCCCGTTTGCTCCGCCCCCGTTCCGTCCCGCTCCCGGCCCAAATGGGCTCGTATGAACAGGGCCATTGTTTGTTTGAGGAAAATTGCCTCAGTTGCTTAAAGAAACTTTAATAAGACCTTTATAAAACCAGCTTTGTTTAAAGAAGTGTAGGCAATCATAGGTCTTGTCAACTATTGCCTTTTTGGTTAAGGTGACTAGTGGGCAGAAGCAAAGCTGTGAAAAGTGAAATACCCTTGACTCATTTCAGTCTGGTTTCAGGCCTGGATCCAGGACAGAAGCACCTTTTAATTGGTGGACAATGTCTGTTCAGGGTTCTGCTGACATGACTTTCATCTGTTTCTTGCCCTGCAGTGTATCCACTGGATATGAACATGGTTTGCCATTGCCTTCCTCTGAATAGCAGCCTCTTGAATTCCTTGGTGGCTTCCAATCCAAATACTTATGAGGACCAACCCAGCTTAGCTTCCAAGTTTTGACAAATCTGGGCCAGCCTTACCTACCCACAAATACTAAGGATTTGTGATGAGCCCAAAATACCACCAGATGTCACTCTTGCTGCATTGATACAGTCTTTCAATGTCTTTGAGGTGAACCCCCCCCACACACACACACACATAAAATAAAAAATTCTGAATTTACTGCTTTGGTCACTAAGTAAATTAGCATTTATTTTCTAGGTAGTTAATGAGAAGAAGTGGTAGTAACTGTTTTGAAAAGATTAAAAATGTGTATATCATAAATATGTGTAATTACAGGTTACAGGCTATCGCTATCGAGCCATGAATCAAAATGAGGGAGAATCACAGAACTGTACAGCTGTGATCCTATACAAATTTACTGGGTTGTAAATTGCATTGACTTTACTGAGATATGCTTTTAAGTAAATATGCCTAGGTTGCACTGCAGCCCTCGGCTGAATTTCCAGTCCCTTTTGCAAGACAACATTGGGCTGAGTTTCCAATTGCTGATGCGGCGGGGCGGGGGGGGGGGGGGGCAGAATGTGTGGAGTTGTGGCTCTACAGCTTTTCTTTGTCTTTTCTTTTCTAGGTCTTTATCACCTGTGCATTAGTTAACAATGACTTCACTTACTATTTAACAGTTTTCATTTTGTAAACAAAAAACCCCACTTGGAATACAAAAATACAATATTTTCTTTAACATCATGAATCAATGTTTGGATATGATGCATCCACAGGTTGCCCCATGCACACAATCCAATCCTATGCAGAGTCAGGCATTGCCTAAACCAGTGGTACTCACACCATGGCTTGGGAGCCCCCATGGCTCTTCTGGGCACTGTTCTCCAATGAGGCAACCACCACATATTTCAGAAAAGCGGGCAAGGCCATTGCCCAGTAGGGTTTGTGGTTGGCAGGTGGTTTCCACCTTGAAACTGCAGGAACTGGAGGATGGGCAAGTAGAGAGGTGCAGGCAGGCCTCATGCCAGGGATGGAAGTAAAGGGGCCATCCTCTCTCATACACCCCACCCATCTCTGCAGCCTCTGCAGTCTCGTCCCAGCACCAAGGCAGCTGTTGGGAGGAAATCAATCTGGCCACACAGAAGAACAGGAAAAGAGCTACCTGGCCACAGTAGGGAAAGAAACCTCTGCTTGCATGGGCATCATCATCATTTTTTTAGGTATTTACAACCCTCCTTTCTCCCCAGTGGGGACCCAAAGCAACCTTTTACTCAGGGGGCCAATGTTTTTCTCAGGGGGCCATGGGGGGGAGAGGTGTGCAGGGTGATCGATTCACTGTCCCCTCCCCCCCCCCAGCCGTGCATGGCCTCTTCCTTACCCGGGCAACAGGAACGGCCCGGTGCCTCCAGCCAGCGGCCCCCCTGTTGTTTCTCCCATTCCCCCCTCCCACCGGGAGAAGCGCTTGGCACCCCCCCTGCAGCCTCTGCCACCTCGGCTGGCCTTTCTCATGGGGGTGGCACAGCTACTGCTCCAAGTCACTGGGGACGCCCTGCTTCCCTCCTGCCTTGCCCCTCCCATGATTCGCCGTCCGGGTCGGAGTCCCTGGCCCGCCGCTCACCTGTGTGTCCGCAGCGCCACCCAGCAAGAAGCACCGGGCCAGGCCCCATCCCAACCAGCCTGGCCCAGCGGTGGCCGACCCAGGACCAAACCCCACCACCCACCCACCTACTCGCCTGTGCTGGGGCTGGCTTTGCCTTGAGCCCGGCCATCTAGAGTGGGGGGGGAGAAGAAGCTATTAATAGAGGGAAGGGGGCCAGGGGGAGGGAGGTGGAGATGAAGATTGGGGGAGGGGCCCACAAAAACCATGGGGGGCAGGCCCCATGGGCCCCGTGGTAGCTACAGGTTTGCCTCACAACAACCCTTGCAAGGTAGGTTCGGCTGAGAGTGTGTGACTGGCCCAACATCACCCAGCAAGCTTCCATGGTGGTATGGCAAATTGAACCTGAGTCTCCTAGATTCTAGTCTGACACTCTAACATTGACTGGTTTAGGATGAGGAACCACTGGCTGTGAAGACCAAAAGTATTATTTTTCAACAGGCTTTTAAAAAATTCATCAGCTAACGCCCCACTGTACAGTCTAAAATACAAAGGATATACATATATGTATATCGACTGATAGATAGATGATAGATGGGGTGTGTATATATATACACACACACGCATCAGGAGTTTCCAGTTAGGAAAACAAAAAACAGCTAATTTAGACAGAGTTTCTTGCAAACCAGATCATGCAGATCAACACATTAGCAAGGATATTTTCAAACCTGTCTTTTTATCCACTGTTTATAGGCTGACATGGTACTACATCTTTCTGAGCCAACCACCTCCTAGAGCTGCTGTTCTTCCCTTGTGTACTAATTACGTACCCTGCTAGCCACACAATCAGCTTTTGTTCAGTCCCTCGTAGGTCTTTGTCAGCTAGAGGCGTCTTGAGGCAGCCATGGGTTTGAGGCATCTCAGAAGGAGTGGTCGTTCCCAGCAAAATAGTGAACTGTCTTCTTTCAGTTTTTCAACTGAGCAACTTATATGAGGATGGTTTTTGCAAAGAATTTATTTGTTTGAGAGTTTATTGTTGTATTTTCATACATCCAAGGCAGCTAACAACAGTACAATCTAGCCACCAAACTGGAGAACACGGCAAACCATCTGTAATCACTAAACATCACCAATTGACATAAAACATTAACCTTCCATAATCATCCTAAATACAGAATCTTGGTTAACATCAGACACAATATTATACTAATAATACATAGCATATACGTTATGTTTTAGAATATTCAAAGTTTAGAATGATTCTCATGCATCTTCTCACTCTTGATACATAAGTCAGCATTACTATCCCCAATTATAAATGGGAGCTAAAGAGTAGCAGGTTATCTAGGTCTGATCAGTGCTGGAATATGGAACTTCTTTTGAGTAAATTAGTAAATTAGAGGAAAATATAGAAACTACACATTGTGGCCTTCAATGAATCTAAATCTCCCCAGTTGTCATTTCAACTCACGTTGTTGCAGTTCAGGGGCAAATATATGTGAAAGGCAACCACATCACTTCTGTAAAGTTTTCAGTTTCCTCTGTGATGTTTGTGACAGTCTTTGCCCATTTTCTCTTTTACAATAGTTGTTTAGGAATGTATTGACTGCTACCAACTGTTAATATGTACAAACTCATACTTAGGTAAGACATTTTCACATACAGTAAACTTCAATTATAATCTCCAGGTATAATCTCAAAGCAGATCTGTGCAAGTCTGTTTCAGCATCCAGCCTTCCATTTTCTGGCCTGGTGGAATTATTAGGGAAGGGGGGGAAGGGAAGCTTCGGGGAATCAACTCACCTCTTTTTTCTGTGAAAATACAGATGATCACTGTGTAAAAAAAAAACCCCAAAAAACCCAACAACAACCCCAGAAAGCCCTGGCCTTCCTTCCCAGACAGCCACTTTGGAAAAACAAACAAAAAAACCCCCAACTCCAGAAATCCTCCCTCGTTTTTGCGATGAGAAAACCAGTCCGGGAGAGATTGTCGTTTTCAGCGAAAAGGCATATTTAATCCAGATCTGAAGAACAGAAACTGTTGGGATTCTTATTCTTATTTATTTGTTAGCAGACAAACCTCTACATCCACACTGCTAAACTGAAATGGCAGAATGGTCGGCTTCTTCCACCGCCCCCTTTCCCAGTCAGAACAAAGAGACAAAGAGACAGGAAGATGGGCCATAAAAATGCAAACAAATGCTCTCATGCCTACAGCCAACAGTAGTCTCCATCCACTGAAGTCTTCAACACTCCATCTGAAATCATTACACAAAACAGCAGCCCTCTGCTTAGCCCCACATAAGCACAGGGAGATTGTTATGACTACTCTCGTAGCCATGGCAGTGACGTCAGAGCCTGGTGTTCAGGCCTTCAATACAGGGGGTGGTGGCTCAGGGCAGCTTACATCATAAAATATACTACAATTAAAAGTCTATCAGGCATAAAACAAATCAGATAATAACAGTCATTTAAAAATATACCTAAAAACGCTGAAACAGCTTTCATAGGTGCAAACCAGCTCTCCCGGGGAAGCTGTGATTAGAACCCTGCTTTGGTCTGACTTGCAGTTCTGGAAAGCAGAATTTAAAGGCCACTTAACTGTGTTCTGCTGCTGTGTTCAGCACAGTCATTCGTTGCAGGATAATGCTCCTTCAGCAACTCTTTCTCTCAAAGGTGCCTTCAGTGGAAATTTCAGGCACTAAAAATAGAAGCTTTAGATCATCAGCCAACTGCTGGCCATTGAGTTGGGTAATACAGAGTTTATGAAAAAATATATTTGCAGTCCCTTCAGATGAGCTGTGTAATACAATCCACTGAGCCTCACTCTATCGATCTGATGTAATTATTTTCAAAGGAGTGGAATTTGGAAATTATAAGGTGCTCTAATGCATCCCATAAAATGAAGAAGCACGTCAGTGCAATGTATTAAGCCTTAAATGAAAACACCAAAGAGGAAGAAATGGGGGTTATTGAGACTTTTTTTACTGCATTGTATATAACCTTTAATTTAATTTATTTATTTACTAAATTTATATCCCCTTACAGGGGCCACCACAGTGGCTAACAATTTAAAACACATGATAAAACCATATTTTAAAACAATCAAAATCAACTTTCCAAACATATACCATTGTAATAAATTAAAAACAGAGTTTATATAGAGACAAAGATATAAAAACGGCTTTGGGGGGGTTGTATAATGTAAGTCCTCTGTAATGTCTGATGGGATACCTAGTATAATTACGGAGAGGCCTTATATAACAAAATCCAATAATTTAATAGAGCAAGCCTCTGAGCTGCCTGGCAGGAGAGGATTGTTCTTCAAACCCTTGGAACACTTGAACAAGGCTACGCTGGCAGACGAACTTAGGCTGATACACAGTCAGCTCAACAGACTCTTCCAGCACGGAAAGTAAAGTAGGTGATGCTATGTTAAAACACTCCCAGCGATGCCAACAGAGATGTTTTCCTATCCCTCCAACTCCACATCCAGCTTATGGAGGACACTGTAACACAGCTTAATGACCCTTTGGGAACAGTCCCAACAGGTCTACTCAGAAGTAAGTCCCAATGGGTCATACTCCCAAGCAAGTATCCTTAGGATTGCAACCTTCTGTACTCAGTAGCCTCTATCTACTATCTCTCTACATATCTATATATCTAATTCCGAAGTTGCCCCCCTGGTGTGCAGATACTTATTTCCGCACATCGGGGGGACCTGGAGGGGAGGAAGAGTTTTGTGCACACGTGGGGCGGTCCCCAGGTGTGCACAAAAATCTGAAACCCTGTAAAAAATATTGGGGGGATGTGTAAATCCCTCAAAACTGACAGAGCGTCCCCTGCGCATGCGCAGGGAACGCTCTGCAGCCGGCCTCCCACCGCCGCGGAGGGGGGGGAAGAGAGCAGCGAGGGGCGAGTGGCAAGCCGCTCGGCCCTCGCTTCGGTGCCGGGATGGGGGTGGGGGAGAGAGCAG
>NW_015161417.1:723087-730020 GCF_001447785.1 Gekko japonicus | reverse complement strand
GCCTTTGCTGATGCCCCTGAACAGGCTCCTGAGGACCCTGAACAGGCTCCTGAGGACAGTACTGCAGCAGAAAGGCAAAGACTGGATCCTGTAGCTGAAAGCTATCTAAGTGGTGAGGAGGATAGAGCCTCCCAGGGAACACCTGCAAGGGATCAGTCTCTGCTGCAGCCCAGTAATTCATCATCAGACTCGCCTCCACCTGTAACCAGGCTCAGGAATGTAAGAAGACAACAGCTGAGAGAGCGAAGGCAGAATGCACGCATGCGTGCCAGAAGATCTCTTAGCCCTGATTACTGACAGGATCCTGTCCTCACTCCTGGCTAGTTGATTAGCTAGCACTGTATATATGCAAGTCTGTTGCCAGCAGTCATTTGTGCTGGCAATGTCGTTTGTTCAGGACCTGAATCCTTGCATCTCTGCTCCAGACCTTGTGGAATTCTTCTCGGCTTGATCCTCGGCTTTTGACCTTTGGCTTTGTTGACCCTGCGTTCATCTCTGACTCCTCTGGTATTGTTGTGATTTATGGACTTGAAACTTTGGTATGTCTGACCCTGCTTTTGGACTGTGATTTAAACCTGCTTGAACCTTGCTACCTGATTTGCCCGGCTTGACCTCGGACTGTTCCTGGACTTTTGCTTGCTTGTGTCACGCCCCCTGGCCCTGCCGCGCCACTTACCTCCTCCTGCTGCTTCCCCCTCTGCCCCCCCCCCCCGCGAGTATCGCGGGTCCGCCCCTTGTCACCTTCTATTATCATTTGCCTGCTAATGTCATTTGGCATCTGAAATCAGTCCACTTTCCAATATATAGGACAGATGGACTCATATTCTAGCTGTACCTGAAGAAGAGAGCAGTGACTCACAAAAGCTCATACCCTACCATGAATTTTGTTAGTCTTGAAGGTGCTACTAGACTCTTACTATTTTCTGCTGCTAAAGACAGACTAACACAGCTACTCACCTTGATCTATCAACAACTGCAGTCATCTTTGGAGCTCCTGCCTCAGGCGCCCACCTTCTGAGATGAGACATTCCCTCACTGATCCTTCCTTCCTGATCAGTGTTTTAATTGCTGTTTTTATGTCTTTGTACATAGTGGTTAAGACGCTGAACTGCAGGCTGTGGAAGGTCGGTAGTTCAGCAGTTCAAGACCCGGGTGCTGCATGATGGAGTGAGCTCCCGTCTCTAGTTCCAGCTCCTGCCAACCTAGCAGTTCGAAAGCAAGAAATTGCAAGTAGATAAATAGGTACCACTTCGGTGGGAAGGTAACAGCGTTCCGTGCACCTCGGTGTTTAGTCATGCCGGCCACATGACCACGGAAACGTCTTCGGACAGCGCTGGCTCTTTGGCTGTGAAACGGAGATGAGCACCTGCACCGCAACCCTAGAGGCGGATTTGACTGGCTTTCGAGCAAGGGAACCTTTACCTTTACATATTTTAACTCCACTTTAAACTTATTTTAATCAGGCATTTTGGGAGGCTGACTTTAATGGCTTTAAATATATATATATGTTCGATTAGCCACCTTGGTGGCCCCTGTAAGGGGATATATATTTTGTAGATAAATAAATAAAGGTTATATACCATACAGGAAGAGGGAGGTCTGTTGACAACAAACATATAAACCCAAGCAAATCCCCACATACCTGCAAAGCTTGCAAAAGCACAGCCCACCTTTGTGAATAATTGCTATGTTATTATTTCCAATGACTGCCAGCACTGATCAAACCATCGGGAATCCTTTTTCCTTGCAAGATATGATGCAGAGCATGTGGGGTGAAACAGACAGAAACTACAGACTGAAGTTCAAATTAATTCCCTGCAGCAAACTGGATAAGTACCATTACCATCGCTGCCTTGTCTTTCCCAACTGATGAAACTTCAAAAGTGGACATCAGGAGGACTGCCTGTGAGCGGTTGCCTAGGCTGAGACATACACAATGGCCAGGCACTCTAGGTGACTGGACTCTTTCTTCTTTTAACTTGTAATTAATGCCCAGTTACCAGTCCTATCTGCGGCATCAAATGAGCTCCATAGCTTAAATCCTTGAAAAATGCCACTGATTGTGTCTCTGTGACTTGCAAGTTTGTCTTCTGCACAATGCTGCGTGTTCATCTCTTTGAATGGCTCCCTGTAAAACCTGGCACTGGCAGATGAATCCTGTGGATTAGTGTACATTCTGCACAGAACTGAATCAAAAGTTTTTTTCAATGACATCCTAAGCAGAGTTTTCCCTTCTAAATCCATCAGAGTCAACAGGGTTAGAAGAATGAAACTCTGTATAGGATTGCACCGTCTGAAACACAGTTGGGATAGGTTAACTGCTTCTTTTTAGTCCAGAGAACCAGAAAAGCTAAACCACAATAAGTCATCAGAGGAGAAAATCATAAACGTTTGACATGATGCAGAAAACGATCCATATTACAGTATAGGTGTCTCTTGTGCCAAGTGATCCCTGCACTTTAAAAGCAAGAAATTGTTCTTAGTGCTATAGAGCAGATTGATCTACACTTGGGGGGGGGGGATAACAGTTTTGGAGGATACAAATAAAATTGCAGTTACTTTTTCTCAATTCAGCAAAGATGCACAAGATAACAGGCAATACTTGTACTTAGAAATTGAGTTGAAAAGACTATTTTCTATGCCAATTGGTAGTTCTGAGCAGGAAAACACAGTTTTTCTTTAAACAACTGCTGTTCCTCAGCAGGGCAGGGGGGTACAGCTGTTAGCAAATAAGAGACTCCCAAACCAATGCGACCCACCAAACAACTGTATGGGAAGATGAAAGTAACATTCACCCAAGAGACAAAAATAGTCATAATGAACAATACTTGATGGCTGTAAGGGATTTTATAGATTAAAGAATTAAGGATTTTAACTGATTCATCTACATTTTAATTGGGTCATGAACCTTTAAATCATCCACCTTTCAACTTGCAGTATGGGTGCTCTTTAAATAATCAAAGAAAGATAAAACAACACAATAACTACAAGATCATTCTCATTGTTAGAAGGAAAAAAACTATCATTAATATTTATTTCTCATTTTCCTATTGGTGTTGTGCACCAGAACTAAAATATGCTTCAAAAAATAAACATGCTCTGGCAGTGAAAATATGCAGTACTGCTAAACTTACATTTGTTTCTTGGAGCTGATTTGCACAATCCTACTGATTTGGGAGTGCCCTCACTTTGGGACAGAGATCTATTCAGAAAAACCAGTAAAATGTTCTCTGACATGCCCCTTTGCAAAGCAGAGACGTAGGCAGTGGGGCATAAAGTGAATCCATTTCTCGGTTGGTTCCCCACTGGGACAGGCAGATAATCCTAACAGTTGGTCCATAAGGCTAGCACAAACCCCATCAACTGCAGTGAAATTTCTGAAAGATACGCACTTTTAACCCTCTGATTAATTTCCTGCAGGAGGACAGAGCTCTGAATAACCACAAGGTTGTTTACTATATCTCTGCAGCACAGAAGTCACATGGGATTAGGCAAAGTTCCAATTTTTCCAACAGACTTTGTAGAAGAGGTGGATATTGAGGCACCATTTTGATGGTTCCATTCCTACCTGGTGGACAAGATTCTGCCAGGTGGTTTAAAGAGAGTGCTGGAAGCTTGACCTCATGACATTTGAAATATAGGGTCCTGCAGAGTTCTGTTATATCCTCCATGGTGTTTAATATTTACATGAAAGTGTGGTGGGAGACATCACCCAGAGTATTGGACTGAAGTGCCATCAACCTGTGGCTAACTCCTAGTTCTATTTCACCTTTTCAACTGAGCCAGGCAAAACAGCAGATGTCCTGAGCTGGTGTCAAGAGGTAGTGATGGGATGGATGGGGGCCAACAAACTGAAGCACAACCAGATGGTTGATAACAAGGTAAAACAAGGCTTGAACATAAGAACATGAGAAGCCATATTGGATTAGGCCAATGGCCCAACAATCTGTGTCACACAGTGGCCAAAAAGCAGGTGCCATCAGGGAGTCCAGCAGTGAGGCCAGACTCCAGAAGCCCTCCCACTGTGCAGTCTTCTTCTTAATTACTGTTTTCATGACAAAAGTCATAAACAGCGTGCCATTACATACTAAAGGGGAAGCCTAAAGTTTACTATCTGAGTTACAATATGATTTAACTACAGCCACCAAAAATTTAGCCACATGCAAAGTTACTTCTTAGTAACCAAGAAGATTTGGCTTCTATGGAGATAGAGCCCTGCTTAAGGAAAGGAAAAATCCGTTCAGTGGCTTGTGGAGTCAATGCACCCACCTTAAAGAGTAAGTATGCAGCTTAGGGCTCCTTCTATGTCCAGAGCTAAAACAGAGGTGCAAATCTCTTTCTGCAATATGCGCCACTTTCAAGCTGCTTCAGCTGATTTACCATCTACAGCCCTTCTTCAGGAGGTATGATTTGGCCAATTTTCCATGCTAAAATTGTGGTTCAACTACTGCAATTTCTTCTGTGTAGGGTTGTTGAGGAAGGTTGTTCAGAAACGACAATTGGCTCAAAATGATGCTAGCAGGTGCAAAGATCATATCTCACCTGCTGATTAAGATCATCAACAGAGTCCAGGTGGGAGCATCCTAGAAACACTGCCTTCTTAGTAGTGGGATCCAGGTTGTGGAGCTCCTTCCCCACAGAAGCTTATCTGGCATTGAATTTACAATCTTTTAAGCATCAGGAGAAGCCTTTCCCCCCACCCCCAAGCCTTTTGGGGGGGATCCTCCTCCCTGTGGAGCTGTATTAGCTCTTCTGCTTTCTATGCCATCATTATTTTATAAGACTCAGTTTTTCTTCTGTGATACTTCAGGGATTTCAAAATCTTTTCATTTGAATCTGATTTGACTACAGCAGATGATTGCATCACCATGCCATTCTGTGGTTGGTAGGTTGCTGTGGACTCTGCTGCAATGCTATGCTCTCTGCACTATAGTGTTGGATCTTTTTTTGTACATATTTTCCCTCTGCTGAGCAAGCATAGTGTGCTCGTGGCACAAGCATCACACTTATGCCCTTGGCTGGCAACCCATGGGAGACTGGGAAGGCAGGACTTACCCAAAGGGCATTCTGTAGCACTACACTTTCACTTCTGGCTGTATAACCAGAAGTGAGGGCACTGTCCCATGGGATGCTATAGGATTCACCTGAAACTATATGGTAAAAACCGTAACAATGCTGTAATGTCATTTCTGGCTCTGCAGCCAGAAGTGATGTTGCAACACCATGGGACACAATTTCACCCCTCCCATTTCCCCCCCCTGCTGCCCTAACAGGCACTGGCAAGGGTCGAAGACTGACGGCAGGAGGTTTTACTGCTGATACTTTTACCTAATAGTGATGTCTGTGTTTATGTTTTAAGCAACCTTCAGATACGTACATAGAAAGGTGGGGTATAAATATTTAATTAATGGTATTTAGAGATATCACTGACGTTCATGATTATCTAATTCAAAATATACATTTACCCAATTTGTAATCCTCAGTTGTTTCACATATTGAGTGCTATCCCTCCAGAAGTTGTTCAGAATTGGAAATGGAATTCAGCATGTGCATGGTCCGTATTAAAGCGAATCACGCTATTTTTGTAGACTCATGTTCTTTAATGTTAGTTCCTTACACTGAGTAGAGCTTTCCGTGATTGCTTTAAAACTGTGTGACTACGGCAGCAATCCTAAGGACATTGCAAAACATTGGATTTATTTCTGAATCGACCTGCTTAGGCTTGCTTATCAACTGCTTTGAATGTACACACATAGAAAATACTTAATATTTGTAACCCCTCTCACTGAAGCACTTGTTGATTGCTGTGAACTACATGACCAGACCACATGACTAGTCTTTCTTTTGCTGAGTATCTTCTTAAAAAAAAAAAAAACCAAGCAAATTCTGAATTGAGTCAATCACACAGTATTATGTTGTGTCTTCTATATACACCCTAGTAGAACTGACTCTGACTCTCTCTCTCTCTAAAATTTTTACCTCATGACACAACTAAACAGTAGTAATGGTCTACTGAAGCAACTAATCACATCTCTTCTCATGTCTACATGCAACTGAAAACCAGTAGCTGCCCTACGCTCCAGCCTTCTTGGCAGCAACAGGATCTCCAGCCCTGAATCTGTAGGTCTCTCTATCGCTTCAACCAGGTAAGGTAAAAGCAGAATGTTTATTCTTCAGTCCTTTGTGCCAGATACACAGGGTGGTGGCACCAAGCAGCAGGTGCAGTTTTATGGTGTGTGTTTTTTAACCATTTAACTCTCCTCCTAGAATATTTGTCACAAACTTTCCATACAAAACCCTTGTGCAGAATCTGGTTGCTTCTGCCATGAACGTTATCACTAGGAACCTGGGGAAATCAGCTGTCTCCACAGAGAAGGAATGCATACATTTTGTTTCAGTAATTATAGTAATGGGAACAAATGAACATTGACCTATACAATAGATCAGGAGAATGTTTCTCAAAGTGAAGGTAGGAGCATTTCAGTGGTGGAACCCCCCAAAATTGCATATTTTACTGGTCTATAAATATTCAAGGATCAGGCTTTCCTAAGGTACAGGTCACAGTATACCAGGGTGAGTGAAATGGAGTTCTAAGACTCTGCCTCTTGTGGGCTTGATTCCCTGAAACTGAAGATGTAGTGATCTGGGGGACAGGTGCATGTGGGATTTGAGAGAAAGGCAGCATGAGGGGGTGTACAGTGCAGATGGACTTGAAAAAGCAACATGTAGTGTCGCAGCCAGGTGATTATGCTCAACAAGAGAAGGGATGTGCATGTGTGAGGTTTTTAAAAGGTGCATGGTTCCATCAAGTGTGAAAAGTAAAGAATTAGAAAACACAAGGGGGGACCCGCGATACTCGCGGGGGGGGCAGTCTCTCTCTTTCCCCCGTTCTCTCTCTTCCCCCCCAGTCTCTCTCTCTCCCCCCCTCTCTCT
>NW_015161417.1:720850-722949 GCF_001447785.1 Gekko japonicus | reverse complement strand
ACCTGGCTGTCTCCCCACCCCCAGGCTCCGAAACTACCTCTCTCTCTCTCTCTTCCCACCCCCTCACCGGCTCTGAGCCGAGGCCCGCGCGGTGTGGAACCGCTGGGCCTCGCGACTCTCTCTCCCTCTCTCTCTCCCCACCCCGCCTCTGGCTCCGAACCGAGGGCCGATCGGCAAGCCGCTCGGCCCTCGCCGCTCTTTTATTGGATAACTGTAACTTATATGCAAATATAAAATACCCCCCTTTTTCATGGCAGACTTGGGGGTGGAAACCGGTCTTGTATTTGAATAAATACTGTACTTTATATGTTGATCTCTGCAACACTCAAGATGTCTACACCCTGTACACCACTCTGAATACATCCATCTTTGATTACAGCAATGCACTTTGCATGAAGACGCTCCAAAACTTCAAATGGTATAAAATATAGCAGGCACATCACACCCCTTTTGAAAGATCTACACCGGCTGCCAATCGGTTTCCAGACACAACTCAAAGTGCTGTTCCTTTAAAGACCTGGAACGAGGGCATCTGAAGAACCTCCTTTTCATGAATCTGTCTGCCTGCCTGCCAAGTTAAGGTAGGTATCTAAAGTCCTGTTCTGTGTGACTCCACCTTCTGAGGTAAGCCAGTTGGGCAACTAAGGATACTAAGAAATTTGTGGCAAAAATGTGTGGCTAGTAAAACAGTAATTTTCTACAACTACAATTGCTTACTTTTGTTTTATTATTCTTTTGCAACGTGCTTCAAGAGATAGCAATCTCCACAAGGGTCACTGTTGGTTTTTGTTTTTAAAGTGCATAGATCACTCAGCTTGCACATTCTTGTGCATTCCAGAAATGCTGATCATCCAAAGAGATCAACACAGCCATTAACACTGATAACATAGACTCAGATGAACATGAAACAGTAACACTTTTTGCAGTGAGCATTTATTTATAAATCACTGACTGCTTTACTAGTTAGTACACTCTTTGTTTAAATAACTGGCTGCAAAGCAGCATGCAGCAATAACCAGTGTGTGTGTGGGGGACAACTTCCGTATGTCATGCAAGAACATGCTTGTGTGAGATGCTTGTATGAAATGCTGCCAATGGCACTGTATTGTACTGTTTTAGGAAGGAAACAGAAATAATATTGATATTAAAACCTCAGAAGGATCCAGAGGAAGCAGGTTCGTATAGACCTATAAGTCTCCTAAACCAAGACTATAAAATCTTTGTTAAAGTATTGGCAAACAGATTAAAGAAAGTTATCCCAACAATTATAAAAGGGGACCAATACGGGTTCGTTAAAGGTAGAAATATAGCACACCCCATTAGAAATATCTTAAATGTCCTATACCATGGCCAACAAAAAAAAAATAGGTCTTCTAAAACTGGATGTCTATAAAGCTTTCACATGAATACTTATGGCAATTAATGAAGAAAATAGGGAAAGGGTTCCTTCAAGCAATTCAGGAAATATACAAAGATGGGAATGTGAAAGTAAGAGTAAACAATGAACATTCACAAGTATTTCCCATACAAGGAGGAGTAAGACAAGGTTGCCCACTATCCCCACTTATATTTATAATAGCAATAGAACAACTAGCAGAACGAATTAGAAATTCCGGAAGAATAGAAGGTTATAAGATAGGTAACGAAGAAATGAAGCTCAATTTATTCGCAGATGATATCATAGTAATCATGACAAACCCTAAGGAAGGAGTTAAAGAGGTTAAGATTCTAGAAGACTACTTCGAAAAGTGCTCAGGGCTACGAGTTAATATGGCAAAATCAGAAATCTTATATTTTAACGTTAATAGGGAAGAGTGGCAGGAGATAAATAGGAACACAAATATAGGACTGTGGGTTAAGAAATTTAAATATTTAGGTATAGTTTTGCAAAAAATATTGACAAAATGATAAAGGATAATTATGAAAGAACATGGAAAAAATAGAGAGGGACATAAAAAGATGGAATCATAAAAAGCTAGGGATATCAACTAGAATAAGAAGTGTTAAAATGTTCTGGGTACCAAAGTTAATGTACCTATTCCAAACACTGCCTCTGGGATCGATGAAAAAAAAATGAACAATAGAACAGAATATTAAAA
>NW_015161417.1:704968-720405 GCF_001447785.1 Gekko japonicus | reverse complement strand
TAACAGAATATTTACAAAAGAGATGGAGTCATGAAGTTCAGATAACAGAGAGGACGGTAGATAAAATTATGAAAGGAATTGAAGAGATCAAACTAACCAAATTTAAAGAACTGGAATACAAATTCCTCACAAAATGGTATAAGACACCAGCACAGCTAGCTAATATGATCCCAGGACTGAGTTCTTCGTGTTGGCATTGTAAACAGTCTAAAGGCTAGTATGCGTACATGTGGTGGGAATGTGCAGAAGTAAAGACCTTTTGGAGGGAAATTACTGAAATCATTAGGAAAGTATGCAATGTAACATTACCTATAGACCTTAACCTAATGCTGTTAAGCACAATAGGAAGCCCGTTGTTGGATAAGAAAACTCAAAATCTAGTTAAGGCTATGATACTGGCGGGAAAGGCAGTTATCGCTCTGGGTTGGAAAGACAAAAGTAAATGGACAATAGAAATCTGGCACCACTATTTGTTTGATTTTATACAGTCAGACATTGTGGAATCAATCAACAAGGGAATAGCATGGGAAGAAAAATCCACGGAAATCAAGACCAGATGGAAGATCTACTTAGACTGGATGCTGAAAGAAAGAAGGAAGGACATTCAGTGGAAGATTAAGACTCTGTGCCCTTGGCTATGACTAAAAGAGAGGGAGGGAGGGAGGGAGGGAGGGAAGGGGAGAAAATGTAAATAACTATAAATACTCAATGTAACAGACTAAACAAACAATAAAAATAATAATTTAAAAATACACAAAAGTAAGTCACTGAACAGGCTCAAGCTGCTCACGAAAGAAGAGGCTATGTACTGGATTGTGTGCAAACCAGATATTAATATATACAGTGCAAAAAGTACAGTGTGATGAGTGAAAATATATATATACAGTGAAAAATACAGTTAAGTATGAACATTCAAATATAATTTTTTCAATGCATAATACAGTGAATTATAACAAAAGGGAAAATATAGCAATTCATGGTGTGCTGGCTATTAAAACACAATTATGATATCTTCTTCAGAATTGTTTATGTTACAGTCCTGTTGCAGAATGGCCTTGAACAGTTGTAGTAAATTGTTATCTATCAGCCAATCATAGAGGATTAAGCAGTATATTTAAATCACATATCTGTGATTATTCTCTATGTATGTGTGTTGTTTGTAACTCTGACCTGGTGCACTGTGCAATATTTATGTTATTTTTTAAAGTTCTTCCTACTCAACTGCTTTGAGTACCTAACCTAATACCGAAGAGGCCAAGGTCCTTTTAAGATGCTGCCTCAGTGCTCTCTTTAGTTTCTCACAAGGGTCTCCCCCACCTTTTCTTGCTCAAGCTGCTCACAAACAGATGAACTGCCCAAATCGTCTCCCTGCTTCTGATGAGCAAGCAGAATATGAACCAAACTAGCAAGCGCTTGAACATCCTTAGTAGCGATCAGAGACAGTGTTTTCTTAGAGGTTGCCTTTCCCACGGATATGTGTCTGGTGTCTAATCTTCTAATAAAACCAGTGTGGTTTTAGTAGTTAAGAGTGTTGGACTAGGACTGAAGAAATCTGTTAAGTCCGGCGCATAACAATGAGTCGAAGAGTGATTTCAGCAAAACTCAGGTTTATTCACCTCGATAATCAACTTCTCCAACACGGTACAACTCCTCATAGCCCGAACAGCTTGTCCATTTCAGCTGCTCGGTATTTAAACATTCCGGGCTAATGTAGCCACACCTACTATACAAGTTCCAACATATCAGGTTGTTCGCATAATAGCCCAATCACAAACGTTTCCACCACAGACAGTTCAAATGTGATTGGACACAATACTTTCGGCGCGAATCCCAGCCGACGTCTGAAGCTTAGCATAGCTTCTCTATGGGATGATTCATACTTCATCCCCGTGCATTCAGGGCAGCATCTGAATACACTACAAAACCTAAATTTGAATTCTGCCCCCAGCCATAAAACTCACCATTTGCCTTGGATGCATCATTGTTGCAGACTAGCCGTCCTCTCAGGATTATGAGGATAAAACTGAGAGGCAGCCAGGTATGCTTACTTGAATTCCTTCAGCAATGGGTGGGATTAAAACACAGGTAAATTTTAGGTAACAGGTGAAAACATTTTTATTTGTGCGTTTTTCCCCCCTGATAGTCTGTGGATGGTCCTTGACGAGACTGAAATTTTATGGCTGAAGCTGTTCTCCTGCATTTTCAACTTTCTGCTGAATTTGCTATTTGTACTTCTAATTTTTATCCTGTTGTTTTATTAATGTGGCTGCTCACAAACAGTGTCAGTTCTCTGTGTAGCTCTTGTTACAGCAGTTGTCTTTGCACATTCCTTGCCTTGGGGCCTCCTTTTTCCTCCTGCCACAGGAGGGAACTTTTTTAAAAAAAAACAACAACAGTAATTGCTAAATCACTACAGCAATACATTGTTCTATTGCCATTATCCACTAGTTATTCAGAATTCCCACCTTTGATTTTCAAAAAAGGTAAATCTTTACCCCCTTTTAATGTGCAAGTCTTTTACATATACCTCCACAACAAAAAAGGTCTATTACAAACTTACTGGTTTTGTTTTTAATGAAACCTGGGAATTCAGAGGAACTAGTAGATAATGACAATAGATTATTATTACACGATAGTGTCTTAACAGTTACCATTTTTTTTAAAGGGGGTGGTGGCTGAGGAAAGGAAAATAGTGCTGATATGGAAAGGACCTTCAAAAACATGCCACTTCCTATTCACATGGTATGCTAAACTGCTTTGACGATGAGGACTTCTGCCCATGAAGTACAATTTTTCTTCCTCCCCACTCTTGTGGCAGCCCAAAATGCCCTCTGAATTCTTGTTCCTGGGGGTGGGGATATTTTGAGCTGCTGCAAGAGGGGGAAGGCCTTGCACCTCTGGAAATGTTCGTGCAATTGTCACTGTGTTTTTGTCACTGTTTTCAGATTATTATAGTAACCATGGTACAAAATAAAATCTGAGTCAACTGCGGTAGTTACTATTGTTTTATTATACAAGTCTCCCTTCCTATCTTGCTTTCTTTTTAAACTCCCCAGTAACTTTGCTCTCTGCGTTTTTATTATGTTGCTTTATCCTGCAGTTCAAAACCTGGGCAAGTCACCACCTCTAAATTCTTTGCAGAATTTCTGTAAGGATGGCGGCGGAAAGTGACATCAAGTCACAGCTGACTTATGGCAACCCCACAGAGTTTTCAAGGTAAGAGAAGTTCAGAGGTGGTTTGCCATTGCCTGCCTCCGCATCACGCCCCTGGTATTCCTTTGACATCTCCCATCCAAACACTAGCCAGGGCCAACCCTGCTTTGCTTAACTGCAAGGATACTATGGGACAGTCTGATTGGTCCCAATCTGAGGTCCTTGAAGGAACAATGAGCTACAAATGCAGCTCCCCCCCATCCTGCAATCCCAAAATGATCACAGCAGAAGCCCTGCACACAATTAGTTAATATGACCAGCCAGGAGTTTCAAAATGTTATGGTCTTGAAACAGATTTAAATGGAAGTGTTTGTGAGAATATGGGCTTCTTTGCATGTTATAATTATAATCTTAATGTTAAGCAATGTAAAGTGGTTGTGCTATTGAATGAAGCCTAGGGTGCAATTCAAAAATACATATAACTTTTAGATTATTTTAGTGCAATCAATGCATGAACAAATTAACAAATTATGCAAGTGTGTGCATAAAAACAGATTTTGTCCTTTAAAACTGGAAATCCACACGGATCCACCCCCATGCCAACTCTTGTCCTCCTGCTATGTAGTTCTGATGTAGCCAAAGGAATAATTATAGCTTATGAGAGTTAAATGATCATAGAACACCCAGCAGATGCTCACTCCAGATGCTTCAGTTTTGCTATTCAAATTAGAACAAGCCCATTATTGATTTACTATTTGTATATGTATTACATATCAAAATGCTGACAAATGAAAAAAGAGAGTATGTCATTTATAGAATATAAAATGGAAGGTGAACTGAGTGCACAGCACAATATACAATGATGACAAAAAGGGTGGGAGATTTAACAATGTTAATATCGCACAAATAAACTCATTATACTAAACTTTATCAGGCAACATACAGTGAAGAAGTTTTAGAAAACAAACAGTTCCTATCTATACAATGGGACATAAGTACAGGTCGTGCATCTCTAACAGCCATGCAACAGAGAGCACTATGGTTGTCATAAATAACAGAGCACCTTCTAAACACTTTACCAAAATTTAGCAGCATACAGACATCAGGTTGTTTAGCTGAACATTTTCTAACTGGAAAGGCAAAAGTAATGGGTGAATACTTGTTCAGGAAAAACAAAGAGCCAGTTTGATGCAGTGACCCTGGGGATTCCCAGGATCAAATCCCCACTCTTTCACACACACTTTCTAGGAGACCTTGGGCCACGCACACAGTCTCAATCTAACTAGCTTTATAGGATTACTAAAAAAAAAGGCCCGTTGTGGAAATAGATACAACGGCCTCTAGAAAGAGGCTCTGGGCGGGTGCCCCAGCCTTGGACACTCAATGTCAATTTGCTGTGGCGACCTCAGCAGAGTATAATGACACTGAGTCCACCATTTTCTCCAGAGGAACTGATCTCTGCTACCTAAAGAACAGTTGTAATTTTGAGTGATCTCCAACCCTCACCTGGAAATTGGCAACAATGATTTCCCAGAAGGGAATAGTTGGTTTGGAGGGTGGAGTCTATGGCTTTGTACCTGTCCGAGGTCCCACGCCTCCTGAAACCTCACCCTCTCCAGGCTCCATCCCTCACATCTCCAGGAATTTCCCACCTGGAGTTGGCAATCCTATCTCCTTCCCAGCCAATCATCAACCTACCTTTATTTCCCCCTCACTCTTCAGCTTTCCACCCCCCCACGCCTGCAGCCTCTCCCGTGCTCTGAAGCCCTGACTGCTACGTCACATTGGCTGTCATATGGGGGCCACCTCAGCAGCAAATAAGGATACAGAGCCCACTATTTTCTCCAGGGGAACTGATCTCTGCCATCTGGAAAGCAGTTGTAATTCTGAGTGATCTCCAGCCCTCACCTGGGGATTGGACACATTTTACCTCAGAACAGCAAAACTGTTTAGAATGTTAGAGGCAAAAGCCAATCAAGTCGCATATGCAAACGACCTCTGTGTTCCGAGGCAAAGGCCAATGAGGCTGCATATGCAAATAACCTCCGTGTTCTGACTGGCTATGGGGGGAGAGGAACCGCAAAATGTTTAGAATGTTGGAGGCAGGACTCAGGCAAAGCAGCCAGTGGATAGGGAGACCCTCTGAATGACAGATCAGAGAGCGAACTGATTTTGGAGCGTGTGGAATGATCTAGAGAAGTGCCACCACCATTCGGCTTTTATTTATAAGGGAGATTGTGAGGATAAAATGGAGAAGAGAACAATGTAAGACCACTCTCTGGGTCTCCATTAGGGAGAAAGGTAGGGTAAAAACAATTGCAACTTTGGGTATCCCAAGCTGGGTGGAAAAACAGTACAGAAATGTTTTTAAATAAAATTAAATAAATACATTTAAAAATGATTAAGAATGAACTATTAACTGTTGGACATCTTCAAAATGCCACTGTGACTAAAGACATGCTGTATTTCATTCTTCTAAAGGGATTAATATAAAGTTTCTGAAGCTCAAACACTGGTTGTATTGAGACCATTATTAGGAAGAGGTACATATGAGACCTCACAATAAGCAATATATATACACAGGAGCACCCTGTGCAATTAGTTTAGAGCACCAGCATAAACCTGTGCATGCTTTGCAGCTGGATTACTGGTAATTGTTTATCTCTGTCATTTTCTGTTCTATAAAGGCCTTTTGATCCATACAAATATTTGCTTGCCACTGCCTTCACGAACTGGCTATTCTAGCATTCCAGCTTTCCCTCCAGCATACCTTAAGTGTAAATTCTGGTTTTCTTTTTTTTAAGAGATGTATTTGGTTCTACACTGAGCCACATTGGACTCTAGAGCACCTGCTATAGACTGAGAATCACAGGGAAGGTGAAGCACATCATTTATTTTTATTAGGCTTATATCCTGCCCTCCCCACATTGTAGGCTCAGGGCAAGTTCCAATGTATAGGTCTGCAATTTATGCAGATTTACATTTAAAATCTGTGAAATCAATAAAATCATCACATACTAAAACATTAACTGTTATCACCTCATTTTTACAAAAGATCAAAAAGAAGCTCCTCTCAACACACAACTCTCTTTTTAAGCTTTAGGCATCTGAAGCAAAAATTAAAGATGCTAACACATCTGAAGCTGATGCTTACACAGATGGGTTTGGGTATATTTTAGAATAAAGGGGTAGGAAAAATTAAACAAAACAATGTCCACTAAATTAGGAAGACTGGATTTTTCAGAGCAATCAGACTACACAATTCCCTAGAGAAAAATTAGCTGGCCAGGGCAGAGGAACCAAAAAAAGTTGCATTCTACATACATGGGTCAGGTTGTGACTTGCATGGTAATACTTTCTGTGTAGGAAATGCTTAACATGCAGTTAGTATTGTCACCTTAGTCCCAGCAGTGCTTTTATGCAGGCCCGTAGCTAACGCAGGGCCCACAGGGCCTGGGGCCCCCCTCCATGGCCAACTCTAACACCCTTCTAAGCAGGAGGGGGGCCCCCTAGCCTAGCTGATGATAAAAAGAGAGAGATCGCATCCGATCCATGGAGCAAGCCAGGCCGCTCTGCTGGACCAGACTGGAAGTTTACTCCACCCGCTCCCTAGCCCCTTCTCCGGAGCTGGAGGAGAAGGGTGGAACTGCCCCTTCTTCGCCTAATGGAAGGAAGCAGGCCAGGGGATCCGCAGCGGCGGCACTGGCAGCGTTTCCGAAAGCTAGCCACACACAAAGGTGACGGGGCGCCACATGCGCTTTCGCCCCAAGTGCCTGGAGGGGGCGGTGGGCACATCGCCTTGGGGCCGCCTGAATGTCGCCGCACTGCGCCCCCCCCCCCCCGGCCTGTCTCCCGCAGCCTTTACGGCACTCCGTCCCTCCTAGAAAGGTTAGCCCAAGACATGACGGCACGAACTCCCCGAGACAGACACAGAGATTGGTCCAAAATCCAAAAAAAAAATCTGAATCAGCCGGGACCCCGAGGGGACTCATTTAGAGTTTCCTCCCTCCCCTCGGTTGCAGCCAGGGCTGCCTTTGGAATTCCACCAATTAGCCCCCTCCCCAAAACCTCCTTAGCTACGGGGCTGCTTTTATGCATGGCAGAGAAATTCAACAGGAGAAGTGTTTTCCCCAGCAGAAAACTCAAGAGAGTACAGATATTAAAATGCAGCGGGACCTACCTATGAAGCACGCATAGAATTGTGCGGGAAAAGGTAAAAGTCGGATCTACATGGATCCTCGTGAATTCATATGATTTTTACATTTAAATGAAATAAAACTACCATCATATTGTAGGCCATGTGTTAATCTATAGGGAGCACCACAAAAATCACGCATCCACAGATTCGTGGCATCACAACAGCGCAAACACATGATTCCAAAGCACGGATCCTCATGAATTCATATGATTTTTACCCTGAAACAAAACAAACCCACCATCATACTGCAGACCATGTCTTAGACTATAGGCAGCACTCCAAAAATCATGCCCCCAGGAATTCGTGGCACCACAAAACTGCAAAAACATGGTTCCAAAGCACGGATCCTCATGGATCCTCAGGGTTTTTCAATTGGGTCACTTCAAACACACCATCAAATCACATAACACGTCCACGTCCACAGCTTGCACCACAAAAATCACAGATCCACGGCTTTGTGGTGTTATGTATAGCAGATGGCAACTAAATTTAACGTGCCAAATTTTACGGAGGTCTTGTCAGCCCCAGAGTTCCCAGTGATGGAGACGAGACTGGTGTTTTCCAAAACAAATTGTCTTTTTACTGAACAGTATTAAAATCACATACACACAAAACAGAATCACTCACTCTAGCAATCAAGTTCCTTTAGAGTTACAGAAACAGAAAAATAGTTTCCCTTTTACTTAGGAGGTAGGTAGGTTATCGGTTTAATACTTATCTGTCCTGAAGTCTTGTCTGATGCAATGGAAAATAGCGGAAGAAGATACCTAGGGGTATTTACTAAATCACACTCTGCCAGATCCAGCTAGCAGGGCATAGACCTTTTTGGCTGCAGTCCAAGAGATCAGAAATAAACAATAGGGTTGTTTGATAGGAAGCTGGGCTTTAGGGGATAAAAGCATGAAGAGGACGAGGAGGGGGGGGAAGGCGGCTAGCAAAGACCTTAACATTTGGTCCTCGCATTTTATAGTCAAATCTTCGGGTGGGTGGCAACCTAGCCAAGCTGGAAACCCACCTATCTGTAGTCCGTCCCATACCTACATCTCATTGGTGTGTGCAATGAGGGGGCTGACCTAAGGGGTGTAGACAATATTTGAAACTCTAAACTCTATCTCATGGAAAGCCATCTGGTCAGGTGTGAAGTCTTGGCTTCCTGGACCTTCCTTGATATGCAGATAGATCTTGGTTTTCCCAAGCAAACAAGGCACCTTCCAACACGAAATGGCAATTCAGATGCAGATCAGATCCAAATATTGTGTGACATCGAGTCCTTCAGCAATGGTGGAGTTACCTCTCCTTAGTTGTTTCTGCTAACAATGGCTAGAATGTGCTTCTCTTTCCCATAAGGCTCTTGAGCTGAATGTGTGCAAACCTCATTAACATAAAATGCAGGCAAGTGTCTATGTGAAATCTCTCACAGTAGGTAATGCAAGCAGCTTTCTCTATGCCTATGGGTATACATGTGTGTGCACAGTTCATATAGTATGTGTGTCAGCAGATATAAATTCATAAACAGCAAAATATCAGTCTCTTTCTCAACAGTGGTGACACTGCAAAAACATGATTCTGAAACACGGATCCTCATGGATGCTTGGGTTTTTTCTGTTGGGACACCACAAACATACCATGAAATCCCATATCACGTCCATAGCCACAGCCTGCACCACAGAAATCACGGTGCCACAGTTCTGTGGCATGCTACAAAAACATGGTTCTGAAGCACGGATCCTCATCGATCCTTATGATTTTTGCATTGAGTCACCCTAACATCACCATCAAATAATATGCCTTGTCCATGGCCACAGAATGCAGCACAGAAACCACATGTCCACGGCTTCGTGGCAATATAAGTCAAATGTGTGTAACACCATACTGCCAAAACATGGTTCTGGAGCATGGATCCTCAAGGATGCTTGTGGTTTTTGTATTGGGTCACCATGAACTCACCATCAAATGTGCATGGCACAGCTCACACCACAAAAGTTATGGATCCATGGCTTCGTGGCAACACCATGCTGCAAAAACATGGTTCCAAAGCACAGATTCTTGTGGCTCCTCAAGGTTTTTGCATTGGGTCACCATGAACTCACCATCAAATGTGCATGGCACAGCTCACACCACAAAAGTTATGGATCCATGGCTTCGTGGCAACACCATGAAGCCACAACATGGTTCTGAAGCACGGATCCTCACGGATCCTCGGGGTTTTTGCATTGGGTCACCCCAAACACAACATCAAATTACATAACATGTCCATGGAAACAGGTTATACCACAAAGATCACGGATCCACAGCTTCATGGCAACACCATTCTGCAAAAACATGGTTCCGAAGCACGGTTCCTCACGGATCCTTGAGCCACCACCCCGGGGCTCAGAGAGGCGGGAACGTTTCGCGCCCCTCCCCCCCGGCCATTGCCGTTACCGCCAGCAGCCATAACTTTTTAAAGAGCCCCTAACAAGACCTGGGAGAGCCAGAATGACCTCTCGTGTGTTGCTGCTCGGCCATCACACGCGAGAGGTGGAATTTGCCCCCAGGACTCTGAGGCCATCCCAAGGCTCAGAGAGGCGGGGGAATGTTTCGCACCCCTCCCCCCTAACTGTTGCCGCCGGCGGCAGCCTTAACTTTTTAAAGAGCCCCTAACAAGACCTGGGGGAGCCAGAATGACCTCTCGTGTGTTGCTGCTCGGCCATCACACGCGAGAGGTGGAATTTGCCCCCAGGACTCCAAGGCCACCACCCTGGGGCTCAGAGAGGAAGGGGAACGTTTCGCACCCCTCCCCCCTAACTGTTGCCGCCGGCGGCAGCCTTAACTTTTTAAAGAGCCCCTAACAAGACCTGGGGGAGCCAGAATGACCTCTCGCGACGAGTGGCAAGAGGTGGAATTCGCCCCTAGGACTCCACACGCGAGACATGGTCTACAGTATGATGTTGGTTTTATTTCATTTCAGCGTAAATAATTATATGAATTCATGAGGATCCTCATGTTTTTGCGCTGTTGTGGTGCCACGAATCTGTGGATGCATGATTTTTGTGGTGCCCCTTGTAGACTAACACATGACCTACAATATGATGGTGGTTTTATTTCGTTTCAATGTAAAAATCATATGAAATTCATGAGGATCCATTTAGATCCGACTTTTACCCAGACGCGAATTGTGCTTTTTAAAAAGCACCTGTTGGGTTTCTGCCTGGCATGCTGCTGTTAGGCCCAAGAGCCATGCCAGGGAGGGGTGGGGGAGTTGCATCCTAGAAGCCAGAGTGGTATCTTGGGTTAGGGGGCTTGACTGGAGGACGCAAGTTCAAACTCCTGCTTTGTCATGAAGCTCCCTGGGCAAGTCACCCTCTCAGTCATAGCCTAGCCTAGCCTACCTCACAGGGCTATTGCGAGGCACAAACGAGGGAGGGAAAGAAGCACCAGCACTCCCGGGAAGAAGAGGGGAGAGGGAAAGGTAGTGGAAAAACCTGCGCTAGCTAGCGCTGGGAGACAGGGGCACTCGGCTTGCCCTCCGTCAGAAAGCAGAGTCGGGGGAGGGTCCCGTCACCACCATCCTCCTGATGCCTCTCCTGGAGCCAAGTCCTCCCTGGCGGTGGCTGCTTGCCGGGGCCCCAGCGAGACAATAGCAGGAAGCGGCCCGCGCCAGGCGGCAGGAAGGCAGCCTCGGGCGGCGGGAGAAACGATGAGTCCCGGAGCCGAGAGGGAAGGAGGAGGAGGAGGAGGGAAAGGATGGAGGTGGCCGAGGCTCCGCCCCGCTCCGGGCCATTCGCCTCTCCGGCGGAGGTATTGTGACGCTCGCGGCGCTGGAATACCTGAGGCCGCCGGGGGTGACGGGCAGACGGAGGGGAAACAAAATTGGAGGGGCGGCGGGGGCGGCGACCCTCAGAGCAGGTGGAGGCGTCCAGGCGGGCCGCCCGGAGCTGGAGCCCTCGCTGGAGGGGGGCGGGCGGGAAGGAAGGAAGGGCAGACAGACGCTGTCGCCGCTGCTGGGGCCGCCGCTTCCTCCTCCCCCCCTCGCTCTGCTCCCAGCCACTGACGAGGTAAGCGCGGCGCGGGAGGAGGGCCGCCCCTTGACGGCCGCGTAAGCGCGGCCTCCCTGACTGGAAGAGCAGGTTCTTCCCGGGGCGAGTGGCACCGGCTGCGGCAGGGCGGGGCTGCGCATGCCGGGCAGGGACCACCTCGGCGGCAGGGCTTGCTCAGCACCACCACCCCGGGGTCCACCGCCCCCCCCGCGCGCGGAAAGAGGAAAAGGGGAGCGGCGGAGGTCCGGGAGCCGCGGCAGGTTGGTCGGGGGGGGGGGGGGGGGGTTGCCACAGGAGGAGGGAGACGAGGCGCGCTTGCGGGGCCCTGAGGCAGGATTTTCCGCCCGCCAGCGGCACAGCATGCGGTGGTTCCAAAATGGCATCTCTTCCCCTTTGCCTGGTGGTTTTCTCCTTGCTCATCCTTTTTAACTGAAGCAGGCATCTGCTGCGGGTGTGTGGCTGACCTTTTTTATTATTCCTTTTTAAATGCTCCTGCCGGGTGCCTCGTCGAGGCTTTCTTATAATCATTAACTTGACCTCTTGGTGCTCGGAGCCACTTCATGCTTTGGAAGTCGGGTGCTGCTCAGCTGCTCTTGTCCCATTGCTGCTTCGCAACGACTCGTGTCAGCAGCCTGCTGGGTGCTGTTCAGTCCTGAAGCTGGTGCTGAGTCGGTTTCAGCTCCCTTGGGGGCGGGGGGGGGAAGCTTTGATGGTTTGGGTGTCATTTGACTTCCATTTAACACTATCAGAAAGGATGAAGCTTCATAACAGCTGGTCGTCTTATGGTTATTTATTGGTGACACAGACCTAGTGGTTGTGTCTTGTCTGGTTTTGCTCATGTGATTGTCTAAAGCACAAGCCCCTTTACCCACAGAGTACAATAATGTAAGCTAGATACTGTGTGTGTGTGTGGGATGTCTAAGGCTGGGAGTCTTGAATTCAAATCTCTACTGGGCTCTGAGGTTTGCTGGGTAACCATGACCCAGTCATATGTTTCCAGCCTACCCTACCTTACAGTGTGGTTGTGAGGATAAAACAGAGGCGGGAAGAACTGTATGTGCAGCCCTGAGCCCCTTGGGGGGAAAGGATGAGGTGAAAATGTGGTAGATAGAAAATGGAGGAAGAAATATAAAAGCAACGAGTTCCTGTTCCAGGAGGATTAGGAAGCAAACAGTAGTACGGGTACGGTAATATCTCTTCTTCAGGCCTCAGTTGTCATGCTTCATTTCCTAAGGAGCATCAGTGTAATCCTTTTGAATGCTGATTTCACGTTTGTGCTCCATGCACACCTCTTTGTCAAAGGACCCTGTGAGGTGGCAACTTGTCCTGAACTGCCCAGCAAACTTCCTAGATGAATGTGATTTGAACTTGAGCTTAAGGATCTGAAGCCCAGCTGCTATACCATGCTGCCATACTCACTAGGTAAATGGTTGTACTTGAACCAGGCAGTAGAGGTGGATAGGCATGGAGTAGCAGAAAAGAATACGTTTTGAGAAAAATAATTCATCAGTATTAATCTCTGAACTAGGTTGGGGGTTCATATGGGGTTTTATTTATACTTATGCTAGCTTGACTTCATTGAAGGGAGGGAGGGATACAATTTAATAAGTCAAAGCCTTAGTTTAAATCAGTCCTCTGTTAATTAGAGGTTTTGCTCCTAATATTAAGCAGTGTTTTTGTTCCTAACTTTAAACAAGACTATTCCCCACCATGTTTGCCAGTTTTTCCTGCACAAAGATCTTTTGCTTTTAACAGTAGTATGGCAAGCTGAAATGCAACAGGTGCAGTTCATCACTGCTGCTTCATGAGTTTCTGCCTGCCATGTGGTTGTTAAAGTTCCTGCTGTTAGGAAAAACATTAGATCCCTTTCTTCTACCCTTTCTTCTTTATAGGTGGTTGATATATGTCATTCCACTGAATTTGTGCTAAGTTCAGTGCAGATATGTCAATTGAAGCATTTTGTGAAATACTTTGGATGGGGTATTTTGATTCTTGAGAATTAGCGGTTACACAGTTTGGGATTCTGACTGACATATCACACAGTTTGTAAACACATCTAAAATGGCCTTAATGCAGGGGGAATAGATATTCTAAATTTACAGCTTGGCTCTAAACATGTTTATTTGGAAGTAAATTTCACTTGGTTTAGAATGGGGCTTCCTTCTTGAGAAACATGTTTTGGATATAATGGTTTTATTTTTTTTTATTTTTTTTAAGTTCCGTGTTGCTTTTCTGCTACAATCGGGAGTTCTGAGATTTCAGCTTGAATCTTCTGTTCTTTGAGGATTGTGCAGTTTTATGTCAATTACAATCCTGTTATAATATCCAGAAGTGGGATCCAGTGCCGTTTGAGACATCCAAATTCCTGAGTCCAGAATGGATGAATGGGGCTAATTTTCTTAACAACCAGTGTGTAGTTGGATTTTTATCTCTTATATATTTATTTATTTATTTGATTACATTTATAGCCCGCCCTCCCCGCAAGCGGGCTCAGGGCGGCTCACATTGCTACATTCAAATAAATATTTTATAGTTTACCATATGTAATTTCATTTTTGAGTCAGTAGCTTCAGGGTTTTTGTGCGGTTTAATTGTTAATGAGCTACTGTCTTTCTCAAATAGAGTTTAAATTTTTTACCTCTATGTGACAGAGGCCTATTTCTATGTCCTATAATGACAGCTGGCATAATCCTTAGTCTAAGGGCATAATTACACAATACACCCAACATGTGTCAGGTCATGGGCATGTGACCAGACTCACAGTCTGACATGCATCGTGGGAATTCACCTTAAACGGTGCTTGGTCACACCACACTGAGAGGGCGGGGGGAGATGGAGCTTGCAGTTTATCTCCTATCCCATTTTCACCTCTGGAAGGGAAGATGGGGGCAGGGTTCACTCCCTTTCTCTGGATTCATGTGTTGTTCAGGGAGCAGGTGTGGGAGAGCAGTTGTTTCAGCACTTGAAAGGGTGCAGGGGGGGGACAAGCTTCTTAGTCTGATCAGGATTGAGCCATTACAGCATTTTAAAATCACTTTATAATGGCGGCAGCATTGCCATAGTAGACATGAGGACGCCATCACATCTAGTTTTGCCCTTGTCCTTGAGATGTTTTATTCTTCTGGTGATGATATTTGGGTAGTGTCTGACCACTGGCTGCTTTTAACTTACCTTGGTGTACTAGATTTCTTGATAATGTTTCTATGGCTTTGTATTTCTGTTTGGATAACTTTTTGTTTTTGTGGTGCTGCTCTTTTCCTCTTTTGGGGGGCAGATTCAGGGGTCATTTGGGGCCGGAGCTGGCCGGAGCACCGCTCCAGCAGCCCAGGAGCGGGGGAAATGGCGGCAAGCCCCGCCCCCAGTGGGCTGGCGAGGGAAGTTAGGCACCTGCCTAGGGGTGGAGACCTCACAGGGGTGCAGAACTGCCTGCTTTCCCTCCCGGAGACACACAGCAAACCCTCCACACAGGTAGGAGCCCATTGGTTGGGGGTGGGGGACTAGCTGCTGCCTGCGCTGCTGCGCTCCACTGGACTGGGACAGGGACGGGAAGGCCTGGTCTCTGGGGGCCGGGGCCTGAGCTGGGCCAAGTTACAGGGGCACAAAGGCATCCATGGGTAGGCCACACTTGATGCCACTGTGGGGAGACTAGCTACGGGGCTAAAGTTTGCCTCTGTCACCTTTGCCCCCCTCAACTGCCGCAATGTGCTGAGAGGGCTGAAAAGGCTGGGGTCCCCTGTGTAGGGTTACTCGCGAGCAGCCCCCTTGAGCTGCATTATAAGGCATCACTGAGGAGGGCAGCCCGGCTGAAGTCCATCCCATCTGTCTAGGTCTGGGCAGCACCTCGTAGGGAGGAGAGGGCTTTTTTCCTTCATTTGTCTGCAGCACTGAGAGGGTTAAGGCGAGCGAGCAGCTTCCTAGAGAGGCCAAGCAAGGAGAGGGGGTGGGAGAGAGGAAAAGGGTGGGAGAGAGGAACAGCCAAAGAGAGAAGGAAGGGCTTCAGAGCTGCAACAGGAGGGGGGAAAGCCTTGCTGCAGCCGGGTCTGGGGAAGTTTTACTCACAAGTAAGT
>NW_015161417.1:699040-703767 GCF_001447785.1 Gekko japonicus | reverse complement strand
AGACGAGGCAATGCTGGGCAGTAGAGTTAAAGGAAGCAGCTGATTAATTTGGGATTGTCAATTTTATCTTAAGTGCTTTCAGATGTTCAGGTTTCATGTTGACTTTGGCCCTATATACTTAATGCTAGAACCTAGTGTTAGAAATTTTGCTGCAGATCAAAACAGCATGGTAGTGTATTGGAGAGCTGTATAAAATGGTATCCATCCTCCCAGGCTGTAGCTAAGAGCAGTCTGACTCAACCTGACCTTTTGTCATAAAGGAAGAGCCCTTAAAGAATTAAAATCTGGCCCTATTGGTTGCCAGTTTCTTCTGCAGCTGGTGCCCAAGCTCAGTAGCATCTCTTACAATGTACATGCATCTACAGACATGGTCAGCAGCTCATTGTCATTTAGACTTGTATGTTTTTAATAGTTTGAAACTTGGTTCACAACTGACCACTTGGAGATATTTAAACTGCTGGTTAGGAGCCTTCTGACACACTTCCGGTGATGTCAGGGGGTATGGCATATGCAAATAAGTTATGCTAATGAGTTATTCTAATGAGCTTCTGCACCTCTTTTTCTACGAAATGTCCCCTGGGCAGATTGATTTAAGACAATCTTAAATCAGCAATAGCATATGTAAGAATTTGCCATGAGTTGGATGTTTTAGTGTGGTATCTAAGCTATGGACTGTTCAGAATAGACAGAGACCGCTATCTGTATGCTAGATGTTCATAAACAGGATAAAACAGCTGGGACAAAAATGTCTAAAGAAAATGAAGACTGGTGAAGCAATCTGAGTGTGATGGGATTTTGAAGTGGCAACAGTCTAAGGATACCAGAATCATCATGGAGCTTAATAGATATTCCTAGCCTGACCTCAAGTGACATTTAGTATAGTATAAAAAACAGATGTGTGCACCATCAGGCTGTAGTAAGATGTGGCTTGCAGGGGACTCTCATCAGCCTTCTGCAGACCATGACACAAATGATTTATCTTGGCACAGGAAAACATTCTGGAAATATGGAGAATGACTAAATCTAATGTTTACTTAATGGTATATAGCCTGAATGTGGATATATTATGATTTGACTATTATGATGTTTAAAAATTATGAGCTGTTGTGGGGCTATTTCTCAAAAATGGGTTCATTAAAAAAAGAAATATTAACAACCATTCTGGTGCCTGTGTGCAGATACTGCATTTCTTTATATTAGGTCTCACCAAGCTGGTTTAAAATATCTTTTGAATACCAGTTCAAAAATATGAAGAGTTTAAAACAGAATACTACTTTTTTAGTGTTACGGGTGGTTGTTTAAGTTGGCTGGTAAACTTATCTTTATTTTAAAAGTCAGGAAAAAGCATTTCTGCTCCATAAAATGGAGCGGGGGGGCATGTTGTATACTACTTTGGGTCCCCATTAGGCAGAAAAGTGGGAGATAGTAAATAAATATTTATATTTGTAAAATACTTGTTTAAATAATTGCTTTGCCTTTAGCCATTATATATTATTACAGTCAGGGTCTGTTCAAGGGTTTTTGTTACTGTATAACCTTGGATTAAAGTATGCAGAGCAATGTTAAAAGCATAACGAACAATTTAAATGTCATGGTTTCTGTGTCTGGTAATCAGTCATTCAAGGGTACAGCAAATTAATAATGACAAACTCCAAACCAAGGGTGATTGCTGTAAGAAGTTCACACATACATAGAACAAAGGAAAAATTTCCTGAAGCTGTAATAATTTTCTTCTTTATTCCATAGGTGAATTTAGGTGAAATTGACGAACATCTCGAGTTTTGCAAGTTCGTTTCTGAATCTTTGTCAAAATTCGGTGTCAAAATGTTCTTTTCTCACGTAACAATCCCATTTGTATCTGTATAGACCTCGTTCTCGTGCTGGCTATGAGTAGCTCTACTAAACACTGTCCGTCTTTGAAGATATGAATTGTGTTTAGTAGAGCTACTCATAGCCAGCACGAGAACAAGGTCTATACAGATACAAATGGGATTGTTACGTGAGAAAAGAACATTTTGACACCGAATTTTGACAAAGATTCAGAAACGAACTTGCAAAACTCGAGATGTTCGTCAATTTCACCTAAATTCACCTATGGAATAAAGAAGAAAATTATTACAGCTTCAGGAAATTTTTCCTTTGTTCTATGTATGTGTGAACTTCTTACAGCAATCACCCTTGGTTCGGAGTTCGTCATTCTGTGTCTGGTAAGACAAATGTCAGGAATTACTGATGAGACTTTTAGTTAAACCTGGTTTATAAAGTAGCAAATAAGAATTCCCTCTAGGCAGAGAAACTGTATAAAAACTGGTCCCATGGCATAAATGACTGTATGTGTGAGCAAGCAAGTCAGTGAGAGTGAGTGATTGTGGGTCAGTAATTTCTGTGAAGGGAATGGGCCGTACCTCAGGGGTAGAATTCCTGCCTGATGTGATTTGACTTTATTTATTAGGCTTATATCCCTCCTTCCCCTGCAAGTGGGCTCAGGGTGGGTAACAACATTTCAGTCGGCAACATAATAACAATAAAACATTGGGATTTAAAAAACAAACAAATTTAACAAATTTAAAATCAAAATCCAAAAAGTTCCATTCCTCAGTTATCCAGTTAAAATGTGGAAGAGTTGAGGAAAATCTTGGAGAAGTACTGCTAGTCAGGACAGATAATGGTGAGCTAGTTGGACCAGTGGCTAAAGTAACCTCACTTCGGATATGCATCCTTAACAGCAGTCAGGTCTGGGATCTTTGTGTTAACTTGAAAGGATCTGCTTTTTTTGTTTCCCAATGTCCCCATGCCTTCGGCTTTTCCCTTTTTCCCCAAAAGAAAGCAGGACAGGGGTTTTAACATGCTGTACAATCATTCATGTTTGGTTTTCTTTGGCTATGTTATATCTGGAGTTCTGCATCTCTGAACCTGTCTGTTCTTGTCTTTCATTTTGCCTTGTTCCATCACTTTCCCCTTACCTTCTTTCAACAGCCTGCTGTCAGGGTTCCCAGTCAAACACTCAACAACGTTTCTTCAGAAGTTTCAGTTTATTGAGAGTTAGTAGTTAGGACATCATGAACTCTTGTGTCAGGAATGACGGGATAAAGGTTAGCCCTCAGAGTTATACCCCCTTCAAACTAGACCCCATGATACAATGAGACCAGTAGACAAGCACCTGAAGACATGGGCAAAAGACAGCAGTTACATTCCCAGCGGGAATAGCGGACCCGGCATAGCCGAGACTTCAAGGACACCAGGCAGATAACAGAGCGCAGCAGCAGAGGAGGCAAGGGGGATGGGAGGGAGGAAACCAAAAGAGCACCCCACACATTCCAAACCATGGCAGCATTAGCTGACATCTGCCTGTGCCTGCCATTTTCCTTACTCTACCTATACAAACTTCCCTACCTGTTTCCTTTACCTAGGTGTTCTGCTTATGCCCTGGAAAAGTCCCGGCAGCTAATTTTACTACAATAATGTTTGTGGTTATGTATTAGAGATACCCTGATTCTCTTAACAGAATTTCCCATGGTGCCAGGAAGGGGGTGGGATACATGAGGAGCCTCTGTGAGAAAGGAGGGAGAGGGGAATGTTGAGGGAAATGGTAGCTGCACAAGTAGCTCTGCTTGTGCAGGGAATGGTCTCATTTGGGTACCATAAGGATGGACAGGTAGTCGAATAAGATCCTTGGAGAAGGTAAGTAGACTCGCTACGTTGGCATCTAAGGAGATATTTTATTTATTTTCTCCCCATGGTGACCCTCGCTGACTTACGGTATTCTCCCCTCCTCCATTTTATCCTCACAGCAACAACCCCGTGAGGCTGAGTGAGAGTGAAAGGTCATTTGGGAATTATTTCTGTTGGCTTTTAAGGTGCCACAGGAGTTCTGTTGATTTTGCTGTAATAGACTAACAGAGTCCAGATCGCCCAATGAGCTTCCATGGCTGAGTGGGGATTCAGACCTTGGTCTCACAGATCCTAGTCTGACACTCTAGCCACTGCATCAACATTACATTTATATTTCTTGAACAGGAGTCCTGCCCACCTTTGCATGCCGAAGCACTTGCGAAATGAAAAGAAGTCTCAAAAGCAGATTGTGATATATGGGGCAGGACTAGTGCTCAGAGAAAATGGAAAAATTCCACTGTGCTCTAGATCTGCCTAAAGGAGATCTTTGGCTATCAGCTGGCACCCTTTGTGTCACACATTTATTACTTGTTTTATTTTTACATTTGGGTTTCTGTGCATAAAGAGGACTACACCTAAAAAGCATTTATATATATATAATGTGCACTAGTAAGCAAAGCCCGTCGTGGCGGTAGACGACGGGCCCTAGATAGGAAGGAAGGGCGGGTGGAAGGGAGGAATGGAGAAGAGGAGGTAGAGAGAGAGAGACAGAGGTAGAGAGGGGGGAGAGAGAGAAAAAGGGGGGAGACAGAGACAGAGTGTGGGTAATTATAGTAATTTGAAAGGAAGGAAGGGAGAAAGAATGAAAAGGAAGGAAGGAAGAAGGGTAGAAAGACAGAGATTGAGAGAGAGAGAGAGTGAATGGGACGGATAGTAGGGAGGGAAGAAGGGCAGAGAAAGAAAGAGAGGGGGGAAACAGAGTGAGTGAGTGAGAGAGAAAGTTGGGAGGGGAGAGAGAGAAAAAGGAAGAAGGGGGAGGGGGAGAAATGGGGGGGTGCGAGCTTCTCTTCTCTGCCTGGCTTGGCGGGCGGTGGGAGAAGCGAGGGGTGGGGAGG
>NW_015161417.1:697258-698318 GCF_001447785.1 Gekko japonicus | reverse complement strand
CTCGTCGCCGCTGCCACCTCCGGGCCATTGACGCAGCGTGCGGCTCCCGCCTCCCAGCCAATGGCATGGCAGCAGCTTTGAGCGGCAGCTGGCCAGCCAAAGGTTGACGGAGCGCATTTGGCTCACGCTGCGTCTTACTCAATTATATATAAGGGAGAGATGTAATGCAACTATCTACGGGGGCCATTAGATTAAAGCTGCAGTCTGATGCATACCTATGGTCAAACTAGCAGTAAAGCCCGTTGTGAAAGCAATACAACGAGCTCTAGAAAGAGGCTCTGGGGGAGTGCTCTGGCTTTGGGCAAACAGTGTCAATTTGCTGTGGTGACCTCAGCAGGGTATAATGACAGAGTCCACTGTTTTCTCCAGAGGAACTGATCTCTGCTACCTGAAGAGCAGTTGTAATTGTGAGTAATCTGTAGCCCTCACCTGGAGATTGGCAACAATTGTTACCCAGGACAAAATGGCTGGTTTGGAGGGTGGAGTCTATGGCATTCTACCTGTCTGAGGTCCCACCCCTCTGCAAACCCCACCCTCTCCAGGCTCCACCCCTCAAATCCCCAGGAATTTGTCAGCATGTAGTTGGCAACCCCATCTCCTTCCCAGCTAGCCACCAACCTACCATTATCTGCCCCTTTGACTTCAGCTGACTTCTGCCCTCCCTTCTGCAGAACAGTTGTAATACTGAGTGCTCTCCAGCCCTCACCTGGAGATTGGCAACAATGGTTCCCTATGTGGGACTGACTGGTTTGGAGGGTGGAGTCTATGGCAGTGTACCTGTCTGAGGTCCCACCCCTCCTCAAACCTCACCCTCTTCAGGCTCCATCCCTCAAGTCTCCAGGAATTTCCCATCTGGAGTTGGCAACCCTATCAGGATTGGCCCCAATGTGTTTTCTCCCAAAGGCCAAAGTAGGTGACAGGACCAAGCTTAGTTGCCTACCAACAGGCACTGAGGGGAATGTAGGGTTGCCAGCTCTAAGGAGGGAAATACCTGGAGGTTTGGGGGGTGGATTCTGTAGAGGGCCGGGCAACGGAGGCATCGGCCTTCCGTCGCCCGCCT
>NW_015161417.1:672128-696661 GCF_001447785.1 Gekko japonicus | reverse complement strand
TACCTGGAGATTTGGGGGGTGGATTCTGTAGAGGGCAGCATTGGGCGGGGGGGCGGAAGGACTCAGCAGGTATAATGTCATAGGGTCTACCCTCCAAAGCAGCCATTTTCTCCAGGGGAAACTGATCTCTGTCATCTGGAAATCAGTTGTAGCAGTGGGAGATTGGCAACCCTAGGGGAAAGTCTGCTGCACAGCAGGGGGTTGAAGAGAATGGTTTGATGGGTGCTGGGCCAAGATTGGCAACAATAGTTCCCCAGGAGCAATTAACTGGGTTGGAGGGTGGAGTCTATGGCACTGTAACCTGTCTGAGGTCCCTGCAGTGGGAACCAAAGCAGCTATCATCATTCTCCTCTCCCCCTATGAGGTATGTTAAGGTTGGAAGTGTGTGAATGGTCCATAAGCCCCCAGGCAGCTTTTAAAACATGATCCTGGGACCTACACACCACCAGACATTCCAACTGTCTTGGGGGGGGAGTATGAGGTGTGGAATGGAGTGAAGTCCAATCAGCTTCCAAATGCAAAAGACCTTGAAATGCTGGGCGGGACTGCACAAAGCAGCCAGTCAACCCAGCCAGCGTCTTCTGACTGACAGTTCTTCTGGCCAAACACTAAAGGGGCCAAATTTAGAACGTTCAATATAGAACGTTGCTATTCAATTATAATAAGGGAGAGATAAGTAGCACTGGAATTTGAGTTATCTTCCGAGTAAACATTTGTGATTGAACTCAGCTGTAATCTGACAAAATTTTCTTTCCTTAAGATCATAGTGAAAAATAGGTATATTGAGTAAAATCATGAAAGTAATCGTCGCCCTGTAATTTGTTCAATTTAATATAAAGGTCTGTTTTTCTAAATGGAATAATAAAAAAAGTTATTGAAAATTATTATCTAGAAACATGAAGTTCCTGATCATAACTTGGTTTCTGTATGAACCAGATTCTATTCACAGTGTGGTGGGTCTCTTCCTTTCCTTTCCTTAAATCCTTCTTTTAAAGGTCTAGACTAGAAACAAGGAAGTGTTATAAGACAAAAGCTGGAACCAAGATTTATAGAGAATGAATTAAAACATTTAAAGATTGGAGTAGTAGGAAATAATTTGCCAGATAAATAATACATTATAATACAGAATAGACTATAATTATGTCAAGACATTGGGTGGGATAGGATTAGATAGCTTTGGTACTTGTCATTGCACTGTTGTACTGGAGTTTACCACGGTTAACTTGTGATATGAAAAGATAGCTATCCTATCAATTATGAACAAATAAATCCCATTAACAGTCTTTGGATGCTGCCTGCCTGATTTTGCACAGTATAACAAAACGCTAGCACTGCTCTTTGAAAATGGCAAGATATAGGGTTGCAACCTCCAGGAGGTGGCAGAAGATCTCCCACTATTACAACTGATCTCCAGGCAAACTGAGATCAGTTCACCTGGAGAAAATGGCCTTTTTGGAAGGAGGACTCTATAGCATTATACCCCATGGAAGTCCCTCACCAGACCCTATCCTCCTCAGGCTCCACCCCCAAAATCTCAAGGTATTTCCCAACCTGGAGCTGGCAACCCTAGAAATGGCCTTTGTGATAGATAAATAGGTAGTAGTCAGAATATGAGAGACCATCTTAGATTATCAGTTATTCCAGTTCTGCCATCCAGCAAAACAAGCATTATCTTTCCTTTTTTCCTTTGCATAAAAGTATGTAATTATAGTGTGCCACTTATGTTTTTTTAACTATGGGAAAAGGTAATAATGAAAAACATTGCCTAAGGTAGGCAATGGTTAATTTTAAAAAGTGCAGAGTACAGCCTGGAAAGGTTAATCCGATAAACTGCAGTGTACCATTATTCAGTAAGGAGTAATCATAAGTTATGCCGTTTGTTTTGTTCTTTAATTCCTACCCCACCCCCAAAATCAACAGTCGTCGTTCAGTTATTCTGGGAGCTGAACTGATACCCTGTCCCTCTGAGGATAGTTCTCCTGGGTTAGGGGTAGAGATGGTAGTTCGGCTGGGAGGTTCCTGGAGATTTGGGGATACAGCTTCGGGAGGGTGGAGATTGGGGAAGGGAGGGAGCTCAGCAGGGATGTGAAGCCATAGAGTCCACCCTCCAATGCTGTCATTCTCTATAGACATCAGTTGTAATTGCAGGATAACGCCAGGCCCCACCTGGAGGTTGAAGCAACCCGAGCTGCAATGTTAGGAGAGTCTAGTAACAAATAAATATAAAACCTTTTAGCAAAATAATGTGTTCTATTTATGGTCATCATTTAGTAAAGTGCATAGTGTGTCATTATTTCATCCTAAGTAAAGGTAAAGGTTCCCTTGCTCGAAAGCCAGTCGAATCCGACTCTAGGGTTGCGGTGCTCATCTCCGTTTCAAAGCCGAAGAGCCAGCGCTGTCCGAAGACGTTTCCGTGGTCATGTGGCCGGCATGACTAAACACCAAGGCGCGCGGAACGCTGTTACCTTCCCACCAAAGTGGTACCTATTTATCTACTTGCAATTTCTTGCTTTTGAACTGCTAGGTTGGCAGGAGCTGGAACTAGAGATGTAGAGGAAAGCGGGGTATAAAAACTTACTGTTCTTCTGTATAATGCACATAAGCTTCCTTTACATGTTTTGTCCAAACAAGTTGACAAGAGAAATAAGAATTTGGATATCATATTGAAAAAATATTACGGCAACCTTCTTGAGAAGCAGCAAATTTGTGTGGGAAGTTGTTGAGTCCGTGGATGACAAAGAAATGAAAGGACCGGTAAGGGAATATGGAGACTGCAGAGAAATTAAATGAATTCTTTGCATTGCATTTCTCTGCAATGTACAATGCGTGCAGTGGTTATTTACTGAAGTTTCTGTAAAGAACTAAGTGAAACTGAAGTAATGAGATGATGTCCAGATAGCACATTTTGAGGTTTCTTAAGTAACAGAGATGTGAAAATTTTGTTCTCTTAATAATAATATACATATATGAAGTCCAGTCCCTCACTAAAGACTCCTGAGTACATTTAGCAGTCATGGCATAAAACAACAGGCTGTCTTGTGAACTGATCAGCATGAGACCAGCGAGGGTTTGCGGGAGGCATCTAACTTTCGCCTCCACAACTAATTTCACTTTCCCTGAAAACCCTTCTAGCCCTTCTCCCTTTTTCCTGCTTCCTCTCTCCTTCCCACTCAACAAGCACTCTACCTTTATCTTAGGCTTCCCAAGTCCCCCCGGGGGGTGGGGAAACCCCTGCCCCAGAGGCCCGTTTCCCGCCGCTGGCGGATCGGGCCCCAGGGGGAACCCCATCCTGATGTGCGCGTCACCCAGAAGTGACGCGACCATGCCAGGCACGCTGGGGGTGGGGCCACGGTCATCCGAGGGAAAACTCCAGCCACGGCGCGGGAGTCCCCCGGTAAGGAGAAATTTCGACTTGGCAACCCTACTTTATCTGCCCCTATCTTCAGCTTTCGCTCCTTCACTCCCCCTGGCAGACTCTCCCTGGGGAAACTGTGGTCAAGTTACATAGCAATGGGCTGGTACTAACTGTGTGGTGCTGGCCAGACAGCCCGGTAGAGAAGTGAAGGCTGGGAGTTGAAAAATATCAGGGGAAAGGGGGGGTGCCCATTTTTCTCTCAAGGCCTTTTTCGATTTTTCCGATGGAAAAATTTAAAAATTGAAAAATTTGTTGAGTCCTAAAAAAGAATTCCTATGAAATATTTTATCTTTTAGAAAGAGTGAAATGCTTTTAAGACAAGTTGGGTATGCTGTAGATAATTCTTAAATCCAAGATGCATTTCTGCACCTAGAAGGATACCTGATCTTCATGGGGGGTGCATGCAGGATTTTCATTGCTTTCTAAGTGTTGCATACCTTCTATTGTCTTTTTAACCTAATGTGTTTTGCCTTAAGGTTGATCTTTTCTCCTCTCCCTCAAACCACTGCAACAGATATATCCACAGAATGGGTAACAAGTAGTTTATTGCCTTGCCTTGTTGGAGGGGGGGGGGGAATCAGAAGGAGATGGAGCAAAAACTGTTCCAAAGCCTCAGAGGAAAACTCTGAAAGATCCATTGAGAAGTGAGCTGTCTCTAACCAGATAGCAAAAATTAAGATACATGAGTTATGATAGCATAGAGTGTATCAGCTTGCAGGTTTCTCTCAAGTACTGGGTACATTTGCAGCTTTGTTTACAGAAAACTCTACCATTTATAACTTTTAAATTCCATAAATATGTCAAATGTTGCAATTTTATATGGTAAGCAAGTTATAAATTATGAATTTTGTTAAAGCAGTAAAATTAGCTTAGGTTTTATAGGATAATAAATGTTGCCTATATTTCAGTTTTCCACCAAAATTTCATTTTTTTTTTCTGGAAAAAGGGGGGGAGGGACCCAGGTTTTTCCTGTGGCTTCAAAATTTCCCAAAATTTTATATCTCTAGATTGAGGCCTAACTCTGCATGCCAAATGCTGGGCTGGACCTAGTTGTATGGTGGTTAACCTGTAAGGACCTGTGGGGGGGTACCTCAATTTCCCCTGTATTCCCTTCCCCACGCCGTTTCGTTTTTTGTTCCTCTTGATGCCCCCATTGCCTCTCCTTTCCCCACTTCCTTCTGTGCTTCCCACCCCCACTTACTTTTTATCTGTCCCCATATTTGGCTATATTTATTTGCTTTCAACACAATGGAGACCCAAATAACTTGAACCATTCTCTTCCACTTTTATCCTCACAACATTCCTGTGAAGCAAATTAGTCTGAGTGTGAGTGAATGGCCCATGTTCACCCAGTGAGCTTCTGTGGCAGAGTGAGGATTCAGACTTCAATTGCAGAGTGGGGTTTCCCAGATCCTAGCGTGAAACTCTACCTTCTACAGTACAGTGGTTTTCATAGGGTGACTGCTGTTGAACAGTAGGGAGCAGCTGGGCCTGGGAAAGTCATGGAAGTTGTGTAGTAGCAAATCACCTGGTGATTGATTAGGGTTGTCAAACCCCCCCCTGTTTACCAGGGGTCCCCCGTTTTGGGGGGGTTCTACCCGCCGCCGGGGGAAGCCCCACCCCCAACACCCACAACCACCCCTCTCCCTTCTCTCTTGAGAGAGAGGGGTGGCTGCCTTTAAGTTCATGGAACCCGCGTTTCCTCCCAAGCCCGATCTCTGCTTGAGATCAGGCTTGCAGGGAAATGCCAGCTCCAGCACTTAAAAGGGAAGCGCTGGCTCTTTGCTCTTAAAGGGGAAACGCCATTTCCGTGTGCTTAAAAGGGAAACGCCGGCTCCTTTAAGTGCAGGAAACTGGCGTTTCTGGAGATCGGGTGCGCGGGCGGGGGGGTGGCAGACGTCCCCAACGTGACGTCATCACGTCGGTGATGCCCCGCCCCCTCCCGGAACGCCCCCAAAGTCCCCCGCTGAAGGCGGAAGATGGACTTGGCAACCCTATGATTGATGCCAGGCCAGCCTCCAATGAGTCCTCCCTCAAAGGCCAAAACAAACCTGGAAAGCCCCCCCACCCCACCTTTTACTGACAGAAACCAAGAATTGAAGGCTGGCAATACTGTTGTGGTTGCCTAGCAACAGCCACTGAGGGCACTGTTTCTTAAAGCTTCAGGCACTGTGTTTGTCATTTAGGGACGTTAAACCCTGCTTTTTAGATTTCAGATTTTTCACATGTCTGTAGAAAGATCTGTCTTGTCTGTCCGTGGCCCCAGTATCTAGATTTAAATGTTCACAGATGAGGCCATATTGAGAATTAGATATCTATACAAGTAGGGGGGGCACAAGATGTGGGAAGAAATCTCATATTCCCCCCCATTGCTGAGCTGGCGAGACTTCAGGCCCCACCACCTAACACTGACCCCAGCAGCCAGGGACTGCTGCTCCCAGGCCTGGAGTGGCTGCTGGCATCCGCCCCCACTCTGCTCAGTCTCAGAACATCCTGCCAACATCCTCTTTTCCTGATCCAGAGTCTTCGGTGGCTGCCGAGCAGCTGGTGCAGGTGCGCCGAGGCCTGCAGCAGTTGCTGGCATCCTCTGCTGCAGCTGTCCCATAAGAATTCCAGGGGGATTCCCCCCACTTCCTCATTGGGCCCAGCGCTGTTTCCAAGATATGCAACTGCCACCACTGGGCTGTGCAGCTGCTGTCAGGCTCAGCAGGGATCCTGGACTATGCTGCCTCTGCTAGGCCCAGTGCAGCTCCTGGGCTGTGCATTCATTACTGCTGCCACTGCTAGGCCCAGCATGGCTCCCAGGCCACACAGCTACCACCAAGCCTAGCGGAGCTATGCCATCACTGCCAAGCTCAGCATGACTCCCAGATTGCACTGCCACCACTGGCGGTAAGCCCAACGTAATTCCTGGGCTGCACCACCACTGGCCCCAGTGCAGCTCCCAGCACAGAGAATGGTATTTCCCTTTGGGAGGAATTAACCCTGCATTGTGGTTAAGTGTGCAGACTCTAATCTGTGAGAACCAGCTTTGATTCCCCACTCTCCCACTTGCAGCTGCTGGCTGACTTTGGGCAAGCCTTAGTTCTGTCAGAGCTGTTCTCTCAAGGACAGTTCTGGAAAAGAGCTCTCTCAGCCGCACCTACCTCACAGGGTGTCTGTTGTGGAGAGGAGAAGGGAAAGGAGTTTGTAAGCCACTCTGAGACTCCAAGTGAAGGGCGGTTCCTGGGGCTGCCAAGCAGACCCCGGGCTTGGCAGTGGTGATGGGTTGAGCCCCTTCTCCTCCTAAATGAACAGAACGAAGCAGCGGGGATGGAGTCTCCATCTTCGGAGTGTCTGTGTTGTGAGGCACAGTGTGAGCTAAGTTTTCCTAGCACTGCTTCTGTGGGCGGGACTGAGGCAACGGAGCCAATGACCTTCTGTCCCAATGCAGCAGGGGATTGGCAGACATTCTGAGTGGCAGTTCATGCAGCCAACTGATTCATGCCACCCCAAATGGCTTTTATATATAAGGACAGGATGAGGCTCAACAGACTGCAACACTAACAAACAACCTCAGAAACATGACCTATGCTGCTTGAAATTTGAAATTGTGTGACACAGCAAATACACTGTCTATTTCTTGAGAATTTTGTGCAACAGAGCAATTTCTCTGATACTGTTGATGATTTGTCTGAATTTTAAGGCTGGAAAGAGTATTATTCCTTACAAAAGCTAAAAGTTCTTTTAAAAACTGTTGTGATGTTAAAATATTCAATAGTCTATCTAATACTGCTCATACAGCTATCAGCTTAAGCAGAAATTAGAACCGAAAAATATTTAAAAGACCCTACTCAGTATTATTTCTCTTATGTTTGATTATTGCACCTATTGCCACTGGGAGGGTGACATGATCATTTGTATCTGATAGTAGCCATGTCACCTGGGCTCGCATATTTAGGAATTCTGTATCTTTAAGTAAAGGGGTGTCTAAATTAGCCCTCAACTCATTGCATATGGGGTACTCCATAATCAAAAGTTACCTTGGTGAGTGCTCCTAGCTCCAAGCAAGCAAACAAACTTTGTGCCAGTGATGAGCCAGAATTTACTCAAGGCACAAATAAGGGATTTTGTTTTCATATTTCTTTCTTGGCGGCTGGTCTCCTTGGCCCCATAAACAACAGAGTAATGATGTCTGCAAAACCCAGGTTTTACCTTCTCTGCTTAAGCAGAGTTAACAACACCATTATGGTCCATGTTTTGTTGTGCATTTTGGAGGAATGCCCTACTTGATTTCCTATGCCTAACTCATTGAGCCCCATTTAACTTAGTGGGACTTGCTTCTGTGTAAACATGCATAGAACTGGCTGTTAGACTCCAAGGCTTATTCAGATTTAGTTTATTTAGTAGTAAGTCTTTTGCATTGATCAACTTCTTTATTCAGGAACTAAATAGCCCTGAAGAAGAAACAAAAGATTTCTTGGACTACATTCAAGGCAGCAGCTGCAGTTTTATTTCCTGAAAAGCTAAGGGATGACTATAAAGAGACATATTCCAGAATATCCGATTAAGGCAGAAGTAATCTACATTAGTGATTGAGAAATTAACAGAAAGTTGCTTAAGGAACCAAAACATGTTAACAGGCATACTTTTCAGATTGTTTGTAAGCTTCGAATATTCATTTCTTGTTAAAATAGTTCTATTATTACAGTGGTAGTACATGGAAACTGAAAACTCACAACAGATGTTAAATGTTATAATTGGCTACCATAGAAAGATTCTCAGAATAACAAACTGATGTTAAGCATATTACATAATCCAGTTCTACATAGATGGTTGATAAAACACAATATTCTTTTATAAGCCATCTCTGAAAGGAAAATGGGTTTTAAAACTTAGTACCCACTAGATGAGTTTCTTTGGTTGTTGGGACAGTTAAGAGGGCCTCCCCCTGTGATCTTAATTTCTGGGCAGGAACATATGGGAGAAGATAGTCCTGACTTTCAGAAACCCTGGTCCCAAGCCATATAAAGGTCAAAACCAATATCTTGAATTGGGCTCTGGAGCTGATCAGAAGCCAGTGTTATTGCTGTAATATTGGGGTCACATGATTCTGGTAACTGACCCTGACTAGCAGGCTAGCTGCAGCATTCTGCACTAGCTGCAGCCTCTGAACACTCACCAAGGGTAGCCTCAAGTCGAGCTCTTCTGTAGTCCAGTCTAGATGTGACTAAGGCTAGATCAGATTGAGCCAGGAAAGGGCACCGCTGGTGCAACAACCAAAGCTGGGCAGAAGCACCCCAAACCACAGCAGTCACCTGGTTTTCTAAGGTGACCGCTGTGTCAAGCAGCACTCCCAAGCTGCAAACTTGATTTTCAAGGGGAGTGTAACCCTACCTAAGACAGGGGAGATCTCAAGTCTCATTCATGCTATGGCATTCAGATATGTGTAGAACACATTTGGTACATGTGCGTGAAAAGCAGTATGACACTCATATCAGAGGGCCCAGCTGTCTGTGATATGGCAGCTCCTTGCCAGGAACTTGCGGGTGTTGTCTGGCACTTAAAAAAGCAACCGTGCAGCTTTGCATGCACAGCATCCCGGTTTCAATCCCCGGGATCTCTGGTTAAAGAGTTCAGGTAGTAGATGGTGGGAAAGACCTCTACCCGAGGCCTGGGAGACCAGCTGACACTCTGAGTAGACAGTGCTGACCTTAATGGATGCTTCCTTTTACGCCACCATTCACACAAACAAAACCATGCATCTCATGCGGACGGAACTGCTAGCAGAAGAGCAAGCACACTCCATGGCAGAGTCTGTCCAGTATGCGCAGAAATGGTTGATAGGATCCCAATTATTACTTATAAAACAGTAGTCTTGTTTTTATGCTGACCAATGGACATGATCTCAAGCGATCGTGTTTTTCCAGTGAGGTTTTCAGGGGGTAAATTCATGTGCTGATTTGATTGCAAAAGGCAAGATGCATGGGAGAAGGATGACTACTGAAATGGGTGGTATCTGCTGCCTTGTGGCTTTCAAGAAAATGGGGGGAAGAGAATATGTAGTACCTTAGGAGGTACCCATATCCACGCTGGCTTGGCTACCTCCAATGAAAGATAGCTTTGAGAGTTGATGCATGAATTGGATACAGAGCATGGAAATGAGCATAGAGGAAGACATGGAGGTGTTGGAAGGTGCCTTCAAGTCGCAGTTGACTTATGAGGACCCCGTGGGGTTTTCAAGGCAAGAGACGTTCAGAAGTGGTTTGCCATTGCCTGCCGCTGTGTAGCAACCCTGGGATTCCTTGGATGTCTCCCATCCAAATACTAGCCAGGGCTGACCCTGCTTAGCTTTCCATGATTTGATGAGATCGAGCTAGCCTGGGCTACAGGTAGACATACTTAGGGTAATATCTACCTCTTGGTTTCCAGTTTGATTTGAGAAATCCATCCATCCTCCTTCGGTCTGCCTGCTGTTGAGGGCTGACCCTGATACCAGCAGCAAAAAAAGAGATACCACATGGTGCATGGGGGTCAGCCATGATTTGGCAGTGCATGCTGAACATTTGGCAGTGCCAGAATCCTGCCATTCGTTATTGACACTGCACCCCTGGGGTAAATCGAAATGAAAACAGGGAAGACAAACACGTCTATGGTCTCCACAGATAAGGAAGAATTTGCAAAATGACAGATGTCTGAAAATGAAGAAGGCGCCTTTTAAGCTCTTCAGCCTCTCCAAACCATCTAGCTGGAAGAATGGGCTTCCTCATTTCAACAGAAACTGCAAGCTGGGGATTTCTCAGAGGGGAGAAAGGACTCTGAAGATGGTGATGCCCACAGATTGGTGTGTTGGAGAACAGCGAGAGAGTCCATTCCCTGTTCTGAGCGGCCAGAAGCTTTCGAATCAGTTTTTCATTTCCTTTGTGGTTGTTACCTGTAGTAGCCTGAGTATCATCAGAGACTATTTTTACAGTCACAATTAGCAACTCTGCCATTTATTGTACTTCTGGGCACCATCCTGGGATCCTACTCTGGCACCCGTACCCAAGGCTGTGTGCACCCAAGGGGGCTGCTGACTCAGCCAGTGATTCCTTCCCCACACAGGAAGATGTATTGCTCCTTGTTGCTTTGTATAAATGCAAATGGATGAAAAAAGGTTGCTGAAGGAAAAAGACGTTTGATTTATTGGTTTATGTCATTTATATTCCCTCTTCTCTCCAACGGGGACCCAAAACGTCTTACATTGTTCCCCTCTCCTCCACTTTATCCTCACAACAACCCTGTGAGGTAGGTTAGGCTGTGAATGTGTGACTGGCCCAAAGTCACCTAGCAAGCTTCTGTGGCAGAGTGGAGATTCGAACCTGGGCCTTCCAGATCTTAGCCCAAAACTCTAACTAGTACACCATGCTGGCTTTTCCCCACTGTTTTTGAAGAGGCGGCCAATCCCAATCTTTTTGGGCCACAATCTCAACCTGGAGGTTGCACTCTTGCATGTGCAGTGAGGCCTGGACCACACAGAGAGCAGCACGCAGCCACCAGCTTCACATATGCCACAAGCCAGTTCTGCTTGGGAAGAGAGTCGTTTATTGTAGATCTTGGTGGGGATCCGTCTTTCTTTGGTGGTGACAGGAAGGGTGGAGCTATCAGTTTATTTATTTATTTATTTATTATTTATTTCAACTTACTACCCCGCTCGAACCCCCTAAGGGGTCTCTGAGCGGCTACAGTTACTCATTTATCCCTAACCTATGGCCACAATTATTAGGGGTGGGGACAATCCCTACCGGCACCCAGTGGAGGGGTTAGTCGATCTTTTTCTCCCGGGTCGGCTACGTCGACTTTTGGCGTCACTCAGCTTCTGGCTCCTTTTTTCCTTTCCGGCGGTCTTTCAGTGGCGGATCGGTCGGGCCCTTCTGTCACGCGGCATGCTCCGGCGCGGCCTTGGCTCAGTCCTCGCGGCTCCGCCCCGCCTGTGCCGTCCACGCTCCTGTGTCATCCTGGCTCCGCCTCTCCGCCAACGTCTGTTCTGCCTCCGATGTTGTGCCCAGATGCCATCTTTTCGCCGCTTGCCGCTTTGCCGTCCACCAGGCTCCGACGCTCCAACAGCCCCCACAGTGGGGGAGGGTGCCCCCTACCCTCTAAGGTAGGTTCCCATTTATCTACTTGCGCATTTTTGATGTTAGTTGGTGCTTTCAAACCGCTGGGTTAGCGGGAGCTAGAACAAAGGCCAGGTGCTCACTCTGGCCGCGGCGGGTTTCGAAAAGCTGTAACAGCTGTTCTCTTTGAAACTTCTCAGTTGGGCTCTAACTTCTACGAGTCAACAGGCTACAAAAGGAGCTTGTGAATCAACCTGGACAGCTCCCTGCAGAGTGGGTTTCCTGTTGTCCCGGTCCTCGACTCCCTCTTTGCTTCTCTCTCTGGTTCCTGCTGTGTTCCTGAATCGCTGGACAGCGCTAGCCCTGCTCTGCCTTGGCTGTCTCCCTGTGGACCCCCCCCCTTACCCAGCACCTACGTAGCCAGCTTGGAAATGGGCCAGGCTGCATGAGAGCCAGTTTGGTGTAGTGGTTAAGAGCAGTGGACTCTAATCTGGAGAACTGGGTTTGATTCCCCACTCCTCCACATGCAGCCAGCTGGGTGACCTCGGGTCAGTCACAGCTCTCTCAGAGCTGTTCTCTCAAGAGCAATGCTCCCTCTAAGCTGTGGAGTCTTGTGAGCAAAAATTCGACTTTGGAACCACTGGCATTAAAGTCGCGAATGAGCCATTTGGCTACTGCATACATTAGTTTGCTCTGGAGCCATCCTTCCTGAGCTAAGAGAAAAATGTGTGAGCGAGAGGTTAAAAAAACTGTGAGGTAGCTCACACTAACTCAGCTTAGAGGGAACACTGCTCAGGGGCAGTTCTGTCGGACCGCTCTCAGCCCCACCTACGTCTGATCGGCGCCCTTAAAATCCGCCGGCATTTGCACCTATGGCGTGGCTAATTCTGCGTGTGATCGCGCCCCTTGAAAATTTACACATGATAAAGGTGTGACAGATTTTACACCCTAATGCTGATTGTCAGTTCTGTGCCCTAATGGTAGCACCGGCCCTGGCCCCTACCCATCTGAGGAACTGTGCTTGAACATGAAAGCGTATACCACAATTAAAACTTTGTTGGTCTTAAAAGTGCCACAGGACTCACACTTTGTTCTACTGCTCCAGACCAACACGGCTACTCAGCTGAATTTGTCTTTGTTCCTGCGATGGTCTCCACAAATTAGGGCGAGTCTGCAAAATTACAGACGTATGAAAATGACTAGGGTGATTTTTAAGCTCTTCAGTTTATCGGAATTAGGCAACTGGAAGACTGGGCTTCCTCATTTTGACAAACTGAAAGTACAAGCTGGTGATTTCTTGGAAGAACTGATTTTTTTTTTGAATAGCTATGCCCACAGATGGGTTTGTTTGAGAACGGGGAGACACACATGAACAAATGAAGCTGCCTTGTACTGAACCAGACCAGCAGTCCATCATACCACCTACTAGTCTTTTCAAGATGGAATGCTGGGGATTGAACCTGGGACCTTCTGCATGCCGAGCAGATGCTCTCCCACTGCCAGGGGTCATTTCGTAGAAAAAGAGGTGCAGGAGCTCATTAGCATAATTCATTAGCATAACTTATTTGCATATGTCACACACCCTGACATCACTGGAAGTGTGTCAGAAGGCAACACCCACCACTCAGGCTCCACTGGACTGTTTTGGATTGCTAGCTATTGTGTGTGTGGGGGGAGGAATGTGCAGATCTGTCCTCGCAGAGGAGGGAGAGCTTGTACCTGAATAAAACTTGGTCTTAAAGGTGCCACTAGACTGTTTTGGACCGGGGGGGGGGGCTCTGCAAATTACCTGGCTGCTTCTTGCTCTGACTGAGGGCTGCTGGGAGCAGGGGGTGGGGCTTGTTGCATGTGCCCACCCCCTGGACTCTTTACTGCCGGAGCTCCGCTCCTGTGCACTCCTGCAGGAAATGGCCCCTGCCCACTGCGTCATGGTGCCTCCCTGATAATTCATTCCCTGTTCTGAACTGCCAAAGCTTTCAAATCAGCTATTCATTCCCTTTGTGATTATTTCTTGTAGTAGCATGGGTATGATCGGAAACCATTTTTACAGTCAAAAGTAGCAACCCTGGCGTTTCTTGAACTTCTCTGTACCATCCTGAGATCCTACTCTGGCTCCTGTACCATAGACTGCACCAACCCTATGGCGTTTCTGCTCCACCCAGAGATTCCTTTCCCACAAAGAAGTTGGTCTCATTGTTCCTTTGTATAAATGCAACTGGTGCAAAAATAATGTTGGGAAAATGTGTTTTTATCAAGGAAGAAAGGATGGTTGAAGGAAAAAACAAATTTTATTTATCTGTTTACATCATCTGTCCCTCTTTTCTCTCCAAAGCAGATCCAAAATAGCTTTTACTGTTCTCCTCTCCTCCATTTTATCTTCCCAACAGCCCTGTAAGGTAGATCAAACTGAGAGTATATGATTGGCCCAAGATCACTCAGCGAGCTTCCATTGCAGATTCTAACCCAGGTCTCCCACTTGAACCACTACGTCATGGTTCATTGTTCACTTAGGAGAAGCAAAATCAAGAAGGAGATATGTGAATGGAACCAGCACGCTTCCAAAATATGATCTCATCCTTTGATTAGATTCTGGATAAAACTCCATAGCACACACTTCCCTATACTTTTGAGGAACTGAAATCTGACTTAGATTGAATCTGTTTTAAAGCTGGTGGTTAATCAACTAATGATGAATTAGTCTCTAGTCTTCTGTTTGGCCAATGTACGATCTCACTGTCCCATGCAGCAAAGTGCATCTTGTCCTTCTATTCTCTTCTTTGCCCCTCCTCTGTATCATACTTGGTGGATTCCATTTCTCAAGCATCACAATGGGACATTCCAAGTTGAGGTATGCATTCCACCAGCCAATTGGGGACAACCTATCAGAAATACCAGCCTTGGTTGCTCTGATCCCATACAGCATGGCTCCATTTGTCCGATATGCCTCTCAGATGAACTTCTGCGGGACAAGAACCTATTGGGAACCAGAAGCAGAAGGCCACCATTTCCAAGACAGAGAGCTCTGTATGTGATGCTAAGGGTTCTTTGGTACCAAGATCTCATGCAGAAAAGCTGAAATGGGATAGGAAACCCTTGGTCAAATAACAGACAATCTGCACAATTGCTTTATGGAGAACACCAGGTTGGAAAGGAGTCCAAAGAAAGGAGAGGATGAGTGTGTGACTCAAAACTTTCTGAGCTTGTGCCCTACCTGGATAGCCCAGGCAAGCCTGATCTCGTCAGATCTCAGAACCTAAGCAGGGTCGACTCTGGCAAGTACTTGGATGGGAGACCTCCGTGGAATACCGGAGGCAGGAGGCGGAGGCAGGCTTTATTCAGCCACCTCTGTGAATATCCTCCAAGCCCCCACTAGGGGTCAGTCACCAGAGGTTGCCAAGACTTCCGGGTGCACATACACTCAGATGTGTGTGCACACCCGCACCCACGTGCACATATTTAAAAATGGCAAAAAATACCCACCCACCCCACCCTTTCTGAGCTTGTGTCAGCTGTGCTGCCGTAATGTTTGTGGGCAAGAGTGCATCTGCTTGACCTGTGTACCAACTGTGACTGCATTCCTTTGTCTGTGCTTATCTATGACCTTGCTAGCTAGCTGTGTAGAGTCTTCCCACCTATTACCTGTGGGATAAGTTTCGATTCCCCTATATCCCATTATGCTTGTAGGAAAGCAGCTGTTCCTAACAGTGCTGATGTTACTGCCTCTATAGCTCTTACATTAAAGCATAACCTTATGACAAGAGTGTACTTCTTTGTTTGGCTGTGGATTCTGACAGCTTGCTATGATGGAGTGCATTGCAATTAGGGCTGAGCAGAACTGGAGGGGGGGGGAGGATACATTTTTGTGGGAAATGTGACATCCTACAGATAATCAACATTGGAGGACTTGAAAGTGGTGAAAATGTTCGCATGGATCCCTGTTTGGTGTAGTGGTTAAGAGCAGTGGACTCTAATCTGGGAGAACCGGGTTTGATTCCCCACTCCTCCACATACAGCTGCTGGTGTGACCTTGGGTCAGTCACAGTTCTCTCAGAGCTGTTCTCTCAAGAGCAGTTCGAGAGAGAGCTCTCTCAGCCCCACCTACCTCACAGGGTGTCTGTTGTGGGGATGGGAAGGGAAAGGGATTGTAAGCCACTCTGAGACTCCTTCGGGTAGTGAAGGGCAGGGTAAAAACCCAATTTCCTCCACCTCCTTTTTCTTGCAGTTACACTCCCCAGGAGTCAGCTCCTCCAGAAGAACAGACTGATCTGACCCATAGCTTCTTCTGGGTCGCTGCAGAGGTGCTATGAAACAACCCGGTTTACAGCCCTGATCACCTTTTGAATCAACACCATTTTTTAATTAATATTTTATGTCTTTTCTGTTTGTTTGTTTGTTTGTTTATTATTTGTTTCATTTATACCCCTCTTTTCTCACCCGTGGGGGCCCAAAGCAGCTTACACTGTTCTCTCCCCCTCCATTTTATCCACACAACAACCACCTTGTGAGGTAGGTGTGGGTGAGTGTGTGTGACTGGCCCAAGGTCACCCAGCAAGCTTCCATGGCAGAGTGGGGATTTGCACCAGTGTCTCCCAGTCTGACACTCTTGACCACTGCACCACTGGCTCTCTTTTAGACAAAACAAGGCAGCATGCAGCCTGTCACATTTCCTACCCGGCTAGCAAGTTACACAGGCCCAGAAATTGCACTGACAGCCTGAGCCCAGTCGAGCAGAGCTAGCGCTGTCCAGCAATTCAGAAACACAACAGGAACCAGAGAGATAAGCAAAGAGGGCTGGGGAAAAAATAAGAGACCCACTCTGCAGGGAGCTGTCCAGGTTGATGCATAAGCTGGTTTTGCAGCCTGTTGACTTGCAGAAGTTAGAGCCCCTCTAAGAAGTTTCAGGAGCTGCGGTGGCTCAAGTGGTTAAGACACTGAACTGCAGGCTGTGGAAGGTCGGTAGTTCAGCAGTTCGAGACCCGGGTGCCGCATGACGGAGTGAGCTCCTGTCTCTAGTTCCAGCTCCTGCCAACCTAGCAGTTCAAAAGCAAGAAATTGCAGGCAGATAAATAGGGACCACTTCGGTGGGAAGGTAACAGCGTTCCGTGCGCCTTGGTGTGTAGTCATGCCGGCCACATGACCACGGAAACGTCTTCGGACAGCGCTGGCTCTTCGGCTTGGAAACGGAGATGAGCACCGCAACCCTAGAGTCGGATTCGACTGGCTTTCGAGCAAGGGGACCTTTACCTGTACCTTTTAAAGAAGTTTCACAGGGAACTGATAACTCCACCCTTCCTGTCAACACTACAGAAAGCCTGATCACCGTCAAGACCTAGAATGTACTACACTCTTCCCAAGCAGAACTAGCTTGCGGGATGTGTTGAGATGTGCACTCCTCTGTGTGGTCCAGACTTTTCTGTGCATGCCGGAATGCAGTTTCTGGGTTGAAATTGCTGCCCCAGAAGATTGGGAATGGGACACAAAAATGTAATGTACCAGGGCCTGTAAGGGCATTCAAACAATGGGAAATCCCTGGCATTCAGGCAGCTTCTGTTTGGCACTGGTGATAAATGGGCACTTTGATCTGTTTTCTCCTTGTCAGGTTTGTCCCTGCTATGAAACGGCTTTCCCTCTCGGTTATCCTGGTTGCAAGTGGTGAGTTCTGGAAAAATACCATACTCTGTTCTCTAACTTGAGCCCCGTCTCCTTCTAAAAGGGAGATAAAGGTATCCCAGCTTGGATACTAACTTGGCAGATGGTAGCGATGAGCAACTGGTGCCCTCATTTTATTTTGGTTGATATATTTATAAATGATTTCAGTTCTTTGCTGTTCACAGCAGTTTTGTAGATTCCTCTGCATGGTGTATGCACAGGCTTAGGGTTTTGATAAGCACATTATACAACATTTATATTATAGCATATGGCATTTATACATATGCATAATGGCCTCCCCTGCCCCCACCTCGCTTTTCCCCATATATGGAGAGAAGTTATAGGTGGTCAGTATATACTGCCTGACCCTTGATCCATCTAACATACATATGGGCTCAACCAGACTTCTGGAAATTGCCATCATGAGAATGTTTGTTGTTCTGGTAAATGTTGTGATTTTACTTGATGTATTGGAGCTGTATTTTAACAGTTTTAATTGGTTTTAACCCAGCCTGAGTCCACCTTGGGGGAGGGTGTGATAGAAGTATAATAAAATAAAGAAACAAATAAATAATATTGTATGGTAGAATGTATACTGCTGATTTGATGCTGCACAAATAATGCTGAAAAATTTCCTAAGTGCGAGTAAACAGAATGTTGAATGAAATCAGAGAATCCCCAGGTTCGATTTGCACAAGGGAGAAACAAAATCAGAATGGGGATTGTTGGGTTGAAACAGTAGGGATGAGAAATCTGAAATTGTCCCTAAAGTGTTCAAGCTTTTACTGAGAACTAGGGTTGCCAAGTCTGGGTTGGAAAATACCTGGAGACTTTGGGGGTGGAGCCAGGAGAGGGCGTGGTTTGGGGAGGGGAGGGGCCTCAGCATAGTACAATGCCATAGAGTCCACCCTTCAAAGCAGCCATTTTCTCCAGGGGAGCTGATCTCTGTCGGCTCGGGATCAGTGATAAAAGCGGGAGATCCCCAGGCCCCACCTGGAGGCTGGCAACCCTACTGAGAACTAACTGCCCCAACTAGAAACCTCCCCATCTCAATTTTACTTTCCCCCCTTTTTTTCTTTTGCAGTTTTGGCCACGATTAATAGCAGCTCCCTGAACTTCAGAGGGATGATTCAAAGGATTACAGGGAAGAACGCTCTCATCTATTTCAATGGATATGGGTGCTACTGTGGAAAAGAAGGGAAGGGGAAGCCAAGGGATGGGACAGACATGTGAGTTTGGGTTACTCAGTCTGGCCCCATAGCCACAGTGCAGCATTTGGGGGGTGCCCCACTGCCGACGAGCCCTGCCCCGTCCCAGGAGGATGCCAGACCCCCCTGGACCCTCCACCCCTGGTGCCCCTCGCCCTGCAGCGGAGGGGAAGCTGGGGAAGGAAAGGGAAGCCGCCAGCTGCTTCTGGTCAGTTTCACTCCCCTCCCATCAGCTGTTAAAACCTGCAAGGAGTGAAGCTGAAGGCTTCTCTTTCCTCTCCCAGCCTCCCCTCTGCTGGGGGAAATGAAAGGGAAACTGCCCTGCCGCTTCTGGTCGGTTTCACTCCCTGAGAACAGCTGTTAGGCTGCAGAAGCAGGAAAAATACCCAGCAAGCCCAGGCCTCTCCGACAGTTGGAGAGGTGTGGTGGTGGTGGTGGTGGGTTCTTCTCTCTCTCCCCTCCCCCGCCCCTCTACCACCCCAGATTTCTCAATGCCCCACCACCCAGGGCTTTTTTTGTAGAAAAAGCCCAGCAGGAACTCACTAGCATAATAGGCCACACCCAACAGCAGAAATGCATTAGCATATTAGGCCACACCCCTGACAGAGCAGCTCATTAGCATATTAGGCCACACCCCCACATTACCAGAAGTGTGGTCATCCAGCCACACCCACCTTTTGCTTCTTATTCTGTTTACCTTGTTTGTTGTCAAAACCCAGGGCTTTTTTTTGTAGCAGGAACCCTTTGCATGTTAGGCCACACCCCCCTAATGTAGCCAATCCTAATGAGTTCCTGCTGTTGGGTGTGGCCTATTATGCTAATGAGTTCCTGCTGGGCGTGGCCAACTCGGGAGCCAGCCGGAACTCCGTTCCTGTGCGTTCCTGCCCAAAAATAGCCCTGCCACCACCCAACATTTTCTGGCTATGGCCCTGCCCCAGAGTCTGGGAGTAAAAATGTGACATGCAGATGCTTAGGCTGTTGACAGGGGGCTTGTCCCTCCCATCTCCCTGTGCTTCTGTCCCCCTCAAGGTGCTGCTACCACCTTGGCTGCTGCTATGAGAGCTTAGAAGTGCAGAAGTGCCACCCGATGATTGATCATTACGGCTTCCTGGTTGTCAACGATGATGTTCTCTGTGGTGAGTGCCATTCACAGGGCTGACCATCACTTGGGACACATTCGGGATTTATGTATTTATTTATCTCACAGGGACTCAGGGCAGATTACACAGAGTGAGCTGGTACAATCAACAAAACGGGGCATTCAATAACCAATGCGTTAGGGTTTTAGAAGTTTGGAACCACCTGAAAGGAGTGAAGTGTAGCATAAGTCAGGGGTCCCCAACCTTTTTGGAGCCTGCAGGCACATTTGGAATTCTGACGTGGCATGATGGGCGCAGCAACAAAATGGCTGCACTAAAATGGCTGCCGCGGGAGGTGGAGCCAGCCAAAAAACGATTGCTGCATCTTAACTTCAGTAATATAGTGTAGATCCTTGTGATGTGGTGGTAGTTGCTGCCGAAGCAACCTTTTTAAGAATCTGCACAGCCAGTCAAATCTCCAATTCAGAAGTCTTGTTGAGCAAAAGCCTTACCTGGCCCCACCCACCTGCTAAAAACAGTTGGTGGGTGGCAGAAAAGGCACCATGGCGCTCACGGGTTCCATGTTAGGGACCTCTGGCATAAGTAGTCAGATGACACATTAAGCAGTACAGAAATTACATAATAGGATCCTGCGTACAATATGCCGTACATAGCAGTGTAGACTACAGTCCCTAATCATTTATCCAAGCAAGTTTGTAAAACCATTTTGTACAGTGCAACCCGGTGACTTACACAGAAAAGCCCTCTTGAAAAATTCGGTTTTGCATCATTCGTTGAAAGCCAGGAGGGTGAGAATTTTTCTGAACTTCTGGGGCAGTCCATCCCACAAGGCGGGAACCACAGTGGAAAAGTCAGTCCATCAAATAGCTTATTTAGGGTTGCCAGCCTCCAGGCAACCTGGAGACCTGGAGATCTCCTGCTTTTACAACTGATCCACAGCTGACAGAGATCAGCTCCCCTGGAGAAAATGGCTGCTTCGAAGGGTGGATTCTATGGCATTGTACCCTGCTGAGGCCCCTCCCCTCCCCAAACCCCCCTCCTGGATCCACCCTCAAAGTCTCCGGGTATTTTCCAACCCAGATCTGGCAACCCTAAGCCATAGGCCATTACAAGTTGAGAAGCCACATGATACAGTGATAAATAAAACCGTAAAACTAAAATATAAAAATTTGTGATTAAAACAGACTGAAACTTAACATACTGCAGTTTCAAGAAACCGCCCTCTTGGACCTTAACTTCTTTGCTGCAAATGCAAATAGAGAGACTCTGTAGGATACATATGCATCATAATCTGGTAGCAGGAATATAGTCTTCTGGTCTACAGAACAGGAGTTTATGGCAGATAAAATTCCTGCCAAAAAGTTAACCCTGGGGTTAGTATATAATGGGCAAAATAAGATATAACGGGGTAAATCCCCTGGTGTGAGCACATAGATGGCAGGCATAGAGGTGGGGGAAAGAAATGATGGCACTGGTGCTAACCAATAGTAGCCTGCCATAGTGACAGGAGCTCATTCAAGAAAAGACACCAGCTTTAAAAAGGAAGAAACGGGGGGTAGACAGTGAATCATATTTGCTCTGCAACAGAAAACTGTGGTTTGAGTGATGAAAAATATAGGATTTTCTTTCAGCTGACACTCTAGCTCATGGGTATAAAACATAAAGCATGGAGGGGGGGTTATAAACCGCTTTAAGAGTTCCTGGTGTGCCAACAAATCGTCAGGCCTAGGATGTGGATACCTGCAACGAAGTTGTGGTTTGTTTTCTTTTATTTGTATTGTCATTGCTGTGATGTTGATGTAAGTCGCTTTGAGTTCCATTCACTGGAAGAAAAACAGGAAATATTTTAAACAAACAAACAAATAAAGCAAAAGTGGTGGCTGCCACATGGTTAAGGTTGCCCACTCTGGGTTGGGAAATAACTGGAGATTTTGGGGATGGAGCCTGGGCAGGGCATGGATTGGGGAGAGGAGGAAACTCAGCAAGGTGTAATGCCATAGAATCTATCTTCGAAAGCGGCCATTTGCTCCAGGGAAACTGATACTGGTTGCCTGGAGAGCAATTGTAATAATGGAAGATCTCCAGGTGCCGCCTGGAGGTTGGCAACCCTACCATGATGCAGCATCAGCCAGCCTCTTCCCTCCTCAGACAGATGAACTGAGGAACATGTGCATTAGGGTATGTGGCACAGAAATGTACTGTAGGGATCTGTGAGACACAGACAAGCTTTATGTGGGTACACACGTAGCTTTTCTGCAAGGGTGCAGACATGATTTCCAAAACTTAGAAACCACCGAGGTTTTCTGTGAACTAAAGGAACTGGGATTTACTTTTTTACAAATGAAAGATAATTTAGAGACCCTGATACATGTATTGGTATATTGATATGATGATATTCGATTGCTGATACTGTTCTGAACCCCCCCCCCCCAGTGGTGGTGGTGGTGGGGAAGAAATGGGCACTGCAGAGACAGGATCAGGGGAAAAAATCACTGCAGGCTGTGGAAGGTCGGTAGTTCAGCAGCTCGAGACCTGGGTGCCGCATGACGGAGTGAGCTCCCGTCTCTCGTTCCAGCTCCTGCCAACCTAGCAGTTTGAAAGCAAGAAATTGCAAGTAGATAAATAGGTACCACTTCGGTGGGAAGGTAACAGCGTTCTGTGCACCTTGGTGTTTAGTCATGCCAGCCACATGACCACGGAAATGTCTTCGGACAGCGCTGGCTCTTCGGCTTTGAAACGGAGATGAGCACCACAACCCTAGAGTCGGACTCGACTGGCTTTCGAGCAAGGGAACCTTTACCTTTACCATGTGGACAGGGAAATCTGAACTTTTCCACCCACATGGCAGCCATCCAGGTTTTCCTACGATTTCTCCCCAAAAATCAGAGAAATGCTGGAGAACTCATGGGAGGTGTACGATGTTGTGCAGAAGCAGGGGGGAAACTTCCGAACAGTATTGAACCCAGGGCACCCATTTTCTCCAGGGAAATTGGTCTCTGTAGTCTGGAAATTAGTTTTAATTCCAAGAGATCTAAACGAGGTTAGCAACCTGAGGTACTGTCTTCGTTTTCATTCCACCGTGGTAAGGGGCAATATCATTTCTGGCAGAGAACGGAGAGAAGTCCGGCTGCCCCACCCGGGTGTGTGAATGCGACCGGGAAGCAAGCCTCTGCTTCAGGAGGGAAGCCCACACCTACAACAAGTTCTTCCATCATTATCCCGCTGTCTTGTGCAAGGAGGTCGCCCCAAAATGTCCACCTGGCGAAGGAGAGGTGCAGGAAAAAAACCCTGGCGAAGAACCACGGAGGAAACAGACCCCCACATAAACTCTGGCGCTCCCAGGAAGCAGAAGGGAGGCGAGGGAAGGGGGCATCCAACAGCAGCTGATGTAACGTTCTGCATAAATTCAGCACTGGCGACACCTGCCCGCCCGCCCCAGAACGACAAATGTTCAGCATTCACTCTGGAAGGTGGCATGAAAGAAATATTTTTTGGGAACAGTCTTAAGTCTTTTAAATGAATTTTAAAATCACACATTTAAGTCGCCGCTTGCCAGATTAATTCATTTGTGATGGGGGTAACCCAAAGACCTTTATTTTGTTTTTGACGTCGGATTTTTGTCCATTTATACTTTTGGACAGAGCCTGGCCTGAAATAGATCTAAGCTAGCGGTACTGACCACAGACATTACAAAAGGCTAGAGCTACCCTCCCCGGGCAAGTCCACAAGACCACTTCCGGCTTTAAACCCGACTTGGCTTTCTGCTTCCAAACTTCCGACACGATAGGCGGATTCGCCATAGAGCTAATTAGGCCTAGAGCGGCGACGCTCCTCCGGAAGCCGGGAGCCTCATTCTGTGTGGCCTTTCAGAGCCTTCTAGTGACCGCCCCCTTTTGACGTCATCAGGCGTCGCCGTGCGCTAGCGAAGTTTTCGCTCTGTCTTTGCAAGCGTCCCGGAAGATTTGAGTCTCAGAACAGGGTAGAGCTGGAAGGAGGGCGAAATTTTTTCTCGGGAGGGGTGATGGTTAAAAGCTGGGAGGCCGCCGGTGAAGACTTTGTGACCAGCGTGAGGGGATGGGCAGAGAGGGTTGTGTTGCCACGGCAACGCGGAGGCTGGCTGTGGGGGCTTCAAGAGGGACAGGGTCGTTGCCATGGGGACGCAAGAGTGGGACGCGGAGGAAGATGTGGGATATTCTGTAGGGTCTCCGATAGTTTTAGTCGCGGGGCTGTGATTCTTGGGGGGAGGGGTCATATGCGGGGACTTCTACTGGGCTTGCTGGCAGGTCCCACTACCACTAAGGTTTTCGTTGGAAAGATGGAGATCGTAGACGTCTTTTTGGTCTGTACAATAAATCCCAAACTAACAACAGTGTAATACCACAGTATCACAAAACAGCACAAGCTTTTGAGTACCACATAAGTCTTCGTTAGGGTGTTTGGTTAGTGCTGAGAAAAGATGCAGTTGGCTGCCAGCATTTATATTCTAAACGGAAATGAATCTCTATGCAAAAATGGCAGAGTATCTTTTCTTGGGACATTGTGATGTAGTGCACAAGCTTTAGAGTTCCCCAGAACTCTTCTAGATGGACATTAAGTAACACAGGGGAAGGTTCCCAGGCGCCCAAAGCTGTTCTTCCTTTTTTCCCCTTTCCAGAGTAACATATTGGGGCTGGAACACAAAATGGATGCAGGTGGACGTCCTTCGACTGGTCAACTCATTCTCCTAGCTACCAGCTCAGCTGTCACAGCAATTTTGTATGCCATTTACAGACAAAAGTCAAAAGTTGTTCACAGCCTGAAGGTTAGTTGCTTCTTACAGCTGTGTTACACATTACAGCTACTCACGGGGGAGGATGCAAACCTGACTGTTGGATCTTAAAAGGTCATCCTTGCATAATTCTCAGGAAAGTTGAATCTGGCTTGGAATGGTGGCTGACTTTGTCTATCTTGCCCCCCTGGATTGGAAGAATAGCCAAAGGGCTAGGTGTTGCCAGAGGGCTGAACTTTTAAAACTCTCCCTGATGAACATGAGAATGTTTGTTTTTTAAAAGCTGCTTTGATCTTGATGAGCCATAACATGTAGCCT
>NW_015161417.1:646792-672099 GCF_001447785.1 Gekko japonicus | reverse complement strand
CACTGTGTTGTGCTTCTTCTGCTGTTACTTGCTTAACTGAGACTCTTGCTGGTGTTCTCTTGCTTCTCTAGGGAGCCAAAAAGGTCACCCTAGACCAGGACCTGAAAAGTATTCTTATGGAAGCGCCTGGGAAGTGCGTCCCTTATGCAGTGATAGAAGGTAGAGTCTTTGGGTAGCCATGGGGTGATTTCTGATTTACCGTTGTTCTGCTAGCCCTGCTGCCTCTGTCAGGGTGGGTTATGGAATAATATGCAGTGTAAAGCATACAACAGCCCATCAACAATCACTCAGCGAAAAATGTATTCAGAGTTCATTGCTCATCTGAAAGCTGTACATCCAAAGACAAACCGAACAGAAATGTCATGCAAGAAGAATTTTGGAAGAGGCTCTGACCTGAGCGGGTCTCCAAGGATGGAAAACCATTGGCCTCTCTTGATTTATTTTTATTTATTTATTTTTCGCATTTATATCCTGCCCATCCCATAAACAGGCTCAGGGTGGGTTACAACATTTTAATAAATACTATAAAATTTAAAACACATTAAAGCATATATAAAATATATAAAATCGGTAGTCATGCTTGCTGTAGGGAGAATCCGGCCCATTGATGTAACCAGGTATGACTGGTTATCAGTAGGTGGGAGATCGCAACCTCAATCAATTTCAGTTTTATCTGCCTTGCAGTAGACGTAGACGTAACTAACAGCTCCAAGAGATTTTTGCTGCACATAACAAACAGTTCCAAATCCACAAACAGCCAAAGCCGCACGATTGATGGAGGGGAGACCTGCAATATTTTAAGACTTTGCGGAAAATCTGGCCACAGGGTCAGAGAGCCTCATTGGTGCTTCATTAGGGAGAGGATTCAGGAGTTGTGGTTTCTCTTGAATCACTGGAACTTATGTGATTTATGTATATGTAAGTTAGTGTTGAACCAGAAAGCATTCTGCTGCATTCTGGCTCAAAAATAAAAGCCACGTGGGACATGTAGTTCTTTGGAGGAGGTGCCTGGTGGCTTGGAGATGGTTTGGGGTCAGGGTCTGGTTCATAGAGGGTGAGGAATGATCATAGAAAGAGTAAAGTGCACACTGTTTAGTTTCCAGTTTTCTTTGTGAAATGCTGCTGGCAGTTATGAGCTTGCTCCTTACCTTCCCCCAGCCCCATAAGGCAATTTTTTCTGTAGAACTGATGGCTTTAAAATCAAGGTCCTAGCACCAACCTGGCTCTAAATTCCAACATTCTGAAACTGAGTCCTGTAGGGACACTGCCCACTGATGGCAGAATAGAAAAGAGCCTGTTCCTCACACACTAACCCCAGTCTCACCCCCAACCCCAGTAGGCTGAATGGAAACAAGGACCATCTGGACCTTTGATCTTCTTCAGCAGAATCCCATCACACATTACTCCCAGTCCTTCAGCTTGCCGATAATGCTCGAGGATTGTTCTGTCTGCTGAGTTTGCTGCTGTGTAACATGATAGGGATTTTCCTGCTGTACATTTCAGCTGGTTTTGGGTGTCAATTTCCCCCTCAACTGGATAGGTGTTGTGCGATCCGTTAAGGAAACCCTCAACAGCCAGTTTGTGGAAAACTGCAAGGGAGTGGTTCAGCGGCTGACGTTGCAGGAGCATAAGATGGTGTGGAACCGGACCACCCACCTCTGGTAGGTAACTGTGTGCTCTTAGGCTTGCAAACAGGCAAGGGAGGATGTGTCGTCCACTGGTTGCATGGGCTTGAGTGGGTGAGGCAGTGATCAGAGAAAGCAGGGGAGACCCTGGAGTATGCTGGGTACCGTTTTGTGTACTGGGTGAAGATGAGGTTGTTGGATGCAACATTTTCAGAACCCAGAGTTGCGTGCACCGGTTGGTAGCCGTTGGAACAACATGCTACATTAGGTGCAGCCCTGCCCCATGTAATCTGCCCTCTTATAGTCCTCATCAGAGTCCATGTTGCCACTTTACAGTTCATTGAGATGACTGCAGCTGATTGAGCTGAGGTGGAGCGCATGGTGGAAATGGGAGGAATCACATGAAACCTGCAGGCAGTCTAGGCAGGAAGTCGAGGAAGGGACACATCCCTACACGCATATTCACACTTGTTGAATAGCTTGGTTGTTTACTGGTTTAAGTGTTATGCGCAGGTTGCCTCTCTGTTTCTGTTTGCTCGTTCAGTGTCTTTAAAGACAGCGAAGGAGCATTCTGCACACAGCAAAACTGCACAGGCAACAGAGTTGCACTGTACTAAGTGATTCACAAAGTTACTTGGAAAAACTGTTAGGGGTGTATGGTCTATACTACTGTGTATAGTTTCCTGAAGTTAGGATCCTGCTATGGAATTCTGCATCATTTAATATGTCATATTAATACTTATGCTTTGCTTCAGTTCTGTTTTTAGACTTCTGACTGGTTCTACAACCCTAATCCTATTGCATTGTTCATTGAATGTCCCATCCGTAGATCATATTAATTCATTCTGTGTAGTCTGCTTTGAGTCCAAGTCAAACAGGCGGACTATAAATAATATAAATCAATAAAAATAATGTACATAAATATTGTGTGCAGCTGTGAGGCTGCGTCGATGCAGCAGGTGGTACAACTAACAGGGAAACCTTTGTGCCCCTTCTGCCACCAGCTTGACTTCTTTCTCGGCTCCTTGTTCCCCAGGAGCAATTACGAAAAGATCATTCACCAGAGAACAAACACAGCGGCCTTTGATCTGGTGCCCCAGGAAGGCGGCACTGACGTCGCCGTGAGGGTGATGAAGCCCCTGGATGCCTCCGAACTGAGCTTAGAGACGGTTTACGAGAAATTCCACCCCTCTGTGCAGTCCTTCACGGACGTGATCGGCCATTACATCAGCGGGGAGCGTCCCAAAGGCATCCAGGAGACGGAAGAGATGCTGACAGTGGGGACAGTGCTCACTGGTGTGGGAGAATTGGTCTTGGACAGTCACGCCATCAAACTGCAACCCCCCAAGCAAGGGATGCGGTACTACTTGAGCAGCCAGGATTTCGACTCCTTGCTTCAGAAGCAAGAATCCCACGTCCGGCTCTGGAAGATCCTGACAGCTGTTTTCGGCTTCGCTACCTGCGCCTTGTTCCTCTTCCTCCTGCACAGGCAGTACCGCCGCCACCAGGAGAAGCAGCGCCTGCGGCAGATGAGTGAGATGAGCGCGGCCGGCGGTGATGCAACCAGCAACGCTTGTGTCATCTGCCTGAGCAACACCCGGTCTTGTGTCTTCCTCGAGTGTGGGCACGTGTGCTCATGCAACAAATGCTACCAAGCACTCCCGAGGCCCCCCAAGTGCCCGATTTGTAGACAAGAAATCACGAGAGTCGTGCCTTTATATAACAGCTGAGCGTTGCCATCTAAAAAGTCCTTGGAAACGATCCTTCCTACAAAGGAGTGTTCTTTGACTGTTGCTGTGAAGCCCCACAGAGGATCCTGGAGTTGTCTGGTATTCAGTGGCTTGCGTTCTCTCCCTGCAACTTCAGACTGAGTTGAGCCGTATTAGCTGAGAATCAAAAAAGAGCTTCTGAAACTCTGGCTGCTTCTGATCTTTGGACCGCTTGCTGTAACTTTGGTGGACATGATGCCAAAATACAGGTTCTTCTCAATTGAGAATTCACACGTACACAATTGTGTGTTACTCTCCTTGTGTTTCCCATACAAGAATTAACAAAATGGTGTTTCTGGTCCTCACGATCCCTTTTGAACTGTGTGTCACCAGTGTTGCATGTGTGTTTTGCACAGGACAAATTTTAAATCTCCAGTTCTGTGTGAAGACACTTCAGATTCTGTGCAAAAAATAAATGATATAGATTAAACTGGCATCTGTTTTGCTTTGTGCGTTTCTGGGTTCAAGGATGTTCACACGTTTTGGCATGGAGTGACAGAGAGGGCAAGGGATGAGCAGGTTGAACAGAGGGAAGAGCACTGAGCTCCCTAAGGTAGATGAATGGCAAGAAGGGTAGAGGGTAGAAAGGTGCCATGGAGCTTTGCGAGTGGCATGAAAGGCCCTTCTCTCCATGCCCTGAAATCCTTGCCCTGCTCCCCTGCCATCCTATAATGAAAAGTCCAGCAGCACTATCACCATCCACTGGAGGGAGCTGGTATGGAACCTTTCCAATCATCATCTGTCCTGAATGGAGTGCTCTAAACCTGATAGCCAGGCACCATGGAAATGAATGTTTACTTGCCCTTTATTTTACTTTCAGAGCCACACAGCCAGTTGCCAAGGGAGTGCTGCTCCGCATAGTAGTGAGACTGTAACTGCCTAGGAACGCTTCCCAAAGGATTGGGGCCCGTAACAGTGGGTGGGAGAGGGGAGGCTGTTTGATTTTCTCCCTGGGGACCAAGCTCTCTGGATCTGCTTTGAAGGGAAAGGTGTTCCATAGTAGTGCTATGTGGTTGCCCCAGAACTTCCCAGTGAGTTGTACCCATGGCTCAGAACTGTGTGCTTCCTACAGCAAGCTGGCCTATTCAGCAGACTGACAGGACCCATCTGAGGGCCGGTTTTGGGGGGGGGGGTTCCACTACAGACCAGCAAATTACTTTAAGCATCCCTGAAGTATGCCTTTAATATTAATTGAGCTGTTTGCTAAGTACAGGTATAGCTGCATTTATACATCGCCTTTCTCACCCAAAGTGACTTACATCATTCATCCACTTCGTCGTCACAACCACCCTGTGAGGTAGATTAGGCTGAGAATGTGTGACTGGCTCAAGGCCACCCAGTGAGCTTCCATGGCAGAGCGGGGATTCGAACCTGTGTCTTGCAGATCCTCGTCTGACGCTTAACCACTTGACTATTGTTCAAGCCCAAAGAAATTGCACAAAATCCATGTGCGGGCTTGCGGGCTCCGTATTCTCTCTGTGCTTCCTGAAATGAGCCCTAGATGGTGCCAGATGATTGCGATGCTACACCGACATGGTGGTTCCGGCTCTAAAAGGGTTGTCGTCGTCCCCCCCCCCCTTTCCAATCGGTGCATCCATCCGTTTGCTCACTCCTTCACTGTGCAGAGCTGGAGATGTAGGATGGTAAACAAGGACAGTTACCAGAGAGAGAGAGAGAGAGCTGTCACTCTAAGCTATTTCTGTTTCCTCGCTGCTCTTTCACTCCCACAAGCGTGATACTATTGTACCTGTCGATGCATTTTCAGCAAAGAGGGTTTCTTCTGCCCTTCCTCCTCCAGCCAGCCACCTGTTTTCAGCTGCAAAGTGAAATCTATCATAGATGCGGAGGGAGACAAAGGCTTCATGTCAAAAGCAAATGGCCCACTACTGTTTAGATCGGTGGAAAGGGGCTTTGCTGGATAGCCCAAGCTAGCCTGATCTCATCAGATCTCAGAAGCTAAGCAGGGTCAGCCCTGGTGAGATGGGAGACCACTAAAGAAGCCCAGAGTTGCAACGCAGAGGCAGAAAAGGGCAAGCCACCTCTGAATATCTCTTGCCTTGAAAACTCCTTGGGGATGCCATTAATGAGCTGTGACTTGAGAGCAAAAGGGACGAGGGCTCTTCTCGTTGGCCGCTGGCCATGACAGCAGAGTGGGGCCTCTGTTGCCGGGGAGGGCTGTTGCAAGCAGGCCCTACTTGGAGGCTTCCCTGTGGTCACTGGCCATTCTTGGAAGCAAGGTGCTAGAGCAGACGGACCACTGGTCTGCTCTGTTGTAACTACTAGTGGCCTTAGGAGGCAGTGCTGAGTGGGGGCTGCCCTATTCACGGCAATGGCTGTATTTCTATGAATACGTTTATCTAATGTAGACAATCCGTATTGCGTTCCTGGAAAGGTTGAATTCCGTAACACGGTGTCACTTCCAGTGTTCCCTCTCACCTGAGTTACCGTGAGCTAGCTCACAGTTTTTTAGCCTTCAGCTCACACATTTTTGTCTTGGCTCAGGAAGGAGGGCTCCAGAGCAAACTAGTTTACGCAGTAGCCAAATCACTCCATCACAGCTTTAATGCCAGTAGCTCACAAAGTAGAATTTTTGCTCATGTGACCCCCACAGCTTAGAGGGAACATTGGTCACTTCCCCTGGAGTGCCCCTTTGATTGAAGACTGAACCTTAGACTCACAGCTCTGCCCTTCAGTTACAGCCTCTTCCCTTTTGGGGGGAAACTGAAAAAGCCTTAAGGCATTTGGGTGGCAGAGAGAGAAAGTCTGACTCAAAGTCCCTCCCTCTCCCCAAAAACTCCACGATGGTAAGAAGAAATAACTGATAATTTGCTGGTCTTCAGAGGAACCCAGCAAACTGGCCCCCTCGGATGGGCCTTGTCAGTTTGCTGAGTGGGTCGTCTTGGTGTAGGAAGCAAACAATTCTGAGCCATGGTTACAACCCAGTAGGAAGTTCTGGGACAGCCAGATAGTGGGGAGGGTGTAGCGGTATAGGAGTGCTATGGGTCCTATAGCGATGAATGGGAGAGGGGAGCCCGTTCGGTTTTCTCCTCCTCAGGCCCCAAGCTCTCTGGACCTGCTTTGGAGGGGAAAGTGGTCCAAAACTGAGGAACAGCCACCAAGACCACCTCACTGTAGGCCTATCCTGTATGAAATTTACCTTCCCAGACCCAGTTTGGTGTAGTGGTTAAGTGTGCGGACTCTAATCTGGGAGAACCGGGTTTGATTCCCCACGCCTCCACTTGCACCTGCCGATGTGACCTTGGGTCAGTCACAAGCTCTGGCACAGCTGTCCTTGAAAAAGAGCAGTTTGTGTCAGAGTTCTCTCAGCCCCACCCACCTCACAGGGTGTCTGTTGTGGGGAGGGGAAGGGAAAGGAGTTTGTAAGCCGCTCTGAGACTCCAAGTGAAGGGCGGGGTATAAATCCAATCTCTTCTCCTCTTCTTCTTCTTCTTCATAACAGACAGGGCAGCTCCTTCTCTGATAAAAATTGGCTGCTGCTATAGCTCCCCCCCCCCCAATCTTTTAAAGGCACTTACTGCTGAAACGTTTCTGGTAATGAATCTTGTCAGGGTGTGGTCAGATCTAGCTTTGTAAGGCAATGTCTCCCATTTAAATCTGGTCTCGGCAAGCCATTATTCTTTGTGCTGGGAGTTGGAGCTTTTGTTTTTGTTTAAAACCCCCCGCTATATATTGCTTTCTCTGTTTAACCAGACATTTGATGAAACTGCTAGGTGAAGCCAGGCTGATCCATCTGTTAGCTCAGGAGGCAAGCCGAGGGGGGGAAATGGTTATTCTTTTCAAATGAGGTTTTGGGAGTGAGACCTCATATGTTAGCATGTCAGTTTGGTTATTGGGTGGTGGTGGTAATAACACAGACGCTTTGAGACGTGATATAACAACCAATTTAATTAAGCACCAAACAACTCCCCTCATACCTCGCACCCACCTACGCCAGGCTGCGTCTAAGCAGTGGTAACAAATACTTTATAACGTTATTGTCTTCAAAATCACGCTGGCCAAGACAACAGTCATATGATTCCCTGCCACTGCAAATGCTGAAAGGCTTGATCCTCAGAAATGTCCTGAGGCAATTGATTGCCTAAGGGAGAAAGTCCAAGGACAGGTTCTCTTATTAATTTAAATCAGGCCCTAGTCAGTGGAAAGGTATCCTATAGAAACCCATTTCAGTGAGGGACAATCCTGAATTTCTCATTTGTTTCACCCTGAAAAATCCATGTTTTGATTTGCTTCTTCGTGGTGCAAATCACACCTATGATGTTTTTTTTAAAAAAAAACGTTCTACTCTTCTGTTTTTTGAGGACTGAGTAGACGCGGGGGAAATTGCGCGAAGTTCCAGGGCAAAATGTGGCCGCACAGCAGCTTGTGTGAAATTGACACGTACCATCGGGGCAAAAGGGAAGAGCGAGCGTGGAGCAGCGCTTGTGGGAAATCGGTAGGCAACTGTACCTGACCTTGCTCATAATAAGACTGTTCTGCACATGTCCTGAATGGGGATTGGAATGCGCTTGGAATAGGGGCCGTCAAAGGGATGGGGGACCCTGCGGAGAATGCAGAACTTTCTGCCTTATAAGCTGTATAGGTAGGTAGAGGTTTATTGTAGAAAGCCATTGGCCGTTACAAAATACAGAATACAGTGAAACGCTGATAAAAAGTTAAAAAGCACTGTTACAATCTGGGTTAAAATTGACGCATAAGCTGTATAGTTGATATACCATAGCTCAGTGGTACAGCATCTGCTTAGCATCCAGAAGGTTCCAAGTCCAATCCCTGGCAACTTCTGTTAAAGGATCAGGTAGGAGGTGATGTGAAAGACCTCAGCATGAAGAAGAGTTGGTTTTAATACCCCACTTTTCTCTTCCCCAAGAAGTCTCAAAATGGCTTACAATCACCGTCCTTTCCTCTCCCCACAACACAGTCAGCTCGTGAGTAACGCTCCCTCAAAGCTGTGGAGTCTTGTGAGCAAAAATTCTGCTTTGTGAGCCACTGGCATTAAAGTTATGAGCAAGCAATTTGGCGGCTGCATAAATTGGTTTGCTCTGGAGCCACCCTTCCTGAGCTAAGACAAAAATGTGTGAGGCGGAGGCTAAAAAATTGTGAGCTAGCTCACACTAACTCGGCTTAGAAGGAACATTGCTTGTGAGGTAGGTGGGACTGAGAGAGCTCTGAGAAAAATGTGACTGGCCCAGTGTCACCCAGCAGGCTTCAGGGAGAGGAGGAGTGGGGAAATCAAACCTTCCTGGTTCTCCGGATTAGAGTCCGCTGCTCTCCACCACATGAGACCCTGGAGAGCTGCTGCCAGTTTGAGTAGACCAGGCTGACCCCTTGATGAACCAGTGGCAGGGGTCGTTTCGTAGAAAAAGAGCTAGGGGAACTCATTAGCATAACTCATTAGCATATGCCACAACCCCTGACATCACCGGAAGTGTGTCATAAGGCCACACCCCCTGACATCACCGGAAGTGTGTCATAAGGCCGCACACCCCGCCCCCAACGGTCCCGGCTGGCGGGAGTGCAAGGAAGCCCCGCGAAGGCCCTCCCTGGCCCCAGGCAGGCAGGGGTGGGGAGAGGCAGGGAGGAAGCAACTTACCCTCCCTCTTCTCCTGCCTCCTCCTGGCTGAATGAGGGCCAGAAGCGGGGTGGCCGGAAGCAGGGGGCGGGGCTTCGTCATGTGCCCCGCCCCCCGTACCTCACCCGGGAGAACTGCGATCCCCCGCGATCCCCCCTGAAATGACCTCTGACCAGTGGTCTGATTCAGTATAAGGCAGCATCATGTGTTCACAAAGAGGGGAGTAGGATTGTGCCTGCTGGCCCCACCTCTGGCCTCCACCTGTTTGCCTTTTTTTGCAGTCCTGATCACATAGAGTGGTCTATGAGTATAAGTGCATAGGGCCGTGTGCAAACTTGACACAGCAGTGAAGGGGCAGGATTAGGTTGCACAACTTTATATGTTTGCCGCATGCACAACTGAATGTGTAAAGCAAGCTAGCATCTCTGAGGACTGTTATTAGGAGATTAATCATCCACCTTTGTCAATTCAATAGATTTAAGAAATGGGCAAGTCATCCCAAGAAACGTTAATACTGTTGCCTTTTTTGAACCATTGGAGGTAGTATGATGCTGTGTAATAAAAGCTACTAGTCACTGTCAGAAGGGACGACCATTGTAAATTATTAAATTGCCATTCTTGATTAGAAGAACACACCGTATGAGCCTCCAAAATAAGATCTGTTTAATCTCAGTTCCACCAATTAAACAGCTAAAGGAGCCAGTATGGTGTAGTGGTTAAGTGCATGGACTCTAATCTGGGAGAACCAGATTTGATTCCTCATTCCTCCACATGCCGCTGCTGGTGTGACCTTGGGTCAGTCACAGTTCTCTCAGAGCTGTTCTCTCAAGCACAGTTCTGGAGAGATCTCTCAGCCCTGCCTACCTCACAGGGTGTCTGTTGTGGGGAGGGGAAGGGAAAGGAGTTTGTAAGCCACTCTGAGACTCTGAGTGAAAGGCGAGGTATAAATCCAATCTTCTCCTCCTCCTCCTCAATGGATTATGCTACCAGAGGGGCACAATCCAGTCAAAGAAAAGCACTTTTTGTCCCTCTGATTAACCGGGAAGTTATGATTAGATCTCTCCAACTGAAGTCAATTTTGATTCAACTGAGTCGCTTTAGAAGCTGGGGTTTTTTTTAGCTGAACAACACTTTGAGAATATCATCAGTAAATAAATATTCTAATAAGGTGTTTGAGCTTCTTGCTTCCATGGAGACCATGAACTTCCTAAAAACGTTCAAAATATTACCTCAACATACAAAATCTCAGGAAGAAAAAAAAATCTCTTCCACATTTACATACCATAAACAAACATCCACTGTTTTACAATATGTCCAGTGTTTTTAAAGATTCAGGATATACCTCAGCAGATTCTGGCTACTTTCGTCTTCCTTGTGTGCCAGACCCGAATCGGAAGCCATTATAAGAGCCTCTGCAGAAGACACCCAAGGGAGACAGTAGCTAAAGAGGCTTCCTCAAAAACTGGGTCTGATATCTCAGGGGTTCCTGGAGGGAGGCGGAAGCAGCAGATTTTGTTGCTTGGGAAAATACCTTTTAAAAGCCTTTGAATTACACTTAGTCCACTGGGAAAGCTATTAAGGATCTGGTGTGGAATCTTTGTTCACATCTTCATTCATTGCTAAGGCAGAGTGATGTGTCACTGTGGGAGAGGCCCTGTGCCTCAGGGGTAAAACAAACGTTTCAATCTATGGTGTCTCCTGTTAAATATAGCAGGTACCATGACAGACCTTTCTCTGCCCGACATGCCAGAGAGGTGCAGCCAATCAGTTTTGATGATACTTAGATAGCTGGACCAAAGGACTGTGTGGTCACGTCCAAAGGGCTGCTGCTTAGCTCAGGATGTTCCTGGGCCGCTTTAATATCCCAATCCATTCCTAAACTGGCAAAACCACTCCCAGTGCCATTATGAGGCAAATACAAAGTCGGGGATGCCAGCTTTCCCTCAGAACATGTAGTTCAGTGATTCCCCAGCATGGTGCCCACTTGTTTCTTCACAAAAATAGTTCTTCTCTGTAGCAAAGAACCAGTCCTGGCTATCCTCCAACTCAAAGGAGCAGAAGGTGCTTCAGAAGACTCCATGAAGCATCACTATTGGGTCCGCAGGGAACACCCCTTCAGAAATAGCTACCCCCATTGGAGAAGAATGCTTAGGCTAGGAACCACCCAACATTTTGTAATTACCCTCCGAGGGCATCCATTTATGATGGTCCCATCTCCCAAGGCAGCCATTTCACAGTGGCACATACATTTTGTTATTCTTTGCCAAGCTTTAAAAACCACTGGGAAGAGCCAATCATCTGGCATCTCACCTAGCTGAACTTGTGGACTACGCCTGGCTTCTCTCAGAAAGCAGAAGCCAAGAGGAAAACTCCCCTTTTACCAATTACAGACAGATTTCTAGATGTCTTTGTATCTTGGGTCTCATTCTCCTCCCACAGCGAGCAGTGCTGGCAGGATGAAGAAACGTCTCTCTCTCTCTTCCTGATACTACAGCAAGATGGGTAGCTGCGTTAGTCTGTCTGTAGCAGTAGAAAAGAGCAAGAGCCCAGTAGCACCTTAAAAACCAACAAATGAGAAGGGAGCACTCACTGGAGAAGACCCTGATGCTGGGAAAGACTGAAGGTCAAAGAAGACGGGGACGGCAAAGGATGAGATGGTTAGACAGTGTCATCGATGCAACGAACATGAAATTGAGCCAACTTCAGAGGACGGCGGAAGACAGGAGGGCCTGGCGTGATATTGTCCATGGGGTCGTGAAGAGTCGGACTCAGCTGTGCGACTGAACAACAAATGAGCTTTCATGAGTCACTGCTCACTTCTCCAGATACCTGAAGTATCTGAAGAAGTGAGCAGTGATTCATGAAAGCTCATCCCTTGCCACATATTTTGTTAAGTCTTTAAGGTGCTGCTGGACTCTTGCTCTTTTCTACGGATAACTAGAGCAGTTATGAGATATGAAACTGGAGCACAGCAAAACTTTGAATTCGAGCAGGGATGGTTGGAGCGCAGTTTATATATATATATATGTATATGTATATATGTGTGTGTGTGTGTGTGTGTGTGTGTGTGTGTATATATATATATATATATATATTGGAAAGGCAGCTTCCTCAGCTGCGACTGGGGAAAGATGGGCCACCAACATTGCTGAGCATTCATTTAAATCCTGCAAACCGGCGTGATGTGCAAACACGCCTGTGAATTTTATTGTTCACTCGAGGTGCCAGACTTTGCAACTGAAGTTTTGTGTTGCTGGCACTGTGGAGGTGGAGGCTGTCGAAATGTAAGGTGTAGTGGCTTGTATATTCGATGGAAGAAGACCCTTCGGAGTGAAACTAATCAAACTCAAAATTAACATATTCCATTTGCAAATGTTATAACTAATCAGAACTGACTAATTTTAGATTAATAACAATGGTCATCGCGGCTGGCTGACTTCAGTATCAGAGATGGGGAGGTAGTAATTCATCAGATATATAACTGAAAGGGACATTTACCAACCAGAGTTACACACCAGTCTTGCCACAGATTAGATTGCACCGACAGGTCCTACAGTCAAGGCTGAAGATGAAGCTAGATGTGATTTAGCACTAACCAATCTGTGTCATGATGTTGCTCTACAAAATGAGATGGGATTTACAGTGCAGTAGGGGACACTGGGTGGGGAGATCTGAACTCTCCGTTTGCCCACGCCTTCCCTCATAAATGTAATGTCTATTTCCCTAGCAAGTTGGTCTGTAGACTTTTCAGTACCAAGAGGGAGGGAGGAACCGAGGCTTGAAAAAGTCATGGGCTTGGCAGTCTTCAGCAAGGAAAATAGGTCTTGATTAAGCAATAAATAATTTTTCATCTCCAGAGCCGGAAGCAATTTCTGCCCCAAAGGCCTCGATGAGCCCCTGAGCCAATAAAAGTTTAATCATCGTGATTTTTCATTTGCAGTGCACAGCCTCCAGCAACTGGATCCAGTGGATATTCAATAACTGGGGCAAAGCAACTGGGCAACTGCCCAGTTTAGATAGTTTTAGACTCCCGCTTGAATGGTCTTAGGACTCTCCCCTTTCATAAATATCAAGTGTTCTGAGAATGACAGTTCCCAGAATGCATCAAGGCAGAAGAAAGTTTACAACTGGTAAACATTGTTTTCCCCACGAGTGAAACTGTGCCTAAATGTTGACATTTTGAGGAAGTGTAGTATTAGGCTTACCAGGTACCTGCTAATGGCAGGCAAATTCCTGGTAATTGTTGCCAATGCCCACCAACACTGATCTGCTCAGTGGGTAGAAGCAGGTCAGCAAAATGGGGGGCGGCGATCTTTGTTGCTGTGCAATATCATCACTTCCAGTGCACCCCGGAAGCTCCGGCATCACACCAGAGTGACACTCTAGCACTTGTCCTGAAACTCTATGGAGTTTTCTGGATGACTGCTAGAGCCATTGCCCTGGTGCAATGCTGGCGCTTCTGGGTCTTATCAGAAGTGACATAATCATGGGACGATGAATATCATCATTGCCCCACCCCACAGTAAGTACCTGTCTCCTCCCATCTGCCATGTTGTCGGAAGAGACGCTAGGCAACCCTATGCACTGTGCACCACCACAAAATGGCTGCCGTGGGGGGTAATTACAAAATGTTGGGTGATTTTAAAGCCTATCATGGCGAAGGTAGCTATTTTTGAATGGGTATTCCTTGCTTTATGGGGGCCTTCAGAAGTATTTCCTACTCCAGTGAGATGGAGAATAGTCAGAACTGGCTCTTGGAGAAGAGTTTTTTTTAGTGAAGAACCAAATGGGCACCATATTGAGGGTCACTGCATTACATGTTCTGAAGAAAAGACAACATTCTCAGCCTTATTTCCAGCTTATAACAGTATTGTGGAGAGGGGACTGTTTTAGCCAGTTTAGGAGTGGACTGGGGCATTGCATTGCCAGCACTGGGCTGAGAAATACCTGGAGATTTTGGGGGGTGGAGCCTGGGGGAAGACGGGGTTTGGGGAGGAGAGGGACCCCAGCAGGGTACAATATGCCATAGAGTCCACCCTTCAAAGCAGCGGGGGGGGATTGATCTCAGCCATCTGGAGATCAGTTGTAATAGCGGGAGGTCTCCGCAATGTTCCCTCTAAGCTGTGGAGTCTTGTGAGCAAAAATTCTACTTTGTGAGCAAACAATTTGGCTACTGCATCAGTTAGTTTGCTCTGGAGCCCTCCTTCCTGAGCGAAGGCAAAAATGTGTGAGCCGGGGGCTAAAAAACTGTGAGCTAGCTCACACTAACTCAGCTTAGAGGGAACACTGGTGCCACTTGGAGGCTGGCAACTCTACCCCAGGAACTTCCTGAGCCAACCAGCCCTTCAGGCCTGCCAGTGGTCCCCGTGAGGACTGACGTGAGTGTGCGGCGCACCTCTTCAGCAACACAAGGCCCCTTAAGCTTGGATGTGGCCAGTGGCACCGGGTCACCATAAACCTTCTGTGGGCAACACTGGCTGGGATAAGCTGGGGTTGCCAACTCCAGGTTGGGAATTTCCTGAAGATTTGGTGGTGGAGCCTGGAGATGGTGGGGTCTGGAGAGGAGAGGGACCTCAGCCGGGTATGATGCCTTAGCGTGCCTCCACCAAAGCAGCCATTTCATCCCAGGAGAACTGATCTCTGTAGCGTTCCATTGTAATTCCGATAGATCTCCACCCACCACCACCCGGAGGCTGACAACTCTAGCAAGCCAGGTGCCCCCATGGCTCTGCTAGAATCCACGGGGTTTGGCTGACCTTCCTCCTGCCACCAGCAGCCCTTCACGAGAGTAACTGTCCCAGTAAGATAGTGGGCCATTCCAGGGGTCATTTCGTAGAAAAAGAGGTGCAGGAGCTCATTAGCATAACTCATTCGCATAACTTATTTGCATATGCCACACCCCCTGACATCACCGGAAGTGTGTCAGAAGGCAACACCCACCACTCAGGCTCCACTGGACTGTTTTGGATACTAGGTATTGGGGGGGGGGAACGTGCAGATCTCGCAGAGGAGGGAGAGCTTGTACCTGAATAAAACTTGGTCTTAAAGGTGCCACTGGACTGTTTTGGACCGGGGGACCGGGGGGAGCTCTGCAACTTACCTGGCTGTTTCTTGCTCTGACTGAGGGCTGCTGGGAGCAGGGGGTGGGGCTTGTTGCATGTGCCCGCCCCTGGGCTCTTTACTGTCGGAGCTCTGCTCCTGTGCGCTCCTGTAGGAAATGACCCCTGTGAGACAGCCAGAGAGGGCCTCTCGATGCGCTTGCATGGGGTGGGGAAACTTTGCTGCATGTTTTACTTTTCTGTGTGTATTCTATCAAATGTTTAGGAACTAGGACTCTGAATGTTTTTTTATAATAAAGATTAGTTTCTTTTAAGAAGAGACTAGTGAATTCCAAGCTTACACCTATGCCTTTGGTAAGGGGCAACACTCAGGAGACACACAGGAACTGAGGGGGGAAATTATGGGTGACAGGGGTAAACACGCTTTCACAGACATGTGCAAACACACACCCAAAAAAATCTCCTCTATGAAGAGTGGCATTGTCAACTTGCAATGACTTGGGATGTGGCTAACAACAACAATCTTCTCTATGTGTGCATAGATAAAGTGCCATCAAGTCCCAGGGGGGCTTTGCAACTTACCGGACTGCTTCTTGCTCTGACTGAGGGCTGCTGGGAGCAGGGGGTGTGGCTTGTTGCATGTGCCCCCCCCCGGGGCTTTTTACTGCCGGAGCTCCGCTCCTGTGCGCTCCTGCAGGAAATGACCCCTGGGCCATTCCATCTCATTCATAATATGACCATACCAGCCTACCTTATATGATCACAGTCCATCAGCTGAGCTAGCTAAATATCATCAAATCCAATTGGCTGCACTTCTCCAGATTCTCAGGCAGAGAAAGGTCTTTCACAGTACCTGCTGTCTTTAACTAGAGATGACACAGATTGAATCCGGGACTTCTACAGACAAAGTGTGTGCTGTACCCCCAGGCACAGGGCCTCCCCCGCACAGCGTCATTCCACCTTAATAATGATTAAGATGTGAACAAAGATTTTCTGCTCATCGGATCCTTAATGGCGTTCCCGATGGGCTAAGTCTAATTCAAACAGCCTGGAAAGGTATTTTCCCAGGAAACAACTTCTACTGCCTCCACCTCCCTCCAGGAACCCCTGAGAAATCAGACCCACTTTTTGAGGAAGTCTCTTTAGCTACCGACTCCCTTGGGTGTCTTCAACAGGAGATCTTATAATGGCTTCCAATTCTGGTCTAGCAGACAAGCAAGACTAAAGCGGCTATAACTTGCGGGCGTATAGATCCTGAATTTTTAAGAACGCTGGACATATTGCGAAATTGTGGATGCTTATTTATGCTGTATAGATCTGGAGGGCTTTTTTTACTTCCTGAAATGTTGTATTTTGAGATTGAATTTTGAACATCCTTTGGAAGCCCACAGTCTCCATGGAAGCAAGTCACTCAAAACACCTTATTGGAATCCTTTATTTATGCTTTTCCCTCAGTTATTTTTATGATAACTAAAAGCGGTTTTTGTTGAGCGGGGTTTGATTTGACATTATCATGTTTTTTTGGGGGGGGGAGTTGGGGGGTATTGTTAGCCTTCTTTGAGCAGGTCTCTGGTGACATATTCATTTTTTAAACAAATAAATGTAGCCAGCAACGAAAGGCTGGTTTTCTGGAACAGGGGCTTGGGATTTTGCGTGGTTTTGTTGTTGTTCAGTCGCACAGTCGAGTCTGACTCTTCGCGACCCCATGGACCAGATCATGCCAGGCCTTCCTGTCTTCCGCCGTCCTCTGAAGTTTGCTCAATTTCATGTTCGTTGCATCTATGACACTGTCTAACCATCTCATCCTTTGCCGTCCCCTTCTTCTTTGACCTTCAATCTTTCCCAGCATCAGGGTCTTCTCCAGTGAGTGCTCCCTTCTCATTGCGTGGCCAAAGTATTTGAGCTTCAGTATCTGGCCTTCCAGGGAACAGTCAGGGTTGATTTCTTTTAGGTTGACTGATTTGATCTCCTTGCAGTCCAGGCAAGGGCGTAGACTTTCCAATTTTCCGGTGGGGGCTGGGGCTGGGCCAGAGGCATTGCTAAGTCATTAAAAGAACTGGGACCCAATGACATCATAGGGAGGAGCTAGTGACATCACAGTTTCCTCCCAAGGAGCAGGCGTCTTTTAATTTCATGGCTGCAGTCTTGGATCCCAGGAACATGAAGTCTGTCAACTGCTTCCACGACTTCCCCTTCTGTTTGCCAAGGAGTGATGGGGCCGGATGCCATGATCTTAGTTTTTTTTATCTCAAGCCAACTTTTGCGCTCTCCTCTTTGCCCCCCAATGTCCAGGCATGCTGAGTCTCTCACTCCAACATTCACTTATTCTGCAGCAACCTAACTTCCGTTGATTTGAAAGCCAAGAGGATGTTTATACTTTGGATAAAAATATATATTTCAGAAACATAATTATCCCGTGATACTGATTTCAAGAGATCAAAATACATCTCAGCAGCTGCAGTGTGCAAAATGGTAGTCTGTGCATGGCATTACGGCTTGTGCATATGCATGCACCTGGATGTGTGCCGGAGACATGATGCATCTATTCCCCGCTCAGAAATTTTAGAGGCCCTGAGGAAGGAGCTGAACTCTGAAGGAAGATGATGCTAGCAGCTCGCACTAGGAACTTTGAACCAACACATCCACAGGAGGCAAAAACAAGGAGACAGAAGTCAGGGATTTACTAGGGACAAGAATGGGAAAATAGGGTTGCCAGCCTCCAGGTGGGACCTGGGGATCCCCTGGAATTACAACTTATCTCCAGATGACAGAGATCAGCTCCCTGGAGAAAATGGATGTGTTGGAGGGCGGACTCTGTGGCACTGTACCCACCTCTGAGGTCCCTGTCTGCCCAAGGCTCCACCCCCAAATCTGCAGGAGTTTCCCAACTAGGATCTAGCAACAACCCTCACCCCCCATTCCCTGCTCGTGGCCAGCAGAGACCTGACAGCTCTAGAAAATAGGGACTGTCCAGGATAGAGAAAGGCGGTTGGAGCAGGAACAGTCCTAGTGAATCTGGGGTCCTGAGCAAAAGTCGAGGACGCCCCCCCCCATCATCACTGCCCCTCCCCTGCTGCTTCCCTCACTGGAGTTAAGCAAGGAGTGGCTGTCACCCAGTCTGAGACAGGGGCTGCTCCCTGAACTGCAGATTGCACAGGTGTAAGTGGCAGGAGAAGGAGCTGCGGTGGCTCAAGTGGTTAAGACGCTGAGCTGCAGGCTGTGGAAGGTCGGTAGTTCAGCAGTTCGAGACCCGAGTGTGCTGCATGACGGAGTGAGCTCCCGTCTCTGGCCCCAGCTCCTGCCAACCTAGCAGTTTGAAAGCAAGGAATTGCAAGTAGATAAACAGGTACCACTTCGGTGGGAAGGTCACAGCATTCCGTGCGCCTTGGTGTTTAGTCATGCCGGCCACATGACCACGGAAAAGTCTTCGGACAGCGCTGGCTCTTCGGCTTGGAAACGGAGATGAGCACCGCAACCCTAGAGTCGGATTCGACTGGCTTTTGAGCCAGGGAACCTTTACCTTTACCTTTAAGTGGCAGGAGAGACCTGCTGTTGTTCTCCCCCCCCCTCCTCTAAGGGGATGTGGCTCTGGGCAGTTGAACCCCCCCCAAGCCCGGGATCTTGGGCAGCTGCCCTGTTGCCCACTGGCTAATCATCCCTGAAGTGGAATGCATTGCACAGGAGGAGGTACACTGAGCCTTTTCAGCCTCTGAAAGCTCAAACCAGCACCTTGAATTGGCGGCATCTGGGAGGAGAGAACAGGAGAGGCAGCTGATCTGGCTTACTCTCCAGCGAAAGAGCAGATCTTTCCTCCGGGCGCAGCCCTCCGAAGAGAGAGCGAGCCGGGCACCGTCATCCTGCCAGGGCCAAGCACACTTCTGGCTTCCCTTCCTTCCCTTCTGGCTGTCGGGGATGACATGGCGTCAGGTTGCCAGGGGATTGCGTCACCCAGCTACAACACTTATGCCATCGGGTCACATGAGAGGGCTCCACCGTGGTACCGGGAGAAGTCTGCGCTTCTCTCGAGTTACACAGCCAGTTGGATCAGCCGGAGGGGATGTCGGCAGAGAGGATCGGGGACCTCACGCGCCTCTGCTGCTTCCAAGAGCACTGGGGCAAACGTTCCAAACAACCCAGGCCAGTGTTCCCTCTAAGCTGAGTTATTGTGAGCAAGCTCACAGTTTTTTAGCCTCCAGCTCACACATTTTTACCTTAGCTCAGGGAGGATGGCCTCAGAGGAAATTAATTTATGCAGCAGCCAAATCGCTCGCTCACAACTTTAATGCCAGTAGCTCACAAAGCAGAATTTTTGCTCACAAGACTCAACAGCTTAGAGGGAACATTGATCCAGGCCTGTGTGGGATGTTACGGGGAACCGCCGCACCACTTCTGCGACAGGGGCAGCTCTTTGAACCTCCCCCTTCTTCTCTTTATTTGGTTTTACTGACAATATTGGTATCCCTGCCTTTCTCCTGAGGAGGGTTGCCAACCTCCAGGTGGTGGCTGGAGATCTCCTGGGATTGTAACTGATCTCCAGGTGACCGAGATCAGTTCACCTGGAGAAAATGGCTGCTTTGGAAGGTGGGTTCTATGGCACTGATGATGTTATGGCACACCCCACTGTAGTCCCTCCTCTCCCCTCCCCTCCCCAAACCCCACGCTCCTCATATTCCACCCCAACATCTCCAGGTATTTCCCAGTCTGGAGCTTGCAACCCTACCTTGAGCAGCAACAGTATAAAAACAGTTCGACAAACATTCAGACAACAGATATTAAAACACGGGAAACCAATTTAAAAACACCATAATCCCCCAGCAGGGTATTTCCCCTCTGGGCATGTTCAGGCTGAGCCCAAAGCTCCCCGGAAATAGCTCTATTCTACAGCTTTGCCAGCAAGCTTGGGAGGGTAGAAGCCCCCAGCCTCCTCCCATAGGGTGTTCCAGAGGCAGGCATGGGGCAGCTATCGAAAAGACCCTGAGCCCAGATTCTTCTCCCGTGACATCATCATCTTGCAAGGTTTCCCTGCCCCTTTGATGGCAGCCAATAAGGCGGAGCAGAGAGCCTCATCTCACACGGTGACCTGACAGCATGCGTTTTGTAGCAGCCGATGCTAGCAGCCAACAGAGGAGAAGTAGGGGAAGAGGAATGGGTCTACACCTTTTGGCGGCAGATGTGTAACTCCTGCCATGTTTGGGTCTGGCTTCGGAAAGGTAATTTGAGCTATAGGTAGGGTTGCCAACCTTGGAGATGTTCTGCTCCTATAATTTATCCGGACAATTAAGATTTGTTTCCCTGGAGAAACTGTCTGATTTGGAAGGAGGACTCTCTGGCATTACACCCTGCTGAGGCCCCCCCTCCCCAACCCCCCCTCCCCATGTGGGCATGTACATCATCATCATCAAGTTTATTGTGTTAGCCATTGGCCATAACAAAACAAAGATACATACACACCCATGTACATTACATTAAGATATCCCTTCACTGACTTGCGCTGAATCCTAACCTTAATCTTATCTTTTTTGCCGCCAAAGCAAATAAGGACATTCTGCTGGTAACATGTACATCCGTATCAGAGAGCAGAAAAACAACCAACTCCTGTTCTGAGAATCCATTGTGCAAAGGGAAGATAGGGTAAGTAAATCTCTGCCTAAGTGATTCGTGCCATGAGCATCTCAGTAAATAAGTGCTCAATATCATCCACTTCGCTCAAACCACATTGGCAGATCCTTGAGGCAACAGGTAGACCCATAAAGCGACCAATACAAACCATTGAGGGAATGGCATGGAATCTGAGGGCTGTATTTATTTTATTTATTTATTTATTTATTTTTGGGATTTCTATCCCGCCCTACCCAGAGGCTCAGGGCGGCTAACAACAATTTTAAAAGTTTGTAAAAATAAAACAGTAATATATACAATAAAATTTGGTGCTACAATCTACATACATTATACACAGATCTATATGCGTTATACACAATACACAGCAACCCACATTTGCAGTTAGCGTTCTTAATAGCGGAAATGCCAGGAACAGTCCTCCCCCACAGTTTTCAGGCGACATCTACCCCCCACTCCGGGGTACGGTAGATGGATGGAACATCACAATGGTGGTATAGTGGCGGCGGCGGCTCCTACCCAAAGGCCTGGTGGAAGAGCTCCGTCTTACAGGCCCTGTGGAACTGTACTAGATCCCGCAGGGCCCAGATCTCCTCCTCCTCCTGTAAATGCCCTTCTTAGATCAAGAGGGGTTAATTTCTCTAAATAACCAGTCCTGCCATGATCTCTTTTAAAGATCTTAAACAAGGGGGCCACATGTACATCAAAAATCCATGCTGATTTCCTAAAAATGCAGACAAACATCACCTTGGAGAAGTGGCTGGGAAATGGATACGTGACGCTGCCTTATCTCGAGCGAGACCATTGGCCTATCAAGGGTCAGTGTTGTCTTCTCCGATTGGCAGTGGCTCTCCAGGGTCTCAGGCAGAGGTCTCTGACGTTATTCTACTACTTGTGACTTTCTATCCGTTGTATGCAAAGCAAGTATTCGACTGCTCAGCCAAAGTGTCTCCACGTGTTCTCAGTCTCCAGCATGCAAAAGCAAATACTATTATGCCCTTTGAACGGTGCTCTGTAACAAGGGGGTACAAGGAGAAAGAAATAGCTGCATTATGGCTCTCTGGTCAACCCTTGACCAGGGGCACAAAGGAGCCTTTTCATCTGAGCAGGGGCTGAGGGGCCAGCAGCAGTGGCCCCCACCATTCACGAGCCAAAGCGGACGAAGGGCTCTTTAACTCTCTCCTGCCCACAGTGAATTAGCACAGTCCTTCCTACAAAGTCCTCCAGCTGCTCTTGGCCATTTTTTTTTGGCTTTTTCCCAAGAAGGAACAGCTGAAGAAGGGGAGGGAATTGCCAAAGCCCCTTTTGCTGTTTGTACTACAGAACGGGAGTCTCTGCTTGGAAGAAAGTGGCTGAAGTGTGCCATTGTGTTTTTTTTGGGGGGGTGGGGACATTAGAATCAGAAGCTGTGCTAGGGACCAGATGGAAGCAAGAACTAGTGGCTGTTCAGACCGATGCTGGTTATATATTTAACATAGAAGGCTCTTTTCAGCACAAACCGGCTTAAGGCGTGGGGAAACACTTCTGACACCAGGAAGTGGCCTTTGAAAATCCACGCCAGAAATCGTCTTAAAGGTGGAAAAGGACATAAGAACATAAGAGAAGCCGATGTTGGATCAGGCCAGTGGCCCATCCAGTCCAACACTCTGTCACACAGTGGCCAAAAATACCAGGTGCCATCAGGAGGTCCAGCAGTGGGGCCAGGACACTAGAAGCCCTCCCACTGTTGCCCCCTCCAAGCACCAAGAATACAGAGCATCACTTGCCCCAGACTGAAAGTTCCTATCTATACCTTGTGGCATAAAATGACCTTATGGGTCATCTAAATCTGGCTCCTGCTCAGTGTATGGATTCCCTGACATGCACCTGACTGGTATCCGCTACAGTCACTTTCTATACAATGGCCATTGTGGTGACTTTTCTTTCACAGGGTTGTCAGAACAGCACAGGGCTCATGTCTTTAAAAGGGGGGGTGGAAAGGATGGGGCCCACAAAACCACCTGGGACCATTGTTCCCTCCAAGCTGTGGAGCCCTGTGGGCAAAAATTCTACTTGGTGAGCTACTCGCATTAAAGTTGTGAGGGAGCGAGTTGGCCACTGCATAAATTAGTTTGCTCTGGAGCCCTCCTTCCTGAGCAAAGACTAAAATGTGTGAGCCGGAGGCTAAAAAACTGTGAGCTAGCTCACACTAACTCAGTTTAGAGGGAACAGTGCCTGGGACAGCTGCCAAAGTTCAGGCAAACTTCTCCACCCGCACTTATCTCCAAAGCAGAGCCAATCCATTAGGAATCTGCCATTTTGTATGGCTGAATCTTATGAATTTTGCACAGTGTGCAAGCACAGCTGCCCATGGCGTCCAGTTCCTTCACTGCATCTCCCCCCCGTTATTGATGCACACAGGGGCCAAAGCACTCCAAAACAGCAATGTTCGTGTAATGATAGCTCTATGCACAACCCCTTCCAGATTGTTTTTCTGCCCTGTTTTGATCAATGTGCAGGTGTGCATCGGTAATGCGGGAAGGAGAGAGAACCAAAATTATGGAAAGCTGCATCGTCCTGGGCATTCCCCAACTATGGGCTCAACAGGGCCGGATTGAGGCCCACCGGTCCCCTAAGCGCAGCCCAAGTGTGGTGCCCCTGGGACCTTCCATCGCTCAACTGACAAGACAGTAAGACTCAACTAAGTGCTGAAGGTGAAATAAGTGATTAAAAATTCAGTTTTCTTCCAGGCCATCCTGCAGGCCAGACCCCACAACCATATTCAATATAGACGTTTTAATATTTTTAAAATTTATTTAACACTAAATAGCAGTAAGCAATATGAGCAAAAAAACCCTCACCGCTCTGTGATGCCCCCCTTCCATTGGCACCCCGAACACGTGTTTATTTTGCGTAATGGTTAACTCAATCTTAAAGGTAAAGGTTCCCTTGCTCGAAAGCCAGTCGAGTCCGACTCTAGGGTTGCGGTGCTCATCTCTGTTTCCAAGCCGAAGAGCCAGCGCTGTCCGAAGACGTTTCCGTGGTCATGTGGCTGGCATGACTAAACACCAAGGCGCACGGAACGCTGTTACCTTCCCACCGAAGCGGTACCTATTTATCTACTTGCAATTTCTTGCCTTCGAACTGCTAGGTTGGCAGGAGCTGGAACTAGAGACGGGAGCTCACTCCGTCATGCGGCACCCGGGTCTCAAACTGCTGAACTACTGACCTTCCACAGCCTGCAGTTCAGCATTCCAGGGCAATATACTGGAAGGGTGGGGGGAATCCACTCCTCCTTAGCCTGGTGGCTTTTGGGTGCAGAATCAGCCATAGTTTCAGAGGTCAACCGTGTTGGTCTGCAGTTAGATCTGAGTCCAGTAGCTGAACACAGTCACTCAGCCTGGAGAGAAATGCGTTCTGGACATGCCCAGAAACACTCTGGTCTTTCAGATCCCCTCCCCCGCGTTTAGCCATGCGAAGAGACACAAGCCAAGAGGTGAACATAACATAAGGGAAGCCAATGTTGGATCAGGCCAATGGCCCATCTAGTCCGTCATACAGTGGCCAAAAATACCAGGTGCCATCAGGAGGTCCACCAGTCAGGCCAGGACACTAGAAGCCCTCCCACTGTTGCCCCCCCCCCAAGCACCAAGAATACAGAACATAACCTGCCCCAGCCTGTGAGTTCCTATCTTTGTTGTTGTTCAGTCGCACAGTCGAGTCCGACTCTTCGCGACCCCATGGACCAGATCCCGCCAGGCCTTGTGGCTAATAGCCACTGATGGACCTCTGCTCCATATGTTTATCCCGTTCCCTCTTGAAGCCCTCCATGCTTGTAGCCGCCATCACCTCCTGTGGCAGTGAATTCCACATGTTAATCACTCTTTGGGTGAAGAAGGACTTCCTTTTATCTGTTCTAACCCGACCACTCAGCAATTTCATGGAGTGCCCATGAGTTCTTGTATTGTGAGAGAGGGAGAAAAGGACTTCTTTCTCGACCTGCTCCATCCCACGCATAACCTTATAAACCTCGATCATGTCACCCCTCAACCGTCGTTTCTCCAAGCTAAAGAGCCCCAAGCGCTTTAACCTTTCTTCACAGGGTGCTTTGTGCATTAGATTTATGTCCAACCAGATACGTCTGTCCATCTCTCAGAATTACGCCTTTGTCTACTCCAACCCGCACTCCCTCCGAAGTCAATCTCTACCGCTTGAGACCAACAATGACTCTCTGCGCCCTTCCACACAAAGAGTGTTCCTTAACATGAGATCGCGTGTGCTGTTTAGCGATAAGACACTTTGCACCCCCCAAAAAGAACATGCCTGCGAGGGGGAGAAGTGTGCGCCTGCTGCATAAGCTCTCCCTCCCTCCGCCCTTCCCACCCCCCGCGAGGCTGTGGCTCTTCCAGGGATCTCTGCTTCTCTCCTCTTCCCTCCCCCTTCCCCTCCCTGCCGCCCTCCCTCCCTGCTTGCCTGCCTCTCTCTGCCTCTCCGTTTTGCATCCCAGTCTGCTGAGCATCTTTTCCCCTGCGCTTTCCCGAGCCGAGAAGCCGAAGCTAGAGAGAAAGGAAAGGCGAGGAAGAAGAGAGAGGGGTCGACCCAGCTGGCCAGCCCCCCCCTCCCCGGCCGGCCTCGCCTCCTGCTGCTGCTGCTGACTCCAGCGGGCCGCCAC
>NW_015161417.1:607960-646412 GCF_001447785.1 Gekko japonicus | reverse complement strand
CTCTTCCAATCTCGGGGGGGTTTGCCCCCCTCCCCTGTTTTGGATTCTGCAGAGGTTCAAACTCCAATGCGCCGAACTTTTTCCAGGAGTGCGTCTGTGGGAGCACAGCAGGCATTTGCAACCCTTTAGGAAATGCTCCCTTACCATTGATAGTTTGTCCTGCGTCTCCCTCCCTCCCTCCCTGAGGTTGAGTGCAATCCTATGCACCTCTGCTTGGAAGTGAACCCCCCCCCCCCATGTTCCAAAGAGCTTACTCCCAGGGAAAGGGTGCAGTGCATAGGATTGCAAGCCTTAAACTCACCCGCAAGATCCTCTGCTGCAACAAGCCACCCTAACCCTCTCCCTACCACGATTCAGGAGACTCTCTGATTCTACCCCACCCTGCACGTTGATTCTTGGATCTGGCATTGATGATGGAAATGATCTGCCAGTGAGCACCTTTAAAATATTTTGCAGTTGCCTCATCTTGCCCCCCCCCCTTCCCCTGCTAGGTTAAACTCAGTCCTTTAACTTTGTATCCATTGAGTATTTTATTTATTTCTTGATTTGCTTCCCCCTTTCCCCCCCCCAATGGCTTACATTGTCCGCCTCTCCTCCCTTTAATCCTCACAACAAACCTCTGAGGTAGGTTAGGCTGAGAGACTGCCAGTGGCCAAAGGTCACCCGGTGAGCTTCCATGGCAGAGTGGAGATTCGAACCAGGATCTTCCAGATCCTAGTCTGCTCTAGCCGCTATACCACATTACAATAATTAATCCCCCCCCCCTCTGTTGACACTTCCTTCATGCGGCTCCCCTCTTCTGTGCATCCATATCAACACACACGCATGCCTGCCCGCCTGGTTGTCTACCCTGATTCACCTCTGTCCTTAATTTCACGCTCGGCGTGCCAATCGATTCCGTCTCCCATATTCAGACCTTTGGGATTATACCTGAAATGCATCGACGCTAGGGCAGACAGACCACGTGCTCCGTAGCCACTCTGGGGCTTTCTGGGTGGGCACCAGCTTTGTGTGAACCACAGCTAGAGAAACCTTCCCAAACTGGCCTGGGAGGGGGAATAAGAATTCGAACCCACTGCACCTCTCTTGGAAGTGCAGTTTGAAGGAGGCCTTTGATCTCTGCTTGAAGGGGACCAAAGGGTTGACTGCGTGTGTGTGTTTGGGGGGGGGGGCTTGTTACTGTCTCTACTGTGCTTGTGTGCGTACAAAGGGAAAGGAGAAAGGAGCACGCATTTGGACACGTGTGCAATGCTTGCTGCGCAGAACTGGTGGTTGTTGTTTTTTTTAAAAAAAAAACCTCTGCTTCCTACTGCAGTGGGATACGGAGGAGTCTCCAGAAAAGCTTCCAAAAGTATTCCAGATCCACCCATCAAAGCCAAATGATCAGGATTTGAAACCGAAGCACTCGCTCTGATGGAAATGAATGGGCTGGGGGGGGGGTCCCTACTTTTGTTTGTTTGTGATGGGACCACCTGCATCTTATGATCGTTTTCTTGAAAACCCATAAGCATGTCTGCCACATTGGAATCCTCCCTTGCTTATAGCTCAGCCTTTGCTTTAGAGCATGGGGGGGGCGAGGGGGGTTGTTTCCCAGCTGGGTTCTTTTAGGTAACCACTGCGCCTCTCGTGGCAGGTGCAGCAATCTTCTTGGCTGCACAGCATTCTTTTTCAGGCAGGGAAACCTGCACTGGGAAGCCAGGTGGGTTTAAAAGACAGGCCACTGCCCAGACTAGGGGTTGGATCCTAGACCTAACCCCTCATTGCTATTTAAATGCTTTTCTGGAGGGAAACATGTTTGGAGGTGCTGAATCGTCAATGAACATCCCAAAAAAAAAAGATGTAAGGGAGGATGGGGGAAATCAATCACCTTCTTCTTTTTCTTTTTTTAAAAAAGCTTCAAACATGGGCTAAAATATATTTTGACCCTTAAGCAGACTTAGTTTCTATTATTATTATTTTATTTTTATTTTTTTTGCAATGAATCAGCTGGGATTCTCGCCCAGTTTTTCCTTGAGGTGGTCATATATTCCCCAAAGATCTCAGTGTGTCTTGTCAATTGGCAGAAAAGTGGAGAAACCTCTTTGCTCTCTCTAGTATGTACAATCCCTGCCGTTATTAATTTTGGGACAGCAAATGTGAACCAACCAGCAGCGTCATCTGGCATTTTATGTTTAGAATTAATCTCCCTTTAACAACCCTTCATCTTCATGGTCTGGGTTGGTTTTTGGGTTTGTCTGTTTGGTCTCAGTGACCTTGAAAAGACAAGATTAGGAACATGACCTCCTCTGATGGGTAGAATTCTTTGCTACGGTTTCGCTGTTCCTCTTGAAGTAGGGTCAGATCTGTGATCTCTCCTGGTCTTTTCTGAAAAAGATCGGCCATTTCATGGACTTCCCCGAGCAACGAGAAGCAGTGGGAAGGGACCGTGTGCAGGATGTGTGTTTGTATATGTGTGTGTGTGTGTAAATGGGAGTATATTGATTTGGAATGGGGGAGTCACCAGCCGTTTTTCTGTATGATAAGAAGAAATGTTTTGCAACATTCAGAGTGAATGCTTCTACCCCAATTTCCACACGGCACCATATCCTGGGAAGTTCGCCTTAATGAAATTTAGATCCAGGTTGGTCTGAAGCAGCAGAACACAATTAGAGTCCAGTGGCACCTTTAAGGCCCACGAAGGTTTATTCAATTTCGTGTGCACGCATACCTTTTCAAGTGTTTTCAAATATTCCAAAAGATATTTGAAAAAGTGGGCGTGCACACGAACGCTCACACCTTGAATAAACCTTTGTTGGTCTTAAAGGTGCCACTGGACTCTAATTTTTTCCAATGACATTTAGTTATCAAGCCCGTTTTTGTCCCGCCCATCCTCCAATGAGCTCAGTACACGGTTCTCCTATTCTCATTGTATCCTCACAACAGTCCTGTGAGGTAGGCTAGGCAGAGAAAGAGAGAGAGAGAGAGAAAGTGGCCCAGGCTTTATGGCAGAGTGGAGATTTGACTCCAGTTTACTAGATCCTAGTTTAATACCTGAACACTGTCACAACGGCTCATAGCTAAATGAATGAAAGTCTTTTTGAAGGGCCCTCATTTCACTTCAGTGTAGATTGTGGCCTGTCAGTTGGATCTTTCCCCCTCCATCACCACCTTCAGCTCCCCCCCCCATCCCTTACTTGAACCATACCATGTCTCACGGTGGGATCACTTCTGATGTCAGTGATAGAAAAGGTTTGCGAGTGGAAGACTGCAACGTGCTTTCATTGTTTCTGTTTTTCTGCTTACAGTTGTGATCGAAGATGACCGAATTGACGATGTGCTGAAAAACATTTCCGAAAAACCACCTCCAGGCGTTTAAATCTCCCCGCAGAGACACTGAGTCACAAAGAGGGGAAATAGGATAATTTACCTTGTAATGCGTGTTGTTGGGGTAAAAAAAATATATCGAACAACATCAAAATGAGGGGGGGAAAGCAAACCAATAGCACTTTGACGTTCTTCACTGCTGAGCCAGTGATCTGTCTTGCAAATTTGCAAATTGTATCTTAATATCTGGCTCCGAAGCAGACGAAGATGGCTGAGGGAAGGCGGCTTTTGCTTGCAGGCTGCCCGGTCCTCCCAAAACAGTCAAAACTGAAAGCGCAAAATAACTTTTTTTAAAAGTACGAATTACAGAGTACGAGTTTCAGCAACGTCGTCTAAATTAACAGCAACATCCTTTTACCCTGGACGATCGATACTGCGCATTTTGCAATCTGGGGATTTTTTTTTAAGTCCTTTAAAACAATGAAACAGCGAAACAGTATTTTTCTGACCTTGGGGTCGAGTGTCACTGGTTTAAGATTGTTTCAAATAAGCACTTGTTTACATGGTTGGATCCTGCAAAAACAATGTCATGCACTTGCATATAAGAAGCTCTACATTTCCATTTTTTAATGTCTGTATTCTTGGATGTCAAGGGGGGTGGGTGTTTTTTTATATTAATATATATTTAATTCTAGCTATCTTTTAAAGCCCGAATGGAATGTGAGCAACCAAAACTTTTCTAAAGAAGGGATTCTATTGAAGAAGGATTCTTATTTTTTATTTCCTGAAAACAGATGTTAGAGCTGGTATATCTCTGTTGTAGCACACGGTCACCCTTAGCCGGTGCAAACAGAGAGATTTAATTTTATAGGTGAAACTGGAGAGAGAGAACAAAGTATGTTAGCTGCTTTTTTCTAACTTATTGAGCAACCTGGTATATGGGCAAGCTCTGATTTCCTTCCCCCACCCCCAATATTGTGGCAAGATACTCTCTTTAATATACTATAATTAAACATGTGAACATTTTTTTAAAAAAAGAAAAAGAAATTCTAATTGTAAAAAAAAGTGCCAAATATCTTGAAATGCCATTTTTCTTTTCTCATTTCATCTTTTGTGATCTCGAGTCTCTGTAAAGTTGCATTTTTGTACTCAGATTCTGTTCTTTATAAGGTATTGACTGACTTTATCTAGGTATATGAACCTCTCTCTGTCGATAACAGCTGATGTGGGCAGGGTCTTCTCTAATTTGTTTCCTTTCTTTCAGTTTTTCATTTTAAAAAAATATTTTTTTGCATGACTTGCAAAAGAAGAGAAACGTGCCTCCAGAGGAGAGGAATGTTTTTGTTTTGTTTTGGCCGTTTTGTTTGCGACTCTCGAATGCCTTCGTGGGGGGGGGACTCTTGTTTTTTTCGGAACCTGGCGTCTCTTGCACTTCTGTCTACTGCACAGGGCTATTTCTGCAGTGTACAATAAAACAAACAAAAAACAAGGCTAAGACTGTGCATCTCTTCTTACGCTGAATCGCTTTCACGTGCGTGTCACGGTGCATAGACACTATCCGGTTGAGATCTTTTTATTCCTTCAAGAAACCCCAGACTGAAGGTGGACTTCCTGGCAATATATCCTGCTCAGGGCCGGCTCACCCACTAGGCGAACTAGGCATTCACCTAGAGCGCCAGGCCCTGGATGGTGTGCCAACCTGTGCCTCCCCCCTCCCCCCCGCTTTGGTAGCGGCGGCGGCGGGGGGGAGGAGGCGGTGGTGGCAGCAGCAAAAGGGTGGCTGGCTCCTGAGGTTTCCAGGCCCCACCGGGAAGTTGGCATCTGCGCCATAAGGCAGCCTTGCCTAGGGCGCAGAAACACCTCGAGCCGGCCCTGACCCTTCTGAGGTCCCTCCCTTCCCCATACCCCGCCCTCTCCAGGCTCCACCCCCCAAAAATCTCCAGGCATTCCCCAACCCAAATCTGGGAATCCTGTCTTCCTGCAACCTCATTTGTCGGGTGACCTCCCCTACCAATTGATATCCACCTCTAGGCATTGCCACCCCTTCTTAGTGCCCTCTACCACCAGTGAGTGAGGGAGCATCAGTTGATGGCAGGAACAAGGGTTTGCAGTGATGGATCCTGGCCTCCAGCCTCCTCGGGCAGCTAATGGGGAGGAGGGAGTGGAGTAGCTGCTCTTCTTGGCGGTGGGGGAAAGTAGCTACACTGACACTCAGGTGAGTGGCCAGGGTCAGGTGCTGAGGGGGTGGCCAAGCTGACATCTACCCACTTTTTCTCATCGTTGGCTGAACACGGGAAGGGGACAGGAAGGGCCCATCTCATAAGGAGCATCCTGGATTCAATTCTTTGCTGATGTCAAGGGATGAGCCACAGTGGAAGAAAGGTGGGAGATGACCTCGGTTTGGACCATCAGGACTGTCCAACAATGCAGTTCCCCTGGAGGAAATGGCAGCTTTGCAGGGTGGACTTTGTGGTATACCATAGAATCTAGGAGAAATGGAAGCTCTAGAGTGTCATCTGATCCCCTTTGCTCTCCCTCCCCAAACTTTACCTTCCCTAGGCACTGCCCCCAACCTCCAGCAATTTCCCAAGTTGGATTTGGCAGTCCTGTTCCCATGCACACTGCTGGGAGGCCTTTCATACCTCAGTTCCTTGTAGGAACAAAATGCAGAAAGGTTTGCGAGGCGATGATTCCAAAGACGAGTTAGAAATCAGAAACAGAAAGAAAAGGAAATGGAAATTGAACTTCTAGGAGGAGGAGGAGGTGTGGATTTCTGAAGAGTAAGCTTATTCTTGGCCTTGGACTTGCTTATAGGCTCTCTACAAAGATGGAGGGAAGATCCACATAAGAGCATTTGAACAGACGCAGCTGCCTTCTACTGAATCAGACCCTTGGACCATCAATGTTAGTATTGTCTAACTCTGACTAGCAGCAGCTGTCCAGGGTCTCAGGCTGAGGCCTTTCACATTACCTTACTCTTTTTTCAGACTGGAGATGCCAGGGATTGAACCCTGGGACATTCTGCATGCAAAGCAGATGCTCTTCCGCTCCTCCCCATCTCAGGCATGTATGAATAACTAACAACACTGCTGGAGGGGGAATTTCTACAACACCCTCACCTCACCTCTGATATGACAGCTTTACAGCAGCATTCAGCTGCTATTGAACTGGCTTACAACGGCAAGAGATATTTTATGCTGGTATGAACTGGGCCAGGGCCAGAAAGGAGTTTTGACACGGTGATCATTAAAAATGTGTCTGTGTTGCTCTCTTTGCCTGATTCCGTATTTTGTGGGTCCTAACGTAAGGAAGCCTGCTTCTTAATTTCTCCTCTGCTTTACAGTGAACCAGATCCAGCCCCGTTTCTGGCAACGAGAAATTTTGCCAGATGCCACAAGCCCTCCGCCTTAGGGAGTATTTATGTGGCCTACTGCGAAAAATGTTTGAGATCTTGAGTCATAACATTGAGTGCAGCATCATTAAAGCAAAGTCTGAGTCATCAGAAGACACGAACGGGGGCGTGACGGGCGTTGGTGGCACAAAGGGTGTATAACCGTATGCGCATTCGGAAACCGGAAACCAGATTATCAGAAGACTTATATATCTTTTTTGCGAAGGACAATTAGGGAAGGCTGGGAAAGGGACAGCAAATGGATCGTTGGGCTCGTAGTTCCAACCCTATGTTAGCCACACACACACAGCTCCCAACCCACCTTTTAGGGTTGCCAGACTCCAGGTGGTTAGATAAACACAGAAAACACCATGTTGAAATAATAATCACAATATTCACATGCACTTCTAGCTAAATATATTTGCTTTATATACACAACATCAACTATAGTGCATTGTAAACACGTTCAAACGACAACATCACATTTCAAACACTTTCAAACTAAGTTATATAACATGAATTTATTTATTTTTTATTTTATTCTTTGGATTTATATCCCGCCCTCCCCGAAGGCTCAGGGTGGCTAACAAGGGCATAAAATGCCAGATTATAACAATAAAACAATATAAAATACAATAATACAGAGTACTACAGTTAATTAAAATTGGTAAAAATAAAATCGGTGCTCCAATATTCAACTCTGAATCATACAACCAAGGTGGTGTTCTAAAGATGTTATAACACAGGGGTCATTTCGTAGAAAAAGAGCTAGGGGAACTCATTAGCATAACTCATTAGCATATGCCACACCCCCTGACATCAGGGGCCCGGCAGTGGACCTGCAAGGCCAGCGGGAGTGCGAGGAAGCCCCGCCAAGGCCCTCCCTGGCCCCAGGCAGGCAGGGGTGGGGAGAGGCGGGGAGGAAGCAACTTACCCTCCCTCTTCTCCTGCCTCCTCCTGGCTGAATGAGGGCTGGAAGCGGGGCGGCCGGAAGCAGGGGGTGGGGCTTCGTCATCTGCCCTGCCCCTTGCACCTCACCCGGGGGAACTGTGTTCCCCCGCGTTCCCCCCCGAAATGACCTCTGTAACTGAACCACAACAGCGATATATGTCCCCACAACTCTGTCATCCACTAGGGACGACCCGCACCCCCAATGATATCCGCACCCGTGGTGGTAGAGTGCGGTGATGGAAAGGCGTTGATGGAATAATGGTGGCGGCAGCTCCTACTCGAAAGCCTGGTGGAAGAGCTCCAGTGGCCAAAAATGCCAGGTGCCATCAGGAGGTCCAGCAGTGGGGCCAGGACACTAGAAGCCCTCCCACTGTTGCCCCCCCCAAGCACCAAGAATACAGAGCATCACTTGCCCCAGACCGAGAGTCCCTATCTATACCTTGTGGCTAAAAGCTACTGATGGACCTCTGCTCCATATGTTTATCCAATTCCCTCTTGAAGCCGTCCATGTTTGTAGCTGCCGCCACCTCCTGTGGCAGTGAATTCCATGTGTTGATCACTCTTTGGGTGAAGAAGTACTTCCTTTTATCCATTCTAACCTGACTGCTCAGCAATTTCATTGAGTGCACACGAGTTCTTAGATTGTGAGAAAGGGAGAAAAGTACTCATTTCTCTACCTGCTCTATCTATCTCCTGACACTTAGCATTAAGAATTTCCTTCTAGGCGTGGGGGAGCAGAATACTTCCATCGAGAGGGTTACCAGCAGCTTCAGGTTGGGAAAGACCTGGAGATTTGGGGGGTGGAGCCTGGGGAGGGCAGGGTTTGGGAAGGGGAGGGACTTCAACAGAGTATAATGCCATAAAGTCCACCTCCCATTTTCTCCTGGTAAACTGATCTCTTTCACCTGGAGATCAGTTGTAATTGCAGGTGACCTCCAGCCACCACCTGGAGGTTGGCAACCCTATACCATTGAGTTTTAGCCCCCTGTGCTTTGGGAATTTTTGTTACCGTAAATAAGTTTTTGCATTGACATATAAGCAATGAATAATAAATGTCACCAGGTTTAGGGACGGAGTTGTCTAAATTATGAATTTGAGAAATTGCGCACCACGATCTGCCATGACAACGTAAATAAGATACTTATTTATGTGTTTGTTCTCTTGAAACACCGAGTGGTTCGGTTCAGTATTTATTACGTCCCACAGGCCATTTAGAAGCAGAGTGAAACATCTAAACACTGAGCGCTGCCCCTGCCTCTCTTGACAATCTATTGAGAGCACAGTTCATGGTTTGAAAATCTTTCAGAGTGTATCATTTCGGTATACATCTAAACTTTTCTTAATACTCTGAAATGGACTATACCTGTTTATTTTCATTGAATATGGGTCACTCTCCAAGAGACTGGGAAATGTTATAAGCAACTCTTTCGACTGTAAATGTAAGAGTGATACTTAAGTGCTTTCCCATGGGTTGAAGGTCTGACTCCAAGTCCTTAAAGTTTCTCCCATAATGAAAAAACCCCAAATTTTTAATATTGGCTTACATTGAAGTTGTATTCCTAAATGTACGCTAAAGTAAAACCATTTTAGATGCTGCAATTTACCAAGCTTTACCAATAACTATCATTTTATTCTCTTGGTACATTCTAATCTAGCAATTTTGCCAAGGCGCTAATTGAAAATCTTTGCTAAATGCATACACACGTATCCTCTATTGTTTGCCCCAGTGTCCTCAAACTTTGGGTAGCAGTCACACTTTTATTCTGAATTGAAACTAGAGGTGTGCATCATTGTACAGCCCAAAAGTTTTAGAGTATGTGTTGATAATTACTCTCCCTCAGAGAAGCCACCCCCATGCCAAGAGCAGTGACATGCAGAGATGCAACAGGCAGCCTCCCTCAGAAGGCTGGTGATTTTGCTGTATCTTCGAATCAGGAGGAGCAAGCAGTTATCCAGTTTCATTGATGTTAAGAAACGGAACAGAATTATCTTCTCCCTATGGAAGATTACTGCAATGAGGCAAAACCACCTTAAGGTCCTTTTTAAAGACCAAAACAGGAAAGGCATGCCATCTCATGTTTAAAATCAATAAAGCTCAGAGCAGTTACTCGGAGACCCAACAGGCAGCCTCCTCTGCGGGTGGTCACTTTGAACCCACAGGAGCTTATAGTTACTTGATTATTTTACTTCTTGTTGCCCACTAACATGCACTGGCACACAGTGCCCCGTCTACTCTATCATATTCTAACTTCACCCTTCTGCCAAGGAGCTCAGGACAGTGTAGGTAGTTCTCCCCTCCTCTGATTTACCCTCACAACAACCCTGCGAGGTAGGTTGGGCTGACAGAGAGTGACTAGCTCAATATCATGGAGTGAGCTTCCACGTCAAAGTGGGGATTCGAACCTGGGTTTTCTAGTTCCTGCTCCAGCACTCTGACCACTATACCACATTGGCTCTACCCTGGGGCAGCAGCTTTCCAAGGTCCCCAGCAGATGTTTTCACCGGCCCTGCTATTTCAACTCCAAAATCCCTCTTTTGTTTTAGAATTTCCCCGCATGCAAACTGAACCCATGAGGCTTCATGTTCTCTTTCCTTGTGTCATCTACATTTTTTGTCTAACTTTGTGCAATTTTAAAGTTTTCTATCCCTTTTGTTGCACCTCCTGCATATAATTAACACCCAATATAAAAATACCACGAGAAGGCCGACAAAACCCTACCAACGTATTGGGGCCTTCTGCAACAAAAGCCGGCAAAATGGGAAACAAGGTTTACCACGACGACGTATGGAAACAAAAAGCAATGGAAAGTCGCAGATCCCTACAAATCTTGTCAGAACTGCTGACTGAGCTGCCTTGAGAGGAGATGCCTGGGACTGAACCCACTTTAAAGGCTCGAATTGCTCTGATGTATCAGCCTCTGCTTTTAGGTTCCTCTGCAAAAGAGCAAAGAGACCCCAAGAGCCTGTAGTGAGGTTATAGCCAGTGTTCTAAGGTGTGCTTGCAGGACTGTGGTGCTTATTTGTTGTTGTTCAGTTGCACAGTCGAGTCCGACTCTTCGCGACCCCATGGACAAGATCCCGCCAGACCCTCCTGTCTTCCGCCATCCTCTGAAGTTTGCTCGGTTTCATGTTCATTGCATCATGGCCAGCTTTGCATGGAACGCTCCCTTGATTTCTCCAATTTTCTTGAAGAGATCTCTAGTCCTTCCCATTCTATTGTTTTCCTCTATTACTTTGCATTGTTCATTCAGGAAGGCCTCCTTATCTCTCCTTGCTGTTCTCTGGAAATCGGCATTCAGTTGGGTAAATCTTTCCTTTTCGCCTTTGCCTTTTGCTTTCCTTCTTTCCTCTGCTATTTGTAAAGCCTCATCAGAAAGCCACTTTGCTTTCTTGCATTTCTTTTTCTTTGGGATGATGGTGCTTATAGCTCAGTTTAATTACATGTTCTCAATAAACTGGCAGATATGCCTCGGCACTTGCAGAGTCCGTGGGTATATCCACCTGCTTTCTGGTCTAAAAGCATTTATCCAGCTGAGAATCATAGAATAATATTGCTCAGGTGAAAGCGTCCGGGGACACTAGTTGAGTTGGAAGTAGATCGAGATGGGTAGCTGTGTTAGTCTGTCTGTAGCAGTAGAAAAGAGCAAGACTCCAGTAGTGTTCTTACAGTAGAAAAGAGCAAGAGTCCAGTAGTGTTCTTAAAGTAGCATTTTAAAGACTAACAAAATATGTGGCAGGGTATGAGCTTGTCATACTGTCAATACACGTGATCGAAGATGTAAAAGAAAATGAGAAAGAAAACGGGGTTAAACATGCGCTTGGGCGTACATACAAACTAAAAAGGCCTAAATAAAAGCTAGCGCCGGTTTGCACAAGCGCATAACTTAAACCGGAAACACACACACACAAAAAAAAGTTATCGCGGTCACGGCGGGTTGCTGTCCAGATACAAAAACCGCAGATACAAAGCGCGAGATATCGGGAAAACACCTGTTCCAACGGGTGTCAGAAAACGCGGATAAAAAGAGCGGAAACTGAGGGATTCTGCACGCTTCGGTGCGGGAGGCGGGTTTGCCTATATGGACAGGAAACTTTAAAGCGCGAGGGATCAGCAGCGAAGCCCGCACTAAATGTCCGTGTGACCAGAGCCTTTGTGAGTCACTGCTCATCTCTTCAGATAAAGCATTGGCGATAGATACAGAGCTGGAAGAGATCAGTCATTAAAATTACCTGTATACATCTTTCAAGGAGGTTTAGTTAAGAAGAAGAAGAAGAGATTGGATTTATACCCCGCCCTTCACTCAGAGTCTCAGAGCAGCTTACAGTCTCCTTTCCCTTCCTCTCCCCACAACAGACACCCTGTGAGGTAGGTGGGGCTGAAAGAGCTCTTTTGAGAACTGCCCTTTCAAGGACAGCTCTGAGAGAACTGTGGCTTGCCCAAGGTCACCCAGCAGCTGCATGTGGAGGAGTGGGGAATCAAACCTGGTCCTTCCAGATTAGAGTTCTCCTAACTACTACATCAAAGTGGCTCTTCCATTGGCTGCCCCTTGCCTCTTCCTCCAATAATTTTTTTTAAGGGGGTGGGTGTGGAAAGTGCCATCAAAGTGGAGGAGGAGGAGGAGAGGAGATTGGATTTATACCCTGCCCTTCACTATCCAAAGGTGTCTCAGAGCGGCTTACAAACTCCTTTCCCTTCCCCTCCCCACAACAGACACCCTGTGAGGTAGGTGGGGCTGAGAGAGCTCTTGACAGAAACTGCTCTTTTTCAAGAACAGCTCTTATCAGAACTACGGCTTGCCCAAGGTCATCCAGCCAGGTGCAAGTGGAGGAGTGGGGAATCAAACCCGGTTCTCCCAGATTAGAGTCCGCGCACTTAACCACTACACCAAACTGGTGCCACTGATTTATGGCAACTCCGCAGGGTTTTCAAGGCAAGAGACGTTCAGAGGTGGTTTGCCATTGATGGCCTCTGCACTGCAACCCTGGGCTTCCTTGGTGGTCTCGCATCCAAATACTAAACAGGGCCAACCCTGCTTGGCTTCTGAGATCTGATGAGATCAAGCTAGCCTAGGGTTGCCAGGGGTCCCCCAAAACCTGTTCCAGCCTCACACTGAACTAGTTTCCCAGTTCAAACTCTGGCTTGCAACCTCTGGATTGGCCCCAATGCTCTGTTGAACTCTGGTCCTACTGGGACTCCGGTGGTTCCAGCACATTCTGTTGCCTATGGATCAACCCAGTGCTGACAGTACCCAGATTCCTCTTCCTGTTTCCTCACCACCAAACAACAGAGGGACAGAATGTCTGGCCATTAAGAATGCAAGAAGAGCCCTGCTGGATCAGATCATCGGTCCATCTAGCCCAGCATCCTCTCTCACAGAGTGGCCAACCAGTTCCTCTGGAGGTCCAGCAACAGGGCACAGAGGACGAGGCCTTCTCCGAATGTTGCCATCTGCCTCTGGGGTTCAGAGGATTAGTGCCTCTGAAGGTGGAGGTTGCCTTTAGTCACTGTAGGCAGCAATAGACCCAGCCTCCGTGAAGCTCTCTAATCCCCTTTTAAAGCTGTCTATGCCTGTGGCCGTCACTGTGTCATCTGGCAGCGAATTCCACATTTTGATAACTCACTGTAGAAATAAATATTTCCTTTTGTCCTTTCTGAATCTATGGCCCATCGGCTTAATTGGATGCCCCTGAGTTCTAGTATTTGGGGAGAGGAGAAAAAGTTCTCTTTGTCATCTCTCTGCATCCCATGCAGAATTTTATAAACCTCTGTCACGTCCCCCTTTTGTCGTCTCTTTTCTAAACAGAGAAGTCCCAGACTCTTCAGCAATGTTCCCTGTAAACTGTGGAGTCTTGTGAGCAAAAATTCTACTTTGTAAGCTACTGGCATTAAAGCTGTGAGCGAGTGATTTGGCTACTGCATAAATCAGTTTGCTCTGGAGCCCTCCTTCCTGAGCTAGGGGAAAAATGTGTGAGCTGGAGGCTAAAAACCTGTGAGCTAGCTCACACTAACTCAGCTTAGAGGGAACACTGCTCTTCAGCCTTTCCTCTTAGGGAAGGTGCTCCAACCCCCGAATCATCTTGGTTGCCCTCTTCTGTACTTTTCCCAGCTCTGCAATGTCCTTTTTGAGATACGGTGACCAGAACTGCACACGGTATTCCAAGTGAGGCCACACCACAGATCTATACAGGGGCGTTATATTATCGGCCATTTTACTTTTAATCCCATCTCGTCTAAGGAAGTGGGAAACTAAGAAGGGAGTGCGGAACATGGCCCTTGTTCCGCTGCTCTACCTGGGCAGCATGGAAACTGCTTGGTCCTGGATGGGTTCTTTGGGGTGCAGCTAATAATAGCAACCCTGGCTTTGCTCTGCAGAACTGAGCGTTAAGGTTTTGTAATGCTGCTGCGGTCTTGAAGAGCCCAAATCTATCAGGCGAGCGTGCACACATGGAAATGAATCCTGCGTGGAGCATTGTGTTCAAGCAAGATCCCCGCTAAACTCACTGAGCACCCTGTTAAAATGGAAGGCGCACGAAGCATGAGCTTGTTGTTAATTGCAGGGTTTCAATGGCAGAACCAAGGCTCACGGGGAGGAGAAAGAGGCATTAATGAGCACCGAGAGCCACAGAGGAAAGGGAGATGCGCCGACATGAGCAGAAAGCATGCAAAAGGAATCCCAGTCCACTCAGGATTGCATCGGAGAACAGGAGGGAAAACTGTACTGTTACGTGCTCTGAGGCTTCTGGGTTCTTCCATGTGCCTTTACGCTTTTGGACTATACTGGCTGGGCTTTAAAGAAGATTCATTTTAACGATTGTAGGTTTTATGATCCTTGTTTTCTTTATCTCGTGAGCTGCCTCGTCCAGGTGTACAAAGAGGTCGCATAGAAATGTTTTTAAATCCACCCTGGCCACCAGTGGGGGATGGGGGTGGGGTAAGGTAGCCAGATCCAGGTTGGGAAACTCCTGGAGATTTGGGGATGGAGCCTGGGGAGGACAGGGACCTCAGTGGGGTACAATGCCGTAGAGTCAACCCTCCAAAGCACCCATTTTCTCCGGGGGGAACTGATCTCTGTAGTCTAGAGATGAGCTGTAATTCCAGGGGATCCCCAGGTCCCACCTAGACGCTGGCATCCCTAGGCAAAATCCTTCTAGCAAGCATTAACAGTTACTGGCTGCCCACATGGCTCAACAAGTACCCTTTCATAAGTGGAACTGGCATTGGATTGTTTCCATTTCACTCATCACAAACCATCAGCAGGGCCTGTTGGACCACATCAAGGTCTCATAGCATCCTGGTTTGGGCAGGGGCTGATGAGCCAGCAAGCTAGGACTGAAGATAATAACCCTCCTCTGTTGTTCCTCCCCATCCCTAAACTTGCATGTGCAAAGAGATAGTCACTGTTTCATACACTAAAGATCAAAGGTTGCTTTCCCCCTAAATCAGGGTGGCCAATCCCAAGTGAGTCCAGGAGATCTTCCAGAATTATAACTGATCTCCAGACTATGGCCGCGGTCACATGGGCCAGATATTGCGGGGGGGAGGCGTGGCTGTTTGCCCCAGAGCAAACTACCGCGCAGCCGCCGGATCAAACGTCCCGCCGATGTCCCGTGGTTCGGGGGGAGGTGCTGATCATACGTCAATCTTGTGGCGTGGCAAAGAAGCGGTGCGGCGGGGGTTGTTGTTGGTTTTTTTTTTACCAAAGTGTGCGCATGCACCGTTGGGTGCTTGTGCGCATCCCGTGGAGACTTGGGGGGGGGACCTTTTTGCGACGTGGGTGGGCGCCGGATGCCACGAGCTACCACCAGAAATGTGATCAGACGCCCACCCTTGCCCCGCGGTTTCCGGAAACTAGTACCTCGGAGGTACTAGTTTTTTATGGCGCATCTTCGGCGGGAAGCCTCGGGTTCGCCACGGGAGCTCTACGCTTCCCAGATGTTGCGGTTTGATCGCGCCCGGAAAATCCGCTTATCTTGCGTCTCTGTAGCATGGCTAATGCTCCGTGTGACCGCAGCCTATGGCAATCAGTTCTCCTGGAGAAAATGGCTGCTTTGGAGGGTGAGCTCTGTGGCATGATACACCGCTGAGGTCCTTCCTATCCCCAAACTCTCCCTCCTCCAAGCTCCAACCCCAAATCTCCAGTCATTTCCCAACTTGGAGTCAGCAACTCTATCTAAAGAAAGAACAGTTTTTTAAAAAAACAAATGGCAAAATGGGACATTCTATACTAATTGTTGACAGTATAGCTGGCAGAGAAGCTTTACAAATTCTTATAAATGTTTTAAAAACAAAAAAGATGAAAGACACGGTGCAAATTTTTAAAAACCCACACAGTTGGTTCTCCGTGTGTATGACTTCTGTCACCTGTTGGGGCAATCTCTGGACTGGGGCCATTGAATGCTGATTCTCCAGTTATGCACAAACACAGTCACACACGGTTTTTTTCACGGGACACCAAATCTGTCACAAAAATAGGGCCCGAATACTTGAAAAATAGATGCTGTCAGGGCTATTTTTGGGCAGGAACGCACAGGAATGGAGTTCCGGCTGGCTCCCAAGTTGGCCGCACCCAGCAGGAACTCATTAGCATAATAGGCCACACCCAACAGCAGAAACTCATTAGGATTGGCTACAGTAGGCGTGCGTGGCCTAACATGCAAAGGAGTCCCCGCTACAAAAAAGCCCTGGGTTTTGACAACAAAGAAGGTAAACAGAATAAGAAGCAAAAGGTGGGTGTGGCTGGATGACCACACTTCTGGCAATAGGGGGCTGCGGCCTAATATGCTAATGAGCTGTGGTGTCAGGGTGTGGCCTATTATTGCAATAGTGCTGTATGGTGTGTGGATAGATGTCAAACTGTTAGTAATTTGCTTAGATGTTATATGTTGAAATCTTGGACCGATAGGTTTGTATTATTTGTAATGTATTTTACAAAACAATAAAAAGAGTTGTGGAAAGAGCCCAGTATCTTAGGGGGGTGAGGGGAAGTGACAGATTTCTTGTTGCTTTCCCCTTGTGAGGAAATGTTCCAATTTCCCCCCCACCAAGGAAGGAACATGGTTGAAACCCAGACAGTAGGTGGCCAAGAGGGTGTAAAAATTTCCCTCACCCGTTAACGCCGGTTTGTCTTCCATTTTATTTCCACAGCCAACGAGGACTAGAAATCTGCAGTGCGAAGCTTATCTTCTACGATTCTGATTCTGTGTAAGATTCCACAAGTGCAGAATTGCAGGACGTGAATGTCCCCCACTCTTGAGCTATGTGTGCATTGTATTCAGGAAAGGAAGACCATCTATAGATGATAAATTCACAAAACGCAATAAAACACACCTTTATACAACCCCCCCCCCCACGCAATTAGGACACACCAGTGAAGCAATGACTTCCCCTGCTGGATGACCCATATCGGCTCCTAAAGCGCCGTTTTCCGCAACAGCATCTCCACGCATCACCGAAAGTGCTGAAAAGAGAACCAAGCCCATTCGCCTCGCTCGGAGCAAGACAGCTACATTTTTACGATTCCTCTCATTCTTCCTCTCGTCAGCACAAGCTGATGAGGCTTCAGGCTTTATGCAAACAACAGCTGCATTGTTCGGGGAAGTCAGAACTGGAGAGGCCGGGCAAAACAATAAATTGTTATCTTTTGTCTTCTTACAAACAAAATCGCTGCCCGGGAGAACTTGTATTTGGACTGTTAAGTACTAAGTCCAAAACTCACAATATGAGAGCATGGTTTAATGGTACACTACAGTGTGGTGTGAGAGCTGCAGTAGCTCAGAGGTTAAGATGCTGAGTTGCAGACCGGAAGGTTGGTAGTTCAGCAGTTCGAGACCCGAGTGCCACGTGACAGAGTGAGCTCCCGTCTCTGGCCCCAGCTCCTGCCAACCTAGCAGTTCAAAAGCAAGGAATTGCAAGTAGATAAATAGGGACCACTTCGGTGGGAAGGTAACAGCATTCTGTGCGCCTCTGCATCTAGTCATTCCGGCCACATGACCACGGAGAAGTCTCCAGACAACGCTGGCTCTTCGGCTTGGAAACAGAGATGAGCACCGCCCCCTAGAGTCGGATTCGACTGCCTTTCAAGCAACCTTACAGTGTGGTGTAGTGGTGGAGTGTTGGACTAGAATCCGGGAGACCCATGTTCAAATCCCCACTGCCATGAAAGCTCTCAATGCAGGGTTGCCAACCTCCTGGTAGAGCCTGGAGATCTTCCAGAATCTCCAGACAGAGATCAGTTCCCCTGGAGAAAATGGCTGCTTTGGAGAGTGGATTTTGTGGCTTTATACCCTGCTGAGGTCCCTCCTCTTCCCAAACCCTGCCCTCCCCAGGCTCCACCCCCAAATCTCCAGCAGTTTCCCATCTTGTCGGCAACCCTATCTCCAGGTGTTTTGGAGACAGTCGCTCTCTCTCAACCTAACCTACTGCACAGGGTTGTTGTGAGGATAAAATGCATAAGAGGCGGCATTGCTGGTTAAAGCAGGGAAAGTAAATCACCCAGCTTGACTCCCGCTGGGGAAAAAAAAGAGAGCTTTATAGTCCATAGTAGATCCAGTAGATTCCCAGTCACTTCCCACAATTAGAAAAGACACCTTTAGGCATTCGTCTGCTAGTTTGACATATTTATTGCTTTACAACTGTTGACCTTATATCCTTAACTTGTTATTTATTGTCACTTTGCATATCTTGACCATCATCATGTTACATGTTAATTTGCCACTTATTTTCTGGCTATACGTTTGAATCTTCCCTTCAATTCTAATGTAGTTGATAAAGTGTCCATGCCCATGAAAGCTCATACCTTGAATAAACCTTTGTTGGTCTTAAAGGTGCCACTGGATTCTAAATTTGTTCTAGTAGATCCAGAGTTAGGGAAGTCTTCTGCTGAGTTACTGGGTGGGGGCAGTCTGAAAAGCTCACCAATTTCCATATTTTGCTCTTGACCAACAGATCGTACTTGCTAGGATCCATTCATCACCTTCCAGGCTCTGCCTTGGCTCCGCCCCTAACCTGCTGGCTCTCTCCTGGAACCTCCCTCTGACCTTGGCCAGAGGGCCAGGATTTTGAGAGGCAGCAGTTGCTGGCTGGGAACCGAGGCTGACATTTGCTCTGAAAAACCATGCCTCCTGCAACAACGGTTTTGTGCAGATCGGATTTTGTCCTGGAAGCCGAGCAGTTCCCCAATCCACAGTAGAACAGCTGCTCTGGTTTATAAAACTAAGCTTGCTTGGAGGCAGGGGGAGGGGGGGGAGGCAGAGAAATAGAAATAGATTCTGGCTGCGATAAAGCACTGCGGGTTTTTTCAGTGCGTTAGAACTGAAGGGGAGGTAAGTATGGCTAGAAAATGCAGCTGTCTTGTCGAAAGGGGAAAGCTCCCTCCTTGTCTTCAAGATGTTTTATTTCTGCGTCCAGCTTAACGTCTCAGGACGGCCCTGGTCCCCCAGTTTCTCCAGCGTGTATCAGCTGATTAGACCTGGCTGTTAGAAGAAGGCACACAGTACTTTTAAATTTGCATTGACAATTGTCATGGCAACAACCCTGCAAGGTAGGTTGTTTCCATTCCCGTATTACCTGGGAAGCCAGTCTGAAAACAAAGTGACTGGACAAGAACCAGAAGTTAGACTTGAACCCAGATCCTCTTAAAGGCAAGCCTCTTACCTGGGAAGGATTTATAGTAGGACTGTCACCCAATTATAGAAATTGCAGTCAGTAAAGGTTGCCATTCTTCACATGGGGACTGGAGATACTTCACATGGGGACTGGAATACTGTGTGCAGTTCTGGTCACCACACCATAAAAAGGATATTATAGCTTTGGGGAAAGTGCAGAAAAGGGCAAATTGAATGATAAAAGGGTTGGAACACTTTCCCTATGAGGAAAGGTTAAAGCCCTTGGGGCTCTTTAGCTTGGAGAAACGACGACTGAGTGGTGACATGATTGAGGTTTATAAGATTATGCATGGGAAAGAACTCGTGGGCACTCCATGAAATTGCTGAGCGGTCGGGTTAGGATGGATAAAAGGAAGTACTTCTTCACTCAAAGAGTGATTAACTCATGGAATTCACTGCCACAGGAAGTGGTGGCGGCTACAAGCATGGACGGCTTCAAAAGGGAATTAGATAAGCATATGGAGCAGAGGTCCATCAGTGGCTATTAGCCACAAGGTATAGATAGGGACTCTGGGGCAAGTGATGCTCTGTCATCTTGGTGCTTGGGGGGGTCAACAGTGGGAGGGCTTCTAATGTCCTGGCCCCACTGGTGGATCTCCTGATGGCACTGGTATTTCTGGCCACTGTGTGACACAGAGTGTTGGACTGGATGGGCCTTTGGCCTGATCCAATATTGGCGTCTCTTATGTTCTTATGAGATCTCCCAGAATTACAACTGATCTCCAGACCACATAGGGCGATTCTGCATTGGCTTTTCCCTCCGTTGTTTCATGAAATCCACGTTGGAACAGAAATCCCCCTTTGCATTGCACACCACTTTCACTTTCTTTGATTATTGGGTTTTAGGGTACCTTCTGCATAGATTTATGGCCATTCAGGGGTGGCTTCGCAGTCCGCAGGCATTGCCCCGAGGTATCTGAATGCGGTTTTGAGCTGCACCTTTTCCTCAGTGTTGACAAAATGTGGAGCGAATGCCAGATGCACAATCGCCCATGGATTGCTCATTTATCAATTATTCATTTAAAATTCCCCCCACTTCTCTTGGAGCAAATGGCTGCTTTGGAAAGCGGTCTATATGGCCTTATGCCTCCCTGGGGTCCCTCCCAGGTACCACTCTCAAACCTCCAGGTATTTCCAAACCCAGGGTTGGCAACTCTATCCGTTAACTATATGCATTCTAATAGGTCGGTGGATTACATCAGCATCCATTTACAGAGGAAATCCCTTCGAGATGGGAAAGATGTCTCTTCTAAGGGGTCAGTTTTTAAAACGTTTCTGTTGTGTGTTTTTTAAAAAATGGTTAAAAACGCATGTTTACCTAGGAGGGTCGCCCTTTGAAACTATTAAAAGATTTATTTTTTAAAAATTAAATTATTTTAACTAATTCCACTAATTTATAGAAGTGTCCGAGAATCTCACGCACAAGCATCTCTGCACAGGAGGTTGTGTCATAACGGTTGCAACCCATTCCTGAAGTCTGCAGTAGCCGCTGTGACTGTGTGACCTTCGCTGGAAACAATCAAGTGTCTCCAGGGGCCCCAGACGCTGGCCAGGTATGGAATGTCCGAGGCTTTCAGAACTGGCAAGAGAACGGTGCTGTGTTCTGGAGTGGATTGCTTTCTGGTTTCCAATTACAGAGGTGATACTGGATGTCATTCGTCGGGGTATCGCCCTTTGGCATGTGCCAACCTCCTAAGCACTCCTGCTTAGGTTGTTAGGACTGGGGATGTGCAGCTAGGTAGCCCAGAGTCATGTAGAAGTCAGACGTAGGATTTTAAGAAGTCTCCTCATCTGTGTTTCACCTGTGGTGTAAGCCAGACCCTTGATCCTGAACTGATGGACAGTGCCATCAAGTCGCAGCTGGGTTTTCAAGAGACAAACAGAGATGCTTGCCATTGCCTGCCTCTGCATAGCAACCCTGGACTTCCCTGGTGGTCTCCCATCCTGATACTAACCAGGGCCAACCCTGCTTAGTTTCCAAGATCTGTCGAGACTGGGCTAGCCTGGGCCATCTAGGTCAAGGTAGTCCTGTACTACAGCATTCATAGCAGCCCTCTCTCTTGATTCTCTTCTTATGCATCAGGTGGGCTGTCAGCTATTTAATATTTTTTACTCACGCCTGTACATTTCTTAGTTCATTCTTCATTTTACAGAACAAGTGTTCAGAAACATTTTAAAAACAGCAGCAAAACTGCTCTAGGGAACTTAGTGATGGCATGGGGACTAGCCAGTAGGTCCTTCCCCACGTGCAGCTGGTTTTTCCCTGTTCTAGGAGAACTATTTCAAAAGCTTACAGAGGTTCCGGTCACACGGGCCGGAAAACGCGGGGGGGAAGCGTGGCTGTTTGCCCTGGGGCAAAATAACGCGTGGTTGCGCGAGCAGACGTCCCGTGGAGGTCCCGTGGAGGTCCCATGGTTAGGGGGGAGGTGCCGATCACAGGACAATCCTGCGGCGCTGCAAAGAAGTGGGGCCGCGGGGCAAACGGGTTTTTTTTTAAACTAAAGTGTGCGCACGCTCCGTTGGGTGCTTGTGCGCATCCATGGAGACTTGGGGGGGGGACCTTTTTGCGAGGGGACATGGGTGGGCGCCGGAACTACCACCGGAAACGCGATCAGACGCCCGCCCATGCCCCGTGGTTTCCGGAAACTAGTACCTCAGAGGTACTAGTTTTTTACAGCGCATCTTCGGAGTGAAGCCTCGGGTGAGCCACGGGAGCTCTATGCTTCCCAGATGTGGTGGTGAGATCGCGCCCGGAAAATCCACCTATCTTCCATCTCTCTAGCATGCCTAATGCTCCGTGTGACTGCAGCCAGAGTCAGTTTCTCCAAACTTGGTCCTTAGATAGAAAAGAGTGCATCTGTTTACAGAGCAGAGGAGGTGCTACCAAGATTTCTCTACACTTCTTTGAGCATTATATTGGACATTATCAACAGCCTGCCTGGGTGCTATTCGCCCACGATAGTATGTAGTGGCATTTAGTATCTGACAATATTTAACAGATGACGCCTTACAAGGATTCATCTTTGACTCCTGCCCATCCAGTGATGCCAAGTGGCTAAGGCAGAAGAAGTTCGAAGCGGACAGAGGTAAGAAGGCTGATGCTTTGGAGGGTCTGGATCCACTTGTGTGGTAGAAGGTGTGCTGTTGACATCTGCAGAACAGGTTCAGAGCTTTGGGCTGCTCATGGACATAGCCTTACTGTCTAGGGTTGCCAGCCTCCAGGTGGGGCCTGGAGAGCTCCCGCTTTTACAACTGATCTCCGGCTGACAGAGATCGGCTCCCCTGGAGAAAACGGCTGCTTTGAAGGGTGGACTCTATGGCGTTGTACCATGCTGAGGCCCCTCCCCTCCCCAAACCCCACCCTCTCCCGGATCCACACCCAAAAGTTTCCAGGTATTTTCCAACCCAGACTTGGCGACCCCATTACTGTCAGGGTATTTTCCAACCTAGACCTGGCAACCCATTACTGTCAGAGCTGTATTATCCAAAAGGCTGACTAGGCTGAAGCCTAGGGGCCCATAAGGGACTAGAGGCACATCAATTTTTTACTTTTATTTTTTGCCAAGGCACTGTTATTTTCTCTTCACAGACAACCTGTAAAGTCGCCGGAGGCGCCCCGAAATACCTGAAAGCCTAAGGGCTTGGCCATGGGTTAATATGGCCCTGCTTACTGTTTGAACATCAGCCTGTTGTAGTAGAGAACAAGAGTGTCTTCCATCAGCTGCATGGGGCTCACCACCTCCTTTCTTAAGCTAGTTTCTCACTGTTAGCTTGCCCTGATTCCCTCCCCCCCATCTCTGAATAAGGTGGGAAATGGAGATTTCATGTTTAAAAGGAGGAGGAGAAGAGAAAGGGTGAGCCAGGCCTTAAAGGGAATGCATTGCAAAAGACCCATGTTAACCTGCAGAGGCAAAGCAGCTATGCCCAACAGCTAATGTGTTGCTAGGAGACTGCAAAAAGAGCTCATGTATGCAGAGGCAATGCCACATAAGGGAACAGTCCAGGCAGTCAGCCAACTGCTATATTGTGTCAAAGAAAACACTGGGTCAAACAGGACCGTAGCCAGGATTTTTTTAATTCGGGGGGCCTTTAAATAAGTCGGGGGGCACCCTCACACACCCCAAGCAAGCACCATAAATAAAATAAAACATTGAAAGTTGGGGAAGCTGGGCTGGATGGGAAGCTGGGGGGGGGGGCTTGGTGGTAAGTCGGGAGGCTGGCCCCCACTGTAGCTACGGGCCTGGGGTCAAAATGGTTTAGACAACAGGTTATAAAGGTACAAAAATACCCTGCTGCACTTTGGCAGCAAAACTGTGGTACAAAGCCCCTTTGAAAGTGTTTTCAGACTGCTAATTTGGCTGCTCTTAAGTTTTTGAACCTTGGGGTTGGATTACTGCCATGCACTCTCTGTTGGGCTTCCCTTGAAGACAACGCAGAAAACGGCAGCTCCTTCAGAATACAGCAGCCTGATCATTGTCAGAAGCTAGCTGATGGGAACAAATCTTGCCTATCTTAGAACAGCTATATTAGCTACCAGTTTATTTCCAAGTCCCATTCAAATTGCTGGCTATGACCATTAAGGCCTTTCATAGGGATCCACAGATCACAAGGACCGTCTCTCCCCATATTTTTGTATGTGCTGCCAACACTGCCAGATTTCCCTGAGAAATGCACAAGTCTTTGTGTCTACATGGATGCCAGCACAGGGTTGCCAGCTCCGGGTTGGAAAATACCTGGAGATTTGGGGGAGGAGCCTCAGGAGGGTGGGATTTGGGGCAAAACGCCATAGAGTCCCATTCCCAAAGCAGCCCTTTTCTCCAGGCAAACCAATCTCAGTTGCCTAGAGATCAGTTGTAATAACGGGTGTTCTCCAGCCACCGCCTGGAGGCTGGCAACCCTATGCCAGCGCTTGTGAGGATGGGATCCCACATTTCTCAGTTTGCACTTCAGATGGGCACAGGGCAGAGAGGCTGGATCTTTCCCTTGGTTTCTACTGGCGCTTCACAGGCCAGTGGGGGGAAATTGGGGGGAGGTGCTGTGATGTCAATTACGGCCAAACCCAAATTGACATCATGACATTGTGTGTGGGGGGGGTGAGGCTGTTGGATTCACCAGAGCTCTACGGCAGTCTTTGGCGAATCCTTCAGTGTTTTGTATTGGGACCGAAACACTGCAGGACTGTGCTGCCAGAGACAGGGTGAGCTTGGAGCCGAATAATAGTAGACCAACAGAATTTTGGCAGGAACCAATTAAGATAAGAACATAAGAACATAAGAGACGCCAATGTTGGATCAGGCCAAAGGCCCATCCAGTCCAACACTCTGTATCACACAGTGGCCAGAAATACCAGTGCCATCAGGAGGTCCACCAGTGGGGCCAGGACATTAGAAGCCCTCCCACTGTTGACCCCCCCAAGCACCAAGAAGACAGAGCATCACTTGTCCCAGAGTCCCTATCTATACCTTGTGGCTAAGCCACTGATGGACCTCTGCTCCATATGCTTATCTAATTCCCTTTTGAAGCCGTCCATGCTTGTAGCCGCCACCACTTCCTGTGGCAATGAATTCCAAGTGTTAATCACTCTTTGCGTGAAGAAGTACTTCCTTGTATCCATCCTAACCCGACCGCTCAGCAATTTCATGGAGTGCCCACGAGTTCTTGTATTGTGAGAAAGGGAAAAAAGTACCTCTTTCTCTACCTGCTCAAAAGATGTACAGTTTTGTAAATAGCCTATTGCTGGGAGTGGGGTGTGTTGGGGTGTGGCCACTGCATGTGATGCAATATAACCGAGCTGAGGCTCTGGTCTACAGTCTTGATCTCGCTGAAATCACTGAATAAAGCAGAGCTGATCACTAGACTTGGAGTCTGCTCATCCGGTGGAACCCATTATTTAACATACAGTATCACCCTTGATTTCATCATGAGGACCCTTCTGGCTTTTTGCTAAAAGTGATGTCACACGCTGGTAAGCCGCCAATGCATCCGTCTCCGCCCCCCAAATCCTCCCAGCTGGTTGCCAGCTGCAGCTAGCGATCCTGGCACAGGGCCCAAGTCCGTTAAAACTGTGGCTCAGGGAGGGGTGGATGGGAACTGGGCTGGGCTGAAACAGCACCAGCGAGACCCACATTACATCCCGCACCGCAGGGCCCTGAGAGAGGAAAGCGCCCCTTGTCTCTTTAGCTGCCTGCAAGATAATTTCACTAATAAAACAAGAAGCTAGCTGAGGGGATTTAGCGTCTCATCCCCACTAATCTGTAGTTTCCAGAAAACATCCCCTGAGCAGCGTTTGAATAATATTAAGACGGAAAGTCAATCTGCAGAACAGGCAAATGGAGAAAGGGGCGGGGAAAGCTTGCACTGGGGGTCGCTTCTAGGCTTAATTGGATCCCCCCTCCCTGTTTCTGACTCTGAAAGGATCCTTCTTCAGCATCAGGTTCTAGACTGCCTGTTGCTATCTCAGGAGGGAGGGGAAAGGAGTTAGGGGAGGAGACTGCAAACCTGTTCTGAACAACCAATTTATTTGTGTGTGTGTGTGTGTGTGTGTGTTTAAATGCCCCAAAGTCGCATATATTATCCGCAATTCCCTTCTCATACACAGAAGTAATTTTGTTAAATCGCTGCGGATTCCCCCCGAGACGAGCAACAGGAATCCTTCGTGTAGCTTTTGATTTTAGTCTTACAAGCCTAAGGGCAGAGAATAAAGTGAGAGACGGTCTGGAAGGTAATATTACAAAAGCACCTTCATGTGTCAAAGAGGGTCGATCGGAGGGGCAGGAAAGCTGTTGTTGACACTGTCGCCTGTTTCTCCCTACAGGGTCAGGGTGCGCGTAAAACTGAATTGTAAAAACAAGCACCAGATCACGGTCACATTGAAATGCACTCCTGTTTACGATTAAATGGTGTGTGTGGGGGAGAAATAGAAGGAAATCCCAAATGGGTTCCAAAAGCAAACAAAAATTGTGCAATGTTTATGGAAGACCAGCAAAATTCCCATCCTGATTATAAGGGTGTGTGTGTGTGGGGGGGAGGCTTACGAGGGTGCCAACCAGGGGTCATTTTGTAGAAAAAGAGCTAGGGGAACTCATTAGCATAACTCATTAGCATATGCCACACCCCCTGACAGGCGGTGGACCTGCATGGCCAGCGGGAGTGCAAGGAAGCCCCGCCAAGGCCCTCCCTGGCCCCAGGCAGGCAGGGGTGGGGAGAGGCGGGGAGGAAGCAACTTATCCTCCCTCTTCTCCTGCCTCCTCCTGGCTGAATGAGGGCTGGAAGGGGTGGATGGGAAGCAGGGGGCGGGGCTTCGTCATGTGCCCCACCCCCTGCACCTCACCCGGGGGGACTGCGTTCCCCCGCGTTCCCCCCCGAAATGACCTCTGGTGCCAACTCTGAGTTGTGCAATACCTGAAGATTTGGGGGATGGAGCTTGGAGTGGACAGGGTTTGGAGAGAGGGGGGACCTCAGCAGGATATAATGCCATACAGTCCACTCTCCATTTTCTTCAGGAAACCTGATCTCTGTAGTTTGGAGATCAGTTCTAATTCTGGGAGATCTTTAGGCCCCACCTGGAGGTTGGCTACCAGACTACTGCCAGGATGACTGGAGAGGGTGCCTTTCGGTGCGTAGACACTCCTGGATGCCCACCAGGGAGAGCAGAGCCGAATCTGGGTTCGGAGGAATCTTTTGGCAAGATACCGTCCGGTAGGACCCTCTTCCCCTTCTAGTCCTCACTTCTCTCGTGCGCAGAGCAAAGGAGCTGGCAGGCAGCAACTGCAAACTGCACACAGCTGTTCCCACTTGCTAGGCTGCCCCTCTGATCCTAAAAGAGGAGGCGTTCTAGGAAGGCTGTGGAGAGAGTGGGCAGGCTGCAGTTGTGTAATACCAGCCACCAAGTCCAGAAAATCAAGGCCTTGGGGAGGAGGCCAAACCTACTCCCTGCCTCTGCATGACCCGTCACTGAAAGCCAAGCCTGACCCTGTCTGCATAGCCACACTCAGGGGTCATTTCCTGCAGGAGCGCACAGGAGCAGAGCTCCGGCAGTAAAGAGCCCAGGGGGCGGGCACATGCAACAAGCCCCACCCCCTGCTCCCAGCAGCCCTCAGTCAGAGCAAGAAGCAGCCAGGTAAGTTGCAGAGCTCCCCCCGGTCCAAAACAGTCCAGTGGCACCTTTAAGACCAAGTTCTATTCAGGTACAAGCTCTCCCTCCTCTGCGAGGGCAGATCTGCACATCCCCCCCTCCAATAGTTAGCAATCCAAAACAGTCCAGTGGAGCCTGAGCGGTGGGTGTTGCCTTCTGGCACACTTCCGGTGATGTCAGGGGGTGTGGCATATGCAAATAAGTCATGCTAATGAGTTATGCTAATGAGCGCCTGCACCTCTTTTTCTATGAAATGACCCCTTCATCTGCACCTTCATCTGCATAGCCCCTTTCCAGGTTCTGTTTCCTGGTCGTGTTAAAGGGGAAGGACTTTGTTAGCTGTGGGGAAATTCATGGTCCAAACAGGCCCCAGGGCTGTTGTCTTTTAAGAATTTCCGATCTTAGATATTGTTATAATGTGAGAGGAGGAGATGGTCCCTGGCTTTCAGAATTGCTCTCCTAGTTCTGATCGAGGTCCATGTAGCCCAAGGAAATAGTGGCTAGTCGGATGCCCCTGGAACAATCTGAAGCAGGGTATGAAGGAGAGATATCTAAGTATCTGCTACTCAAAGGTATACTGCCTCTGGATATGGAGGTTCCAATTGGTTGTCGCGATTAATAGCTGTTGATAGAGCTCACCTCTGGGGATGTGCCTAGTTGGTTTTTAAAGCCATCTGAACTGGTGGTCTTCACACCACGTCTTGCGGTGGTCAGTTCTGCAAAGAGAGAGCCAATATGGTTAGAGTGGCAGATTCGAATCTAGGAAATTCAGGTTTGAATCCTGTTTTGTCATGGAAACACCCACCCTGGGTGACCTCTGGCCAGGCATCCTGCCTCAGCCTAACCTACCTCAAAGGGTTGTTGTGAGGATAAAATGGAAGAAGGGAGAATGAGATTGTAAGCTGCTTTGAGTCTCCACTGGGACTCAAATTTAAATTTTTTAAAAATAAAAAATAAGTTAGGCACTGAGGGAAGAAAAAAAATCTTTTTTTTTTTGGTCTATCCCAACTTGGAGGATAATTCTTTCTTTCTTTCTTTCTTTCTTTCTTTCTTTCTTTCTTTCTTTCTTTCTTTCTTTCTTTCTTTCTTTCTTTCTTTCTTTCTTCCCCATTTCATACGTTTATAAACCTCTCTCATTCCCCCATCATAGCTTCCACAAGCTGGACTAGGCAGCCGTGGCCACAGACGTGATCTTGTCACATTCAAAAAAAAGAGAAATATTCCCTGTTCTTTTATGCGGAAAGTTCCTTTTGCACAAAAGGTATCTCGGATCGCTGCATGAATAATAGAAGGTCTGTGGCATTCTAGTTGGGTCAGTTACCCAGCTAAATAATACAGCCACGGAGGAGGATATTGCATAATAACGAAGCGAATGAGTGAGATGAAGAGGGAGGGGGTCCTTATTTGACCAGACGCTTCTTGAAATCCACCTCCAGCTTGTCATATTTCTGAAAGGTACTAAATTTAATAACAAACCAGCTCAACCAAGAGGTGGTTGCATGAAATATTTAACCAATGTCCAGAGGCACTCAGTATGGCTGTGTGTAGCCTGCAGCAACCCAGCGGACACACTGTTCCTGAGCAGGATTGGCCAAAGATAGTCTGATCAAATGCCTGGCAGGGAACCAGTGGGGTTACTGTGTTTGTAGCGTAGGGCTGGAAGGGAGATGACAGATAACTTATCCAACACGAATTTACTCGGCTCTTGAGATTATCTAGAGCAGGGATCTTCAGTCTTTTTGAGCCTGTGGGCACCTTCGGAATTCTGACACCGGGTAGTAGGCACGGGGAAAGTTCCCCTTGCCGGCCATCATCACGATTAAATTGATTAAGTCCCCGCTGTATGACGGACACAGGAATAAACAGCTTTAAAAGGGGATTAGATAGATTCATGGAGGATCAGTCTGTCAATGGCTACTAGCCCTGGTGGCTGAGGGGAACCTCCACTTTCAGAGGCACTAAGCCTATGGATCCCAGAGCCAGGAGGCAACATCAGGGGAAGGCCTCTGCCTCTGTGCCCTTTTGTTGGCCATCCAAAGGAACCGCTTGGCCACTGTGTGAGGCAGGATGCTGGACTAGATGGACTATTGGGCTGATCCATCAGGGCTTTGTTCTGTTATTATGTAGAGAGAAAATGTATTTCTTGCTTTTTTAAAAAAAATTACCACCCAGATTTGAATGCAATTGACTGGAGTTGTATCCCTTGCCCAAGGGAGCCGCCATGCTGAATTACACAAAGATAGGAGAAAACGCAGGGCTATTTTTGGGCAGGAACGCACAAGAACGGAGTTCCAGCTGGCTCCTGAGTTGGCCACGCCCAGCAGTAACTCATTAGCATAATAGGCCACACCCAACAGCAGGAACTCATTAGGATTGGCTACAGTAGGGGTGTGTGGCCTAACATGCAAAGGAGTTCCTGCTACAAAAAAAGGCCTGGAACAGAATAAGAAGCAAAAGGTTGGTGTGGCTGGATGAGCACACTTCTGGTAACAGGGGTGTGGCCTCATATGCTAATGAGCTGTGCTGTCAGGGGTGTGGCCTAATATGCTAATACGGTCCTGATGTTGGGTGTGGCCAATTATGCTAATGAGTTCCTGCTGGGCTTTTTCTACAAAAAGAGCCCTGAGAAAACGTCTCTGCTCTCAAGCTCTGCTCCACTTGTGGCTTTTGTAGGATCCCAGCCCAAGGGATGAAGGAAAAGCTTGCCCTCCCAAATCTGACAGTGGGTAGCCTGGACCTCACCGGCAGGGTATGTACAGGGTGTTGTGTGCGGTCTCCGCCGGTCGCTTGGCATTCCTTCCCTTGAAACATAACTGCACTCTTTATAAGAATTAGCACTTCGCTTGTTCCTGTTAATAAACTGCAGGAAGTCATAGAAAACTGCATGGTGAGTATGGTTGCCAACCTCCCGGTGGTGGCTGGAGATCTCCTGGGATTTGTACTGATCTCCAGGCAACAGAAATCAGTTCACCTGGACAAAATGGCTGCTTTGGAGAGCGGACTCTATGGCATTTACCCTGCTGAGGTCCGTCCCCTCCTCAAACCTTGCCCTTTATAGGCTCCACCCCCCAAATCTCCAGGTATTTCGCAACCCACAGCTGGCAACTCTAAGAGTGATGCTCTTGGATCAAGTTCCTAGCTATCCCATGGAGCTAACCAGAATATGGTCTCCCGATTGATGGAACAAGAATGATTTACTCATTTGGAAAAGTAAAGGTTCTTTCTCGATAGTTAAGAACAGGGGTCATTTCCTGCAGGAGCGCACAGGAGCGGAGCTCCAGCAGTAAAGAGCCCAGGGGGCGGGCACATGCAATAAGCCCCACCCCCTGCTCCCAGCAGCCCTCAGTCAAAGTAGGAAGCAGTCAGGTAAGTTGCAGAGGCCCCCTCCCCGGCCGCTGGTCCAAAACAGTCCAGTGGCACCTTTAAGACCAAGTTTTATTCAGGTACAAGTTCTCCCTCCTCTGCGAGGACAGATCTGCACGTCCCCCCCCCATAGCTAGCAATCCAAAACAATCCAGTGGAGCCTGAGCGGTGGGTGTTGCCTTCTGACACACTTCCAGTGATGTCAGGGGGTGTGGCATATGCAAATAAGTTATGCTAATGAATTATGCTAATGAGCTCCTGCACCTCTTTTTCTACGAAATGACCCCTGGTTAAGAACAATCTAGATTGGATCAGCCAGGGCTGATTTCCACAACCACGGGCCAACCAACTTAGAGTGATGGTATCTGCCAGCCCTTGGTCTGAGGGATTTTTTCGGCCCAGAGTGACCCATTCAAAAAGGACATGGGAGACTCCCTTGAGGCCAGGAGGAGAAGGGGATCTGCTACTCTGCTTGTCAACACAGGCGATTGTCTCCTAAATGACCTTCTGTTTGTGACGAGGACTTTCAGCAAATAAGCATATGATAGCAGGGTTCTCATTACACTGTGCCAGAGAAGTGACAAATGCCAGAGGAAAATACCCTCCCGGAGAGAGAACAACGGGGTCGTAGGGACTTGGCAGAAGTGGCTCTGGATCTTGGTTTCTATAGCAACTGCATCTACAACCAGTACTCGGGTAGGAACCTGTTCATGGGAATGACTGAGGCTCAGAGATGATGCTTTTTTGCATAATGTTACAAAACTTTATGCTTGTGGAGAAAATACTAAGGCGTAGTTCTAATTGATGGGTTAAGGCAGGAGTCCCCAACACGGTGCCCGTGGGCGCCTAGGTGCCTGCTGGCAATTTTTCTGGCGCTCTCCAGATGTTTTTAGAATGTGGACAGAGCCAGGTGGGCTTCTGCCCAGCATATCTTCTGATTGGCCATTTGATAGGCTGTGTAGATTTTTTTTAAACATTGCTCTGGCAGCAGCTACTATCATGTCACAAGGATCTTCACTGTGTAACTGGAGGTAAGCTACAGCAGCCATTTTGTGCCACCGTCATCAGTCGCCATTTTGTGGCAGCCATTCTGTGGCTGCGCCCGCCACACTCTATCAGAATTCCAAAGTTGCCACAGGCTCAAAAAAGGTCAGGAGAACCCAGTGTTTTAAAAGTCTCTCTTTACCACTTTATGGGACGAAGCGGAAAACCATTATTCGGTCGTCTTTATGTGCCTTCTGTGAGTCTCTCCAGTACAAGATTTTAAGAACAGTAATCTGGATTACAGCAGTTTAGCGTTCAAAGGGGCAAGCAATTGCCTAGTCTGAGCTCAGCTAACTGCTCTGATGAAAACACAAATTGTAAAGATATTTTCTTCCGTTCCGTTTCTCTCTGAGGGACTCTATCTAGCGCTCCCACTGTGGTGAGAGGGGCAAATGCTAGAGTTGCCATGGTAACCTGCAAGTGCATTTGTGCTGAAGAAGTTATATTGAAGTTATTTCTGTGTTCTGTTGTTGAGGTGAAACTTCAGCTTCTGTCTTCTTCCTTTTTTAAAGTGGTAGTCCAAAATCTATTAGAGCGCAAATGGAAATCTAATGACAGGGGCATGGGCAGTTGTCCCCCCCCCCAAGCACAGGACCTTGGGCAGCTACCCCTGTTGTCCGTTGGCTAAGACCAGTACACCACCCCTGTTATCAGGCCCGTAGCTACCGCGGGGCCCACGGGGTCCGCCCCCCCACCGCATTTTTTACGGGGCCCCCTCCATGGCCAACCCTAACATCCCATCCATGGAACAAGCCAGGCCGCTCTGCTGGACCAGACTGAAAGTTTACTCCCCCCCCACTCCCCAGCCCCTTTGCCGGAGCTGGAGGGGAAGGGTGGAACTGCCCCTTCTCTGCCCGATGGAAGGAAGGAGGCCGGGGGATCCGCAGCAGTGGCAGCGTTCCCAAAAGCCAGCAACACACAAAGGTGACGGGGCGCCACACGCGCTTCCGCCCCAAGTGCCTGGAGGGGGCGGTGGGCACGTTGCCTTGGGGGCGCCTGAATGTCCGCCGCCCCCCGGCCCTTTCCCTCTGGCCTCTCCCCCGCCAGCCTTTACGGCACTCTGTCCCTCCTGGAAACGGTAGCCCCAGACATGATGGCAAGAACTCCCCGAGACGGACACAGAGATCGGTCCAAAATCCAAAAAACAGCTGAATCAGCTGGGACCCCGGGGGACTCATTTAGCGTTTCCTCCCCCCTCGGTTGCAGCCGGGGCTGCCTTAGGAATTCCACCAATTAAATCAAAGTTAATTTAATTGGTTGGTGGCCCCCCCGGCCCCCTCCCCCAAAACACCTTAGCTACGGGGCTGCCTGTTATTCATCTCCATGCAAAAAAATGGTAAGAGTTACTGTTAGGGAGGAAACTGCAGAAGAGTCTACAAGCTGAATTGTAATTGCAGGGTGCAAACCTGCCGCGTGCCCAACCTTTGTGAAGCAGAAGAAGAGGAAGAAAAGAAGCAGAAGCAGAAGAAGATGCAGACAGAAGCAGAAGAAGAAGAAGAGGAGGAGGAGGAAGAGGAGGAGGAGGAGACTGGATTTCGAGATTGGATTTCTACCCCACCCTTCACTACCTGAAGGAGTCTCATAGCGGCTTACAATCTCCCTTCCCCTCCCCACAACAGACACCCTGTGAGCAGTGTTCCCTCTAAGCTGAGTTAGTGTGAGCTAGCTCACAGTTTTTGAGTCTCTGGCTCACACATTTTTGTCTTCGCTCAGGAAGGATGGCTCCAGAGCAAACTAATTTATGCAGTAGCCAAATGGCTCGCTCGCAACTTTAATGCCAGTAGCTCACAAAGTAGAATTTTTGCTCACAAGACTCCACAGCTTAGAGGGAGCATTGCCTGTGAGGTAGGTGGAGCTGAGAGAGCTCTTTCGAGGACTGCTTGTGAGAGAACAGCTCTGAGAGAACTTCTAACTGACCCAAGGTCACACCATTAGCTACATGTGGAGGAGTGGGGAATCAAACCCGGTTCTCCCAGATTAGAGTCCGCACTCCTAACCACTACAACCAAACTGGGTCTCTCATGCAGGGTAAGGAGATTCGGCAGGGCTGAATCGCTCTCCTGCAAATGCCTTCCTTCCCAGTCATTTTTCGCTCAATTGAGTTCAGTCAGTGTTCGTACAGTTGCCAGCTCTGGGCGAGGAAATTCCTGGATATTTTAGGAGTGGAGCCTGGGGAAGGTGACTTTGGTGAGGGGATAGGGTTGCCAGCTTTGGGTTGGGACCAATGTTCCCTCTAAGCTGTGGAGTCTTGTGAGCAAGAATTCTACCTTGTGAGCTACTGGCATTAAAGTTGTGAGCCAGCAATTTGGCTGCTGCATAAATCAGTTTGCTCTGGAGCCCTCCTTCCTGAGCGGAGACAAAAATGTGTGAGCCGGAGGGTAAAAAATTGTGAGCTAGCTCACACTAACTCAGCTTAGAGGGAACACTGGTTGGGACATACCAGGAGATTTTGAGAGTGGAGCTGGGGAGGGTGGGGTTTGGGGACCTCAGCAGGATACAATGCCATAGAGTCTACCCTCCAAAGCAGCTATTTTCACCAGGGGAATTGATCTCTGTTGCCTGGAGATGAGTTGCAATAGTGGGAAATCTCCAGACCCCACCTGGAGGCTGGCAACCCTAGGAGGGGATGGTCCTCAGACTCCACCTCCCAAAGCATCCATTTTCTCTAGGGGAACTGATCTCTGAAACCTGGAGACCAGTTGTAATTTCGGGAGATCTCTAGTTGGCAACCCTGTGCTGAGACCAGAAGTAAACCTTGCTGGGAGCAGGGAAGAAGGTTTTAGGACTGCAAACTCTAGGTTAGGAAATACCTGGAGATTTGGAGGGGGTGGAGCCTGGGAAGGGCGGGATTTGGGAAGGGGAGGGATCTCAACGGGGTATAAGACCATACAGTCCACCTTCCAAAGCATTTTCTCCAGGGGAACTGATCTCTGTCATCTGGAGACCCGCTGTAATTACAGGAGATCTCTAGCCACCGCCTGGAGGTTGGCAACCCTACTTAGAGGCAGTGTTCCCTCTACGCTGAGTTAGTGTGAGCTAGCTCACGGTTTTTTAGCCTCCTAGCTCAGGAAGGATGGCTCCAGAGCAAACTGATTTATGCAGTCGCCAAATCGCTCAGTAGCTCACAAAGTAGAATTTTTGCTCACAAGACTCCACAGCTTGGAGGGAGCATTGCTTAGAGGGTATCTTACTTATCCAAAAGGAAGCCAGCCCCGAACCCCATTAAAAAAGGTTATTTATAAAAGGTTGCTATTAAAAAACTATTGTACATAACTGTAAGTTGTACTGAAATTTAGAATGACCCCCTCTTTTTCTTGATGGCTCAAAGGGGGGAGATAACACTAGTCTTCCATTTAGGTAAATAGGAGTATGTGTGGGTGTCAAGACGAGTCACGGCCCCCCTCTGTTTGCCCCCAGTGTACTGTACAAATGCTCTGTCTCTACATTTGTGGCGTTCTCGGACCACACAACGCATTGTTCCATGTTAACAGATGGGCGGACATAAGAAAAGATGAGGAGATATAAACCAGGAGGAAAGGAATGTTCTCGCCAGTGCAAGAATGTGAGCCAGACACCGAGAGTGGGCTAGAAAAGCTGTTCTAGTGTGGGTGTGGGCCACATGGGGATCTACAACTGGAGAAGGCATGGGTACTACCCTCCAGGTCTATGGAGTGACTATTGTGGCAGAAAGAGAGGTCTCTGGTGAAAAGAGCAGCAGTAGCAATATGGCCCAGTCAGAGGAAGGGAGCCATATTTTGGGGGAGGTAAGGAGCTGGAGGGAGTGGAATAAGATGAGGTCACAGACTAGGATCGCCAGCCTCCGGGTGGGTCTGAGGGTATCCCGAAATTACAGACTACAGAAGAAAATGGCTGCTTTGGAGCAGAGGGTAGACTTGGCGACATCATATCCCGTTGAGGCCCCTTCCCTTCCCTTCCCAGGCTGCATCACTAAATCTTGAGGAATTTCCTAACCTGGAGTTGACAACCCTGTCACAGAGGGTAATTCCTTTTTGGGTGAGGAAAGAGCAATTCTAGAGGTGACAAAAAACAGGATGGAGAGAAAAGAGGGCAACAAATGGGGGGGGGGAATGAGGTTAGGGGACAGAAGGTCCCATAACAAAACTGACAGATAACCTTTCCAATCATCAAGGTGGGGCGAAACATTTCTGAAATGTACCATTAAAAGATTCTAGTGGTTAAGGAAATGTTAGATGGTTCAAAGTGTGGGTCTGGGAAGCGTTCCACAGTCCAGGTGGGTTCGGCATTTCCTTGCCTGGCCAAATGGCATGCGGTCGGCCTCCTGTGGTGAATGCCGGGTGGAAATATGCGTGCTTGGACTTCCCCACAAGCCCAGTGTTGGGCATCAAAGTGCAGGCGTGGGTGCTGACATATTTCTGTTGGCAAATGAAACATAAGGAACGGTAAGCCTCTTAGGGTTGCCAGCCTCCAGGTGGGGCCTGGCGATCTCCCAGAATCACAACCGATTTCCACACTACAGAGAAAACAGCTGCCTTGGGAGGGTGGACTCTAAGGCATTATACCCCAGTTAAGGTCCCTCTCCAACCCAACTCCCCCACTCCCCAGACCCCACCCCCAAATCTCCAGGAATTCCCCAACTCAGAATTGCCAACCCTGCCTGGAGGCAACATCAGGGGAAGGCCTCAGCGTCTATGCTTCGTTCATTGCCCTCCAGGGGACCTGGCTGGCCACTGTGTGAGACAGGATGCTGGAGCAGATGGACCACTGGTCTGAGAGCCAGCAATGCTCTTCTTCTGTTTTTAATGTTCTTAAACAGATTGTCCTGGAGGCCGGACAGACCATTCGGATCCCGATCTGTCCAGGCAAGTGCCACCACACCTCTTTCCCGCCTGATGTGGCTGCCGCCTCTACGATTCCAGACCTGCTAACTGGACTCCTGGGAGGGCTCGGGAACACACGCTCTGCTCTCTCCGGTGCCAGCACTCAGCTACGGAGATGATGAACAGCCTGCCACAGCCCACATAAAAAGGAGGTCAGTGTGTTGTATTAGGACAGGGTGGAAGCCTCCTCTCTGTGGGGGGTCCACACACGTGTTCCTCTTAAGCGATCAAAAGAATTCTGGCAACATCCTCTCTCTCCCCCCCTCCCCATGTCCAATACCCTGCCTGGAACAAAGATAAACAGGTTAATTATTCACAACTCCCATTTCCAAGCTGTCTTTCCCCCTCTGCTTGTCTGAAATATATAAATATTCATATCCCCCCCCCCGCTCAAGTAGGGCATGTGAAAAGTAGGTCAGCGTTGTACTGTGAAATGGTTTATTTATGATATGGAGGAGGAGCAGGAGGTAAGGAGTGACTTTATTCGGGAAGAAAGAGTTTTCACAGAGGAGGTGAAGGAATTTAGCCCGGTTTGTCAAAGAGGACAGAGCAAGCGGCATGAGGGCCGGCCTCCTTTGTATTGGCAAGGCTCCTCGCTCCATTACCAGGGGGTAGATTCAGCAAGAAAGCAGGACACCAAGAGCACGAAATAGTATCAGCTCTCCCAGAATAAATAATGGATTCAAAGGTGTTCAAACAACAAAGTTGTACGACAACCCAATAAGGTAGGCCAGTGTCATTATCCACATGTCACAGATGGAAGTCTGGGATATTAGTAACTTTCCTAAGGATGCATAGTGAGTCAAGATATGAACTGGGCTCTTCCAGACTCTTATCTGTTGTACCAAATCAGCTGCTTTTCATTTATCTGTTTGTAGTTCGCTTTTCTCACTGGAACTCAAAGTGGATTACACAGTGAGTCAATGCAGTAGACAGGCTGGGACCTTCAGTGAACAAGGAAATAGGAATTTGGGTTGCAGACCCAACCAGAAATCTACAAAATAGAATTGAAGCAAAGCAAAAGTGGTAACGTGACACATCAAACGATGCAAGATTACAATGCTGGATCCAATCTACAGCATACCATACACAGTAGCATAGACCACTGTCCTTAATAATTTGCCCAAGTAACTTCATGAATCATTTTGTACAGTGCTAACCCATTGCCTGCATAGAAAAGCCCTCTTGAATAATTCAGTTTTGCATAATTTGTGGGAAGCCAGGAGTATGGGCGCCTTTCTGACCTCCTCAGGTAGACCATTCCACAAGGCGGGGGCCACCACCGAGAAGGCACATGTATGGGCAGTTGTTGATTTTGCCCATTTGCAGGTTGGCACCTCAGGGAATTGCAGTGGCTCAGAGGTTCAGAGCTTGCTGAGCTGCAGACTGGAAGGTCTGTAGTTCGGCAGTTTGAGACCCTGGTGTCTCATGACAGAGTGAGCTCCCATCTCTGGCCCCAGCTCCTGCCAACCTAGCAGTTCGAAAGCAAGAAATTGCAAGTAGATTAAATAGGTACCGCTTAGGTGGGAAGGTAACATTGCTCTGTGCACCTCTGTGTTTAGTCATGCTGGCCACATGACCGCGGAAATGTCTTTGGACAGCGCTGACTCTTTGGCTTGGAAACAGAGATGAACACCGCCCCTAGACTTGGATTCGACTGGCTTTCAAGCAAGGGAAACCTTTACCTGCAGAAGACCCTGCTCTTAGCTTACTCCCTCCCCTGTCTCTTTCTCTCCCTTTCTT
>NW_015161417.1:605212-607914 GCF_001447785.1 Gekko japonicus | reverse complement strand
GTGGGATTGGAGGCCCTGTCCTGTAAGATAAGGCTAAAGACTCTTGGCCTTTTTAGTTTAGAAATAAAAGGTGACCGAGAGGTGTCATGATAGAGATCCTCGAAACTGTGCATGGTGCAGAGAACGTGGATAAGAAGAAACCTTTCTCCCTCACCTTTAATACTAGAACTTCAGGTCGCCATATGAAACTGATGGGCAGGAGATTCAGGACAGACAAGAAGAAATGCTGCTTCACACAAGAGATCAGTGGACTTGTGGAACTCACTGACATGTTGGGTTACCAGCCTCCAGGTGGGGCCAGGAGTTCTCCCAGAATTACAACTGACTTCCAGACTGCGGAGATTAGTTCCCCGGGAGACAGTGGCAGCTTTGGAGAGCAGACCCTCTATGGCGTCACACCCCTGTTGAGTCTTGTCCCTTCCCCGAACTGCCCTCTCTTGGCATCATCCACGCATCTCCAGGAATTTTGCAAGTCAGAGTTCGCAATCCTACTGACACAATGAGCAGTGAGTTCGTCTGGATTAGATGAATTTAAAAGGCAGTTGGACAAACTAAGGATAGGTCTGTTGGGTTCCCTGTGGCATCGGACTGTCCACTGTTGGAAACAGCCTGTAGGGCTAGATGGAACATTGGTCTGATGCAGCATGGCCTCTCTTCTGTTCTCCTTCCCCACCCCCCAAGAAGAGAATTTGCAAAGCAGTTGACAAAAACGGAAATGACATCAATAAGGGAATATATCAACAAAACAAACCCTGGCGGAGGAGGAGGAGAAGAAGAGGAGGAGGAGATGATTGGATTTATACCCCACCTGTTCTCAGGGTGGCGTACAAACTCCTTTCCCTTCCCCTCCCCACAACAGACATGAGGTAGGTGGGGCTGAGAGAGCTCTCCTGAGGACTGCCCTTGAGAGAACAGCTCTTGTCAGAACTATGGCTTGCCCAAGGTCATCCAGCAGCTGCAAGTGGAGGAGTGGGGAAATCAAACCCGGTTCTCCCAGATTAGAGTCCACGCACTTAACCACTACACCAAACGGGAGAAATGCAGTTTTAAAAATGAACATTCTAAACACCATTTTTAAAAAGGCCTTTCCAGCTTCCTTGGAAAGGAAGGGCAAAGCACAATTCCAGGCTCAGGAGGGGAAAACCTCATGGAGGTCAATTATGTCTCCATGTACAATGGAACAGGAAACAAGCTCTCACCGGTGAGCTCTGAATACTGGGAAGGTTCATAGGAGAAGGTGCCCTCCCCGGGATCACTCATAATCAGGGGAGCAGCATATGCTTTGTACGTGACAGGTCATAGGTTCAGTCTCTGCTATAAACTCCCCTTGATCTCAGGCACTTGGAGGAAGAAAAACCATCTTTCCGTGCTTGACATCTTAAAGAGCTCTTGCCAGTTAGATGAGACGATACAGAGCTGGAGGTACCTGTAGTCTGACTCACTATAAACTGTATGCGGATCGATTGTGAAGATATATCTTAGCTCAGCAAGTGCATCTGTTGTAAGCAAGAAAGTCCCAGGTGTGATTCCCAACCTCTCTGGTTAGGAGACTCTCGAGCAGGGTTTCCGGAAAAGCCTTTGGGAAAGCTGCCAGCGAAGAGTAAACAGTACTGACCTAGGTGGGGGTGAGCTTGCGTCTGACTTTATATAAGAGTGCTTGGCGGCACTCGAATAAAACTTCTGGCTTCACTGCCTAGAATGAAATGATGGCCACTAGTTTAGCTGGCTTGAAAAGGGGGTGAGTCCAATTCATGGTGGAGAGGTCCATCGGCGGTTGTTACCCACCATGTCTAAGTGGCATCTCCGTGTCCAGAGGCAGGGGGGAAAGACAACAATAAGGGGAAGACATCTGTTTGGCCAGGGTGTGAAAGAGATACTGGATGGACTTGGTGGGTTTTTGCTCTGTTGCTGCATGGCTGCATTTGTATTCTTCTCTACTAAAGACCCAGATAGGGTTGCCAACTCCTGGTTGGAAATTCCTGGAGACTGGGTTATGGGGGGGCCTGAGGAGGGTGGGTTTGGGGAGGGGAGGAACCTAAGCAGGATATAATGCTATAGAATTCACCCTCCAAAGCAGTTTCTTTTCACCAGGAAAACTGATCTCTGTACTCTGGAGAACAGTATCTGAGGAAGTGTGCGTGGACACAAAAGCTCATACCTTGAATAAAACTTTGTTGGTCTAAAAGGTGCCGCTGGATTCAGACTTTGTTCTGGAGATCAGTTGTAATTCTGGGAGATCTCCAGGCCCCGCGTAGACGTTGGCCACCCTAGTTGGAGGATTTTAAAGCCCTTAAAGGATTTTAAATGGGAAGATGGACAGATTTCAGAACATAATGAAATATAGCCCTAAGCATCTCAGTAACTGAGCAGTAGCGTTCTTCATTAGCTGGGCTGTCTCCAAGGGTAAAGAAGAAGAATAAGAAGAGAAGAGATTGGATTTATACCCCACCATTCACTACCCAAAGGAGTCTCAGAGTGGCTTACAAACTCCTTTCCCTTCCCCTCCCCTCCCCACAACAGACACCCTGTGAGGTAGTTGGGGCTGAGAGAGCTCTGACAGAAACTGCTCTTTTTCAAGAACAGCTGTGGCAGAATTATGGCTTGCCCAAGGTCATCCAGCCAGGTGCAAGTGGAGGAGTGGGGAATCAAACCCGGTTCTCCCAGATTAGAGTCTGCGCACTTAACCACTACACCAAACCGGT
>NW_015161417.1:573444-604546 GCF_001447785.1 Gekko japonicus | reverse complement strand
GCCCCTCATGGGGCTCGGCAGTGGAGCTGCAAGGCCATCGGCGGTGGCCGGGGCCATTGGGGGCGGTGTGTGTCGCCTTATGACACACTTCTGGTGATGTCAGGGTGTGTGGTCTTATGACACACTTCCGGTGATGTCAGGGGTGTGGCATATGCTAATGAGTTATGCTAATGAGTTCCCCTTGCTCCTTTTCTACGAAATGACCCCTGCATTCTATAAATGGAAATCACAAGACTTGCCTGGCTCCATGAACCCCCAGGGAGACCAGGGACACTGAAATGTTGTCCCATAGTCCTCCTTGATTCCTCATCCATAGGGTTGACAGTTCTGGGTTGGGAAACACCTGGAGATTTGGGGGGTGGGACTTGAGGAGGGTGGTGTTTGGAGAGGGGAGGGACTTGCCATAGAGGCTACCTTCCAAAGCAGCCATTTTCTCCAGGTGAACTGATCTCTGTTGCCTGGAGATCAGTTGTAATCCTAGGACATCTCTGGTCAGCCAGGGCTCTTTTTGTAGAAAAAGCCCAGCAGGAACTCATTAGCATAATAGGCCACACCCGACAGCAGAAACTCATTAGCATATTAGGCCACACCCCTGACAGCACAGCTCATTAGCACATTAGGCCACACCCCCATGTTACCAGAAGTGTGGTTATCCAGCCACACCCACCTTTTGCTTCTTATTCTGTTTACCCAGGGCTTTTTTGTAGCAGGAACTCCTTTGCATGTTAGGCCACACACCCCTAATGTAGCCAATCCTAATGAGTTTCTGCTGTTGGGTGTGGCCTATTATGCTAATGAGTTCCTGCTGGGTGTGGCCAACTTGGGAGCCAGCCGGAACTCCGTTCCTGTGCGTTCCTGCCCAAAAATAGCCCTGCTGGTCACCACCTGGAGATTGGCTATCCTCCACCCTGAAGGTCCCAAGTCCAGTCCCCAGCATCTCCAGGTGGTGGCTGATGTGAAAGACCTTTACTTGAGACCCTGGGGCACCGCTGCCGGACTGAGGAGACGATATTGACCTGAATCTTGGTGAATGGTCTGAATCAGTGTAAGAGAGCTTCACGTGTACCCGAGCTGTGTCATTATCTGTGTGGACTGGTAGAAATGGAGGCGTGAGGGAACGGGCCAGCCTGGCTTCCATTTCCACCCCAAAGGCTGCCAACCACAAAACTGCAAAGCATTGCATGGAGGCAATGATGACCTTCCCCTTTTGGCTTTCCTCAGCCTCTGACGTTCAGAAGTAATTGGCCACTTGACATCAGTGTCCGGCAGGGGGATTTGGGGTGTGGGTGTTCCAGGTGTGGGTGGGGACATTGCGTGGCGTCCCCAATGCAATGACATCACCCAGAAGTGATGTCATCATGTTGGGGACATTGTGTGGGGGATGCTCTGATTTTGGGGCAAACTCTATGGTAAAATGGGGCTTAAACCATAGAGTTTGCCCAAGAACCAGAGCGTCCCCCACCCAACATCCCCAATGTGATGATGTCACTTCTGGGGGACGTCATCGTGTCAGGGACGTCATGCAATGATGTCCCTGTTTAAGGGCGAGGTTCCCCCTGCTGGCCAGCTGGTCTGCAGTGGGGAGAAGCCCCCAAAACCGGGGGATCACCCGCTGGAACCTGGGGGCTAGCAACCCTACTTGGCATTTAACTGTCAGTGCTCAACAACTGCCAGTATACCTCTCTTCCAGAAGTATGGCTAATCCTTTTCAGCATCTCTGTGTGTGCCTATTGCCTTTCTCCCCAATGGGGACCCACAGTGGCTTACATAATTCTCCTCTCTTATCCTCACAACAACCCTGTGAGGTAGGTGAGGCTGAGAGAGTGTGACTGGCTCAAGATCACCCAGCGAGCTTCCATGGCATGAGTGGGGATTCAAACCTGGGTCTCCCAGATTCTAGTCTGACACTCTAACCACTACACCAATTTGGCTTTATTTTAATTGCTCTTCTCTATCTTTCCTGACTTTAAAATGTCCCTTCTAGCATGGGGCAGATTCTGCAGAATATCTGCCGATTGCAGTGCCATCCTAAACTGAGTCACACCCTATGAAGTCCTCTGACATAAGGAGGGAGAAATTTGACTTACTTGTTTTTTTGGCCCCCCAAAGGGGGATTTTTGTTTTTGTTTTTTGCATTTTCTACACACTACATATATATGGAATGGGGAAAGGAGTACTAATACCCTATCACTATTACTATGGGAAATGGGTCAGGGAAGTCTAAATACATATAATCTACTGGATAAGGGGAGGGAAAACTACCATTCTATTCTAAATCTTCTACTGGATATGGGGAAGGGGTAAAGACTAATACAAATCACGATCTAAAAAAGCTTAAAAATAGACCTTTTTAACGTATTAGTACAGGTTATACAGAGATTAGTTCGATTATAAAAAGTATCAAGTTATTAGCTTGGTACAATTACTGCCCTTAGCACTCATGCTTTAGTTTTAGAGTCTTTTCTTCTTAGATTTCTTCATTTTCTGCAGTTTGGGAGCGGCCCTCTCCTTTCTCCGATTCAGATGATTCTGACGACGAGGAAATTTGGCTTGTTGAGTCCTGTGAGTAGGACTCCTCATCTTCTTTTTCTTCCTCCGCATCCGTTTTTAGAGAAATTTGACTTACGATTGTGCTGTTCGAGAGCATTTACGTTAGAACTTGCAGTTGACGGGGAATGGCACGGTTCCACACTGCTTAACCGCATCTCCAGCATCCTTTTTTGGAAGATTTATCCCCCCCTTTCTAAAACACACGTGCATACAGACACACACCAGAGAGCCAGCGCTGGAGATAAGGAACCCAAACTATCTGGAGCTGTGAGTTCTCTCCATTTTATTTATCCCTTTATTTATTTCAACAAAGTGTTTTTACAGTATTTATATCCAGCCTTTCCTGCCTTACATCCAAGGCAGTTCGTGAGAAGAAGATAGGAAAAAGGAGGAAAAAGTACAGACAATAAACAACATTGTAAACAGCGGGGAAAATACGTCTGCAAAAATAAATCAGATTTCACAGCAGTGGGCAAGGGGGGGGATCAGGGTTTATCCCCCCCCCCCACTAACCTGGAAGAATGGAGGAAAATATCAAGGCAGTCCAAGATTAGGGTTCAGAAACTAATTCATCAATACCACCAACTTGATCGAAAGCGGACTGAAAGAGAGATGTCTTTGCCCAGAATCCAAATGACTTTAGTGCCAGGCAAATCTTTTGGAGGAGTTTATGCCATATATGAAGACTTGTGTATACACACGAAGCTGCCTTACACTGAATCAGACTCCTTGGTCCATCAAAGTCAGTATTGTCTACTCAGACTGGGAGCAGCTCTCCAGGGTCTCAGGCAGAGGTCTTTCACATCACCTACTGCCAGATTCTGTAACTGGAGGTGCCAGGGATTGAACCGGGAAACCTTCTGCATGCCAGCAGATGCTCTGTCACTGAGCCATGGCCCCACCCCATGTTATCTGGTTGGTCATACCTGCAGGAAGGCAGGCTGCAATCTGTAGGTTGCAGTTCCAGACGACTGAATGCACTGAAGGTTCTTTCCATGCAGAACAGGGAAAAGGGGTCTGGGAAAATGCTCGAGGAAGAAGCATGACTCCTCCAACCACAAGAATACTCAGTGGGGTGAATTTGGTCACCTGGAGCAGAAAATTCGCCTGACCTGGCCTTGCTTCCCAATCCTTTCTCTCTCTCTCTACCTTGGCAACTCACAATCCCAGAATAGAATGCTGAGAAGCCTTCCCGTTTCCAGAGGCATTTTCATTTTAGTCATGGGAATGTTATGCAAGTTTTGATGGTGCATCGTAAACAGTCATTAATGTGATTGAAAGGCCTGGGTGGATGTGGAAGGAAAGTTAAAAAAAAAAAAAAGATAAAGGGCGAATACTAATGACGCTGCCGATAATTACAGCATGGAAGACCTTCCATAAATTTTCAGGTCGTCACAAGGGTGGGAGGTAATATACAGCAGAAAGGCAGGGGATTTAAAAATACAAACTTGATTATTATGGATGGCGAAAATTCTCCCCGGCTTCTGAAAGTCGTGTGGTGAACCAAAGGTAAATCGTGCTTGACAGGAGCTGGTGCTGTTAGGAGTTAGTAGGACTTGCAGCAAGATAAAGCACCAGTTCTCCTGGGTAGATAGTGTTCTCCGTAGGGTTGTCCAAATGTCACCCTTTCCAGACCCGATTGGCAATTAATTGCATCAAGACTTCAGTTTTGCATTATTCTGATTATCCACTGTGAATTTCTTCAAACTTTCAAATACACCCAGTGAAGAAATACATTTTTTCTTTGGAGGTTTGAAATGAGCAAAACCTTCACTCTGTTTTTTAAACAGCCCCCCCCCCCCGAGCAGAGAGCAGGCAGGAAGGGGGGAGGTCAGTTCAATTGCTTTCCAGACATGCCTCAGCCCACCTTCATACAAATGGTAATAGAACTAGTAGGAGAGATAATTGATGGGTCAAGCTCTCCCCCCTCCCCAAGCAGGGAACAGAGATTTGGAGGAATTAAGCGCTAAAGAGACTTCAGGAAGGAAATTTCTGGAAACTTCAGGAAAAAACTTTTCTGACACAGCCCGACCTGGTCAGTGGGTGGGGAAAAGAGAGATAAAATTCATGGGAGCAAGGAGGAAGCTTTTTTAGTGCTGAGTCCATCAGAGGCAGGCAGAACTCAACCAAAGTCTGAAGGAGCCAGCCATTGACCATGTGTTAGCCTGAGGAGCTGAAGAAAACTTCAAGGTTATGGCAACTCTGTAGACATCTGTAAAGCTAAAGGAGCCTGTCCTCTATTTTAACATCTGATAGGGCATGTATAGAGAGAGGGACAGAGGAACTGCATTTTACCCATTTCTTTTGAATCCCTTGCTCAGTCTGGTGCTATGCTAAGTATGCTTGTGAACATTTTCTTTTTAATAAATACTTCAGAACTTTTGATGCTGGTAGTGGTTCTGTGTACCACATAGACCTCCCCCGTCTTGGACACGCTATGTTAAAAGGAGTGCTGGGGGCGGGCAGGCAGTTGGCAAGTGGCTATTCCTCCAAGGGTGCACAAGGGACAAGGCAGTGACCTGTCTCCATGGTGACCAGGCTGGGCAGCGGGAGACACAGAGGCAAGGCCTCAGATCTTGGAAGGGAAGCTGGGAATCCTGAACTTCCCAGCAGGCAATTCTTTACAAAGCTCAGGTGGTGGCAACGAGTTACCTGAGAGAGAAAGAAAAGCCTCTCCAGGGGTTGGGAAAACCTCGGAGAGCAGGGTGGGTCTGCAGGCCGGAGCAGGCTTGTTCTGCCACACACCTCATTCCCCACCCCAAATCTAGAGCATACTAAGGTTGCCCACCTCTGGGTGGAGCATGGAGTTCTGGAATTACCGCTGTTGTCCAAACTACAGAAACCAGTTCCCCGGGAGGAAATGACAGTTTCAGAGGACAACTTCTATGGCATCATATCCCTGCTGAGCGGCCTCCCTTTCCCATTCTCTGCCCTCCCCCGCCCAGCCCACAAATCTCCCAGAATTTTCAAGCCAGAGTTGGCAACACTAGAACATACCCACGAAAAATATGCAAAAACAAGGCATGCCAGTTCTGTTCTGTGGCACAATCAGTTGAAATGGTTTATTTAGAAAAGTTGCATGCTGCCTCTCTAGGGCTGCCAGCTTCCAGTTGGGGGCTTTTTGGTGATTTGGGGGTGGACCCTAAGGAGGATGGAGTCTGGATACAAGAAGGACCCCAGCAGGATATACTGCCATAGAGTCCACCTTCCAAGGCTGTCATTTTCTCCTGTGGAAATGATCTCTGGGGTTTGAAGAAGAGAAGAGATTGGATTTATACCCCACTCAGAGTGGCTTATAATCTCCTTCCCCTTCCTCTCCCCACAACAGACACTCTGTGAGCAGTGTTCCCTCTAAGCTGAGTTAGTGTGAACTAGCTCACAGTTTTTTAGCCTCCAGCTCACACATTTTTGTCTCCGCTCAGGAAGAATGGCTCTGGAGCAAACTAATTTATACAGTAGCCAAATCGCTCGCTCACAACTTTAATGCCAATAGCTCACAAAGCAGAATTTCTGCTCACAGAACTCCACAGCTTAGAGGGAGCATTGCCTGTGAGGTAGGTGGGGGCTAAAAGAGCTTTCTCGAGGACTGTTCTTGAGAGAACAGCTCTGAGAGAACTTGTGAGTGGCCCAAGGTTTTATTAGTTGAACTCTATGCCTCACCAGGAAGCCGGTAACTGTATGCCTCTACAGAGTTGCTCAAATGCAAGATATGAATGGCTTACTCCTTGGTCTTACAACATGCTGAGGCCCTAAGATATGCCAAGTTTAAGAGGCCTCTTTACCCAAAAGACCATAATTTACTAAATGTTTGTATTTTAGATGCCCCTTGTAACCTGAGGCCCTAAACTGTAGTTTATATAGATCCAGGTGGTCAGCTGTGTTGGTTTGAAGCAGTAGAACAGATTTAGAGTCCCAGTGGCACCTTTAAGACCAAGAAAGTTTTATTCAAAGTATGAGCTTTTGTGTGCACGTGAAAGCTCATATTTTGAATAAATCTTTGTTGGTCTTAATGGTGCCACTGGACTCTACATTTGTTCTATAGTTTATATAGCTTGTGCACAAATCCAGCTTTCACCCCACCCCTCCCCAGAATCAAGATAGGAACCAGATCTCACCTTTCGAGCAACCACAAGTGTCAAGGGGCTCCCAAAGTCAGGCAAAATTTATGAACCCTTGTTCAGCAGTGTCTTGAACCAGTTGGTGGTCCATGAATATATTTATGCTGCAATTTGCATGATTGCAGTGTTTGCTCGTAATTGAAAAGAGAGAGGAAATTGGGCAGAAAACACAAGACGGGTGTCCAGAGCGATCACAGAAGAAGAGATTGGATTTATACCCCACCCTTCACAACCCAAAGGAGTCTCAGAGCAGCTTACAAACTCCTTTCCCTTCCCCTCTCCACAAGAGACTCCCTGTGAGCAGTGTTCCCTCTAAGCTGAGTTAGTGTGAGCTAGCTCACAGTTTTTTAGCCTCCGGCTCACACATCTTTATCTTAGCTCAGGAAGGATGGCTCCAGAGCAAACTAATTTATGTAGTAGCCAAATCACCTGCTCACAACTTTAATGATGGCAGCTCACAAAGTAGAATGTTTGCTCACCAGACTCCACAGCTTAGCGGGAGCATTGCCTGTGAGGCCGGTGGGGCTGAGAGAGCTTTACAGAAACTGCTCTTTTTTCAAGAACAGCTCTGACAGAACTATGGCTTGCCCAAAGTCATCCAGCAGCTGCAAGTGGAGGAGTGGGGAATCAAACCGGGTTCTCCCAGATTAGAGTCCGTGCACTTAACCACTACACCAAAGTGGCTTGTGACTATTGAACTGAAAAACGCCTGGATTCAGTGTTAAGAATCAACGAAGGCAGTTGAGTTCAGCCTTTTCCAGAGGTCTTCCGGAATGATATACAGTCATTCATCTATTACTGACCAAGAATGAAGGGGTCAAAAGCAGGGTTGCCAGCTCTCGGCCAGGAGATTCCTGGAGATGGGGAGGAGAGGAACCTCAGTGGGGTATGATGCCATTGAGTCCAACTTCCAAAGCAGCCATTTTCTCCAGGGGAACCGATCTCTGTCATTCTGGGAGATCTCCAGCCACCACCTGGAGACGGAGGTAAAAATAACGAAGAGTCAATAGAGATAAGTTGCAAAAACATTTACTGAAGTATTTCTGTAGTTCTGTAAGGAATATCCTTCTGTCACCGCTCACACGCTAACGAATACTGTGCAATGTGAACATTCGTTTCGCAATATATACTTTATCTGAGCGTGTAGCAATCCCAATTCTTATCAAATACTACTTATCACCACTTGCTGGAGACATTCCATGTTGACTAATAACAGGACCCAAGGTCTTCACAATGGGTTCGCGTGTGAGCGATGACAGAAGGATATTCCTTACAAAACTACAGAGATACTTCAGTAAATGTTTTTGCAACTTATCTTTATTGACTCTTCGTTATTTTTATCACGGATGTTGTTTTTGGAGTTCCACCTCTTCCCGTGATCTCTCATTTTGGCTTCCACCACCCGGAGACTGGCAACCCCAAGCAAATATGTTTCTTGGAGCGGAGAGTTCCAAAGTCCAGGATACTGCTGGGGGGGAAAGGGTGTTGTCGGAAGAGGCATTCGACCCTCACACAGGAATGGAAATGCCTCTCCTGAGCTGGTGTTTGCCCCACACACATAGGCCCCATCTATAGGCAAAGAAATAAGAACTTTATTTATTCAAATGCAAATTAATGCAAACATAAGTGACTGATCAATTGAGGGAGATGATTGATCGGCCCAGATTTCTTCATTGAACGGATGGCTCTAGTTTGGTTGACGGCCACCTGGGACCGAGTCTCCAAGAATGGATTCTGACAACGAAAAGAAGGCAACCGGCAGTAGAAACAGCTTCTATTTATGCATACGCATCTTAATCAAACATGTTTGGAGAATGGCAGAAGGCAATGCGTGACTGTTTAACAGGATTTGGGTGAAAATATTGCACAACACCCTACACTGTGCATTCAGCAACAATCCTTGTGCAACTGAAGGCCACTCGGAGGTAAAGGAAGAATTCCAGGCAGCGTTAGAAATAGAGAAGGAGAGAAGAGATTGGATTTATACCCTGCCCTTCACTACCTGAAGGAGTCTCAGAGTGGCTTACAATCTGCTTTCCCTTCCCCTTTCCACAACAGACGCCCTGTGAGGTAGGTGGGGCTGAGAGAGCTCTCTCAAGAACTGCCCTTGAGAAAACAGCGCTGAAAGAACTTGTGACTGACCCAAGGTCACACCAGCAGCTGCATGTGGAGGAGACCTGGTTTTCCCAGATTAGAGTCTGTGCTCTTAACCACTACACCAAACTGGCTGCTGCTGAATTTCTCGATAACTTTGGTTCAGTTAATAAAACTCAGCTTCAATTATGGCTTCTCCACCCTTGAGGTGAAACCGTGGATGTCCTTTCCTTCAACTCTATTAACTAAATTAATGGAAACAGTGCTGTTAAAATGGGCATTTCTTGTTGCACAAACTGAGTAGAAGTGGTTCAAGCACACCATAATAAAAGGGTAAGCTTTGAGAATATGGACGATTCCTGTGGAGAAACCTGGAAGGGAAGACCTTTGCCTACCTTTCTCCATCCATAGCTGATCTATTTTTATATCTTCCTAGTGGCTAATTTTCCCTGAAGAGAAAGGACAACAAGATGCACGGCACAGGTAGCAAGTAGAAGAAGAAGAAGAGATTGGATTTATACCCCGCCCTTCACTTGGAGTCTCAGAGCGGCTTACAAACTCCTTTCCCTTCCCCTCCCCACAACAGACACCCTGTGAGGTGGGTGGGGCTGAGAGAACTCTGACACAAACTGCTCTTTTTCAAGGACAGCTGTGCCAGAGCTTGTGACTGACCCAAGGTCACATCAGCAGGTGCAAGTGGAGGAGTGGGGAATCAAACCCGGTTCTCCCAGATTAGAGTCCGTGCACTTAACCACTACACCAAACTGGCTCTCACCAGTTTATACCTTCGAGACAGCGAGTGGCCATGGCTCAGAGAAAGGGTGGCTGTTTTGCATCTAGAAAGTTCTAGATTCAACCCTCAGATCAGGTAGGAGGTGATGTGAAAGACCTTCTGAAACTCTACACTCCTGCTTTTTTTTTTTTTTAACCTGTAACACAAGAGGATAATACAGATCTTCCTCATGGAAGCATCTAGACATCCCTGTCCATTGCAGACTACACGCAACAGCAGTGTTCCCTCTAAGCTGAGTTAGTGGGAGCTAGCTCACAGTTTTTTAGCCTCCAGCTCACACGTTTTTGTCTTCGCTCAGGACGGATGGCTCCAGAGCAAATTAATTTATGCAGTAGCCAAATTGCTCGCTCACAACTTTAATGCCAGTAGCTCACAAAGTAGAAGTTTTGCTCACAAGACTCCACAGCTTAGAGGGAGCCTTGCACAACAGCCCTCATTTGTCACAGAGATGGGTAAAACTCTCTGAGGGAAACCTGGGTAAAAACTGTGGGAGGCCAGTCTGAACCCAAAATGCCTCACATTCTGGGGAAAGCAAGATTTGCCTTCATTCTATTAGCCATTAAGTTGGGTTTTTTAAAGTTGTAAAGCAGTATACTTACAAAATTTGTGTTCCACTTTTATTTGAGATTCTAAGTAATGAACGAGCGGCAGGTACTGAACCAAGACGGTCTGTTCTGGGAACATCTTGGGAGTTATCCAAACAAATCAGGTCAAGTACGTTCCCTTGGTCTTCCCCCAGCGCTGTCCTCTCTTAAATCCCACTTCATGGAGGCTGTTGTTCAGCCAGGCAGTATTAATCTTCATTTTGTCTTGAAAACACTAGGTAATGACACCAATTTATTTCCTTTTCTTCGAGTGGCCATGGAGGAAATGGTTTGTACTTTACGGCAAACAACTACGGGTCTTCCCTGGTGTTTGAAATTCAGATCATTCTTGGAGACCTCATAGCCCCGACTGTTATGGGCAGCCTGTTTTGTAGATACAGGCTCGGATCGTTAAATAAAAATCCCTAAAGTGCAAAAACAAATCAGAGGCAGATTCTTTAAATATTCTCTCTTCTCTTTCTGGGCAACGTATCCGGCACTCAGACAACGTGCCCTCCTCCAAAACCCCTTATATCCCATCTCCTTCCGTATCGGACAAACTTAGCACCAAAGTTTCCCCAGACCTTAAATGTGCCCTGCAGCAGCAGACAGGTGAATAAGTCTGGGATGGACAACCCAGATATGGAGATGGGAGACTGATGGTTTTCGACCATTTCATTGTCTGTTGTTAGGGTCGCTAACTCAGGGTTGGGAAATCCCTGGAAATTTTGAGGCCTGGGGAGGGGACAGACCTCAGCAGGGAATAATGCCATAGAGTCCACACTCCAAAGCAGCCATTGGCCCAGTCTGCATCTAGCATTTGCTCCGCTGTTTTACCAAATCTACACTGAAACAGAAATTCCCCTCTACGTTGCATGCCACTTTCTCTTTGATTGATCGTCAGGTGCCTGGAGAAGGCAAGACTTGTTGTCCGAATTTAGAATTTGTTAGCCCTTGTGCTGTTAAAACTTGTTAGCCTATGTGCTTTACGGATGTTGGATAAGATTGATATCACAGCTAAACACAATAAGACAACCAGAGAACTGAATTTGGTTGAAAAAGAGTTGTCTTGAAACGAACGACGAGATGTTCGTATCGCTCACCTTCCGTATTTGACGTCCTGTGTTCTGAAAACATAGAAATTACAAACATCATCAAGCGTCAATTCTGTACTAGTTATTAAATTTTTCATCATTATTATTGTCCCACTTGAAGATTGCCAGCAGTATCTGGGACGTATGTTTGCATTATTTCAGTTCAGTTCGGAGGAAGCGTATGTCCTTGACCCTAACCCTTTCCCCACCCCCTTTTTAAAATCCACAATGTATTAATTTCTGTAATGAACCATAATACAGGTTATTAAACTCATTTCCCATCAATCTGTTATATTATTCACCCCCAAAATTATTAATAATAGAAAGTGTTCTCAAACTAATCCACTGACTTCTGTTATACCTAATTACTAACCCTAACTTTCTTGATCCATATTTCGACGTTGAATGTCAACCCTAAAGGGTCTGAATTGGTGCTTGTGCATCATTTTTTACTCACCTCTGTGATTCATTTTGATGTGCATATAATTGCATTTGCTCACCATGATCCTGAGTTCTCATTCTCGTTCTCATTCTCTCTCTCTCTCTCTCATTCTAAATCTAATTTTAAATCTAAAACGGTAAGGTCTTTAGAGTTATGACTGGTTCCAATTTTCGCTCGCTTCCCTGTCAAATGCCAAGTTTCAGCAGAATAATCCGCTAACCAGCACAAGTTGTTATTGTGTCGGTTGTGACAGTTTTGTTTCTACCCTGGGCACATCTAATGCCCAGTTGTCATAGCAACTTAAAAAGTTAGGCTCCTGACCAGGGAGATGGAGGGGGGGGGAATCATCCATGACTATACATTCAGAGAATAAGTGCGGAAATTGGAAACAATCATAAGCAAGCAACAGTCATACGGAAGACGCGCAAGATAGCAAAGCATTGATCTGAGATAAGGCTACACTGCCTTTGGATAAACAGAACTGTCTGCAGTAGCCAATCAAGAAGGTCAAGATCAGAGGTCATTTCGGGGGGGATCGTGGGGGATCACAGTTCCCCCGGGTGAGGTACGAGGGGGTGGGGCACATGACGAAGCCCCGGGAGCTGCAAGGCCGGCGGTGGTGGCCGGGACCGTTGGGGGCGGGGTGTGTGGCCTTATGACACACTTCTGGTGATGTCAGGGGGTGTGTCCTCATGACACACTTCCGGTGATGTCAGGGGGTGTGGCATATGCTAATGAGTTATGCTAATGAGTTCCCCTAGCTCTTTTTCTACGAAATGACCCCTGGTCAAGACCAATGCTCCCTGTAAGCTGTGGAGTCTTGTGAGCAAGAATTCTACTTTCTGAGCTACTGGCATTAAAGTTGTGAGCGAGCAATTTGGCTACTGCATAAATTAGTTTGCTCTGGAGCCATCCTTCCTGAGCTAAGACAAAAATGTGTGAGCCGGAAACTAAGAAACTGTGAGCTAGCTCACACTAGCTCAGCTTAGAGGGAAAATTTGTCAAGACCTAGGTATTCTCTAGTCTGGGGATTCAGACGTTTGAGGCTGGGGATCAGGAACAAATGATACAAATCTGCCCCCCTCCCTGAAGGACTTTCCAGAAGAAGAAAATACTAGCAGACAGAGCTGTGGGTATTATTGGCAGATGGAGCTGTGGGCAACGGTCTGCCCCACCCCTGCGTACTACCCCCTGTCCCCCACCAAGTTAAAAATTACAGTAAAATTACCTCCCAATCAAGATTTATTCATTAAAAAATATATTCCACCTCATCAGTGAATGTGATCCAGGGAGCCTCGGTCAACTTCTAGAAATACAAAACAATATTGATGGAACAGTAAAGAGGCCCACGCTGAACAGACCAATGAATAAAGAAACGTTTTAAAAGGGGGTCAATAAAAACAAGGGAGCAAGGATGCCGTAGACAGCAGTGAACCAGAGTTGAAGCCCACTATACTCAGGGAGAAGACCGTAATAAAACCAGAGAGTTGTCTTTTGCTTATGCTTCTCTGTATGTTCACTGACAGCTTTAGATAAATCTGTTTATAACAACACCTCACTTTCCTCTCATATCTATTTGCATGGCCAGCAACCTTGCAGTAAAGAAGGGAGGGGGCAATGACTGTGACGCTTAATAAGCTTGGAAGGAAAGGTTCAAGAACAGAGCACAGCTACTACTTGATGACAGGAACACCAACATAAGCCCCTTGAGCACTGTGACAGTTCCTATGCTGATCACTGCCAATGAGAAGATCCCAAACGTTCCCAAACTATCCGATGACTATTGAGTTCTTCTTGATCCTTTCTTAGCTTCTTCCCAGTTGCTGGATTATTTCCACTCTTGACTATTTAACCAAAACTGTACTGGACTTGCAAGCTGATTAGCCTAACAGGCAATTAGACTTCCAGTGCCAAATTCTTCCACGGGCAATGATTCAATTGGCACTCCCCCCCCCCTCGCAAGAAGAGGGACAGCAATTCTCTTTGTGCTCTCTCCCAGCATCCCGAATCCTTACACACTGCAACAATCACCCACGGGTATGGGTTATGTAATGGAGGTTGGAGGAGGGAGCAAACCTCTTCCCACGCCACCAAGGCAACAAGTCAGGCAGAATACTGGGAGAAGTGATGCGGCATCAGGTTTGACTGATGAGCACCCAACACTATGTCTATCGGTCAAACACTCCTTGTAGATACAAGGCAGATCACAAGGAAAAGAACAAACCAACATTAGACTTGGCGTTCCAGTGCTATCTGATGGGAAGGATTAGTTTTGCTTCCCAATAGGGGGTGCCTTATCTCCCTCAACATTACATCTTCCTCGGTAGGTTAACCTCCGCTCAGAGACTCCATGGGGGCAATTGCTGCGAGGGTGCAGAGTAGACTAGGAAATGCAGATGGGAAGAACACCTAGAGGTCAGCACCTTTCTTCATCACACTATCATCTGATGGCCCAGGAGACACAGTGATTGTTCCAGCTGTTGCCTTGTAGTCAACACAGTCCCCATATCTCCCTTGTCTCTCCACAGGCAACCTGGTGTCCCACAAAAACTGACATGGGTAAGGAGCTTTCCTACCTCTGTGCCATCCAAGCCACACACAAAGCCTAACAACGGCAATAGTGCTCACCACTGGGAGTGCCAGCGGTATTCAGTGCGAAATAGTGGGTAGAGTGGATTGGGGTGAGCTGGGTTTGAATTCTAACTATGTGATGCAGTTAGGGTTGCCAAGTGAGGCTGACAAGCCAGCGGGGGACTTACCAGTAGTCTCTGGGAGAGGGGAGGGAGGTCCAGGAGAGGGGAGGGAAGAAATGTGATTGAACTCCAAAAAGCGAGTTCCATGTGAGCTGCCACCACCATTTAAAAGGACAGCATTCCTTTTAAATGCCTTTCCTCCATAGGAAATAATGGAGGATGGGCACCTTCCTTTGGGGCTCATAGAATTGGACCCCCTGGTCCAATCTTTTTGAAACTTGGGGGGGGGGGTTGAGGAGCGGCATCATCAGCTATGCTGAAAATTTGGTGCCACTACCTCAGAAAACAGCTGTCAGGTAGCCCTGTCATAAGTCTGGAATGTGGAGGGGTGCCCTCCCGTTTTCTGTCTCAGCTCTCCCTGGCTCACCAACTGTTTGCTATCTCATGCTTGACCTTGTAGATGCTCCAGTTGCAGTTTTACTCGGCTGGGAAAGTTAACGGCTTTTTGCTTTTCCTGCTTGCTTTGCTCATGCATGCGAGATGTATGCATTGGCTCATGCTTACCATGGGGATGTTTGATTCTAGTATAAGTCAGAGGCCCTTGTATAGGCGGCCATTCCTGACACAAGCTGTACACGTGTCTTTAGATCTGGATTTACCAATAAACAATTATCTACTCATGAAGCCCTGTGTTCAGTAACCTGGCTAAGGACCCTGACAACATCCCCCTCCCAGAGCCCCAAATACCCACAGATCAATTCTCCATTATACCCTATGGGGACCCGTCTCCATGGCGTGCCATGGCGTGCCCAGCGGCCATTCTCCCCTGCTTTCTGATAGCCCTGGAGCGGGGGGAAGGGCTTTAAACTGGGGATCCCCCACCCCAACTGGAAATTGGCAACCCTAGATACAGCCCACTGGGTGACCCTGGGTCATTCATAGTTTTTCAGGCTAAGAACCATAAAGGATTGTGATGGATAAAAAAGGGGAATATGTCCACTGCCCCCAGCCTTCATGGAGGGAGAGGAGGATAAGCATTGAGCAAATCATTCTTCCTAGGCTGAGGCACCTTGAGGGAAGACAGCATCGTATATAGCCCTATCTCATCAGATCTCAGACACTAAACAGGCTCGGTACTCGGATGGGAGACCACCAAGGAAGACTCTGAAGATGAAGGCAATGACAAACCACCTCTGCTGCTCACTTGCCTTGGAAGCCCCCTGCTGGGGTCGCCATAAGTCACCTGCGACTTGACGGCACTTTAATTAGATAGGGTATCAGAACCTAGCTTCCTCGTCCTTCTGAGAGCTTCCTGAACCCCGAGACAGAAAGAAGGGGAGGGATTTGGATCGGTACATTGGGTCAATTCTAGTCAGTTCCAGTTGGTCCTGCGTCACATTTGCCACAGCTATACTTCAGTAGGTACATTAGTCACTACAGGTCCAAGAAAGATATATACCTCTGGTTTACTAATGGCTGGGGCTGCTAATCAACACCACGTGTTGACACTGGGCCTTGGTGTGTAGCTGGAATATATTCCTTCATTTTAGATCTTGTAAATGTGAGTGTATGCTGTATCTTTATCTGTTCTGAGTGTGTCTTTACAATGTTCCACTTGGAATCTAATCAACTGAATTCAGAAAGAAGCATCGGTTTGTGTTTCTCCCTCTCTCCCTGGCAAGGGGAGTACCCAGCCAGCTCTACCCACCAAATTTGAACTTGGGAAAGGGGACTTTAATGTTTTTCCCAGCAGAAAACAAACAACGTCTCTTCCCTGAGGCAGATAACTGATCTCAGCTTTCTTCCACATCCTTGGAGCAGCAGATGCTTCAGAAGATGCCAAAGGCCATGACATTTGTGTCTCCAGAAAGAGACCATTTGGAAGTAGCTGCCTCCATTGTGGGAGGATGCTTGGCTTGGCACCTCCCAACGTTCTGGAGAACATCCGAGCATTCTGTAATTCACCCACCCTGCCATGGTAACCTTTTTGCAATGGTGACCAATGCTCCCTCTAAGCTGTGGAGTCTCGTGAGCAAAAATAGTACTTTGTGAGCTACTGGCATTAAAGTTGTGAGCGAGTGATTTGGCTGCTGCAAAAATTGGTTCGCTCTGGAGCCATCCTTCCTGAGCGGAGACAAAAATGTGTGAGCTGGAGGCTAAAAAACTGTGAGCTAGCTCACACTAACTCATCTTAGAGGGAACACTGATGGTGACCACTCTCTTTCCCGAAACTTCTCAAAGTGACTGCAGAGCTCAGAATCAGAAGAGGCCGGTTCAACAGAAGGTTGACTTCAAGCGATCCTATCAGTCTCCCACAATACCTTTTCTTTCCCGCATGAACATATGCTAATCTCCATTTTTTTTGTCCTTCTTATGAGATGCACTCTCTACGTTGTACTCCGCTGTGTTCTCTGCTCTCTTTTCCTTCCCCCCCCCCACCAACCCCAAGAAGCCTGCAGCCAAATCGGTACTGAAGTTATCTCTATGGAAACCAGCAAAGATTAGGAACCTGCTGTAGATCTAAACATGTTTGTTCTGCCTCGGCTTCATGAAACGATTCACCTTTCGCTTTCCGTTAATCTATGTTTATGGCTGTAATAACCCTTATCGTTTTGAGGCAATGGGGATACCGTATTTGGCTGGGCTAACGGACACGAGTCCCAAAGGGCAAGCAACTTGTTATGTTCAGGGCTAGCGCAGGCTTTCCCCTAGAGTACGTTGCAAACGAGGTCAGATCTGTAAAGCAGAAAAGATCGATCCGGAGACATCTAAGGATGTGATTAAGACCAGGAAAAATCAATGGCGCTTCAAATTTACTTTTGTTGAAATCCCACTGATTGATGGACTTCATTATTCGGACTGCCAAACAATGAAGGGATACTTTTGGTTGATTAACCAGGCTTTTAACCAGTTAATTGATCTATTATTCTAGCGGGTTTCCAAACAGCTTTGCAGAAAACCCTAGAATGCCTCGGAAGCTTATCAGTGGTTCCTCGAAGGGAAGATCGGTTATGGTAAATAAACTTCCTTGAAAGACGTCCTATGTCCCGCTGTTGATCTTTCTTATGATGTGCAGCCACCAAAGCAGTGCTGTGTGTGCTGTGGGGAGCACAGTTCACATGAAGTAATGCCAGGATTTCAAAGGCCCTGCATGAACATGAGTAGGCAAACTAAAATACAGTCCTTCCCAGAATTCTATGCAAAGCACATGGCAGTTCAGCCAGGGGTCTGGATGCCAGGAAAGCAGATCAATTTCTAAAACTAGAAAATTTGAAAATGTTATATTTCATTCAATTTTTCCTGTTTCCCAGACCTCAAATGGTGGGTGGATGCTTTGGAGGGTGGATTCTATGGTATGATATTCCATGAGGTCCCTCCTCTTCCCAAACCTCCCAGGCTCCACCCCCAAATCTCCAGGAATTGTCAAGCCTACGGCCTATCAGCCTGAAGTGAGTTGCCATGTTGTGTCAGCCATCCTGTCACGCTTGAGGAGGAGCTGTCCACATTCCACTGTGGGCCCCTCCTTCCCAACCCCTCTCTGAATTTGGCTGGGAATGAAGGCTGGGATCCTAGACTTTGCTTCCACTCATGCTGCACCCTCTTCCAAGATGGCAGCAGTTTTCTTCTGCAGAACGCATTCCTCAGGTGCTCAGGGTCTCTAGGCATGCCAGGCCACTAGCCAACACCAGAAGAAAAATCTGCTTCGTGGAGGACTCACCTGCTGTAGACAAAGGAGGACCAAAATGGAAGCAAGGCACACGGTCACGCACATGAACACATGAAGCTGTCTTATACAAAATCAGACCTGTGGTCCATCAAAGTCAGTATTATTTATTCAGACTGGCAGTGGCTCTTCAAGGTCTCAGGCAAAGGTCTCTCACATCACCTGCTGTCAAATACTTTGCTTCCACTCATGCTGCACCCTCTTCCAAGATGGCAGCAGTTTTCTTCTGCAGAACGCATTCCTCAGGTGCTCAGGGTCTCTAGGCATGCCAGGCCACTAGCCAACACCAGAAGAAAAATCTGCTTCGTGGAGGACTCACCTGCTGTAGACAAAGGAGGACCAAAATGGAAGCAAGGCACACGGTCACGCACATGAACACATGAAGCTGTCTTATACAAAATCAGACCTGTGGTCCATCAAAGTCAGTATTACTTATTCAGACTGGCAGTGGCTCTTCAAGGTCTCAGGCAAAGGTCTTTCACATCACCTGCTGTCAAATTCTTTAGCTGGGGATGTTGGAGATTGAACCTGGGACCTTCTGCGTGCAAAGCAGATGCTCTACCGCTGAGCCAAGGCCCCTCCCCGCAAGTCAATAGAGCCCCCTCCCCCTGAGAAAGACCTCCATGCTCGCACCAGATCACTGGATGTTTCACTGGCATAATAGTTTCCAGTTGTGGGGTGGCCCCCAAAGGAAAAAGCCCAAGGGGGGCTCAGAGAATTGAAAGGTCCCATTTCTGTCTCATGCCTTTGTCAGACCAACTCATTTACCTTCTTTCAGTTTGGTGTAGTGGTTAGGAGCACAGACTCTAATCTGGGAGAACCGGGTTTGATTCCCCACTCCTCCACATGCAGCTGCTGGTGTGACCTTGGGTCAGTTACAAGTTCTCTCAGAGCTGTTCTCGCAAGGGCAGTCCTCGAAAGAGCTCTCTCAGCCCCACTTACCTCACAGGGTGTCTGTTGTGGGGAGGGGAAGGAAAAGGAGATTGTAAGCCGCTTTGAGACTCTTTCAGGTAGTGAAGGGCAGGGTATAAATCCAATCTCCTCCTCCTCCTTCCCATTTAAATAAAAGCCATGTTTGGAAGGAGCATTTCAGCTTCGCGAGTATATATAGTTAGATTAATAGATTAAAAAGTCAGTACAGTCTCTCTGTGTGTGTAAAGCGCCATCAGATCGCAGCTGATTTACGGTGACCCCAACGGTGAGCTCTCAAGGCAACTGAGAAGCAGAGGTGGTTGGCCATTGCCTTCCTCTGCAGAGTCTTCCTTGGTGGTCTCCCTTCCAAGCACCGACCCTGTTTAGCTTCCGAGACATGACAAGATCGGGCTATATCATGCCGCCTTCCCTCTGATCAATACGGTATAATGAAATGTTATCCCTTTAAAGAGAGAGTAACCTGCATTCTCCATTTCAGTGTAGTCATGACTTCCTATGTATTTGCTTTGTAAAAATTTATCTCCCACAAGCAGTGTGCGTGTGCTTGAGTGTGTGTATATATATCCACCACGATTCAGTGGCCAGCCCACTCACCATCTGCAACTCTGATATCACTTTTGGACCATGCTCACACATGCATCTTTGGCTGCGGCTTCTGCCAGGTGCTAACAAGTCCCACCTCTGCCGAACGCAGATAGAGAAAGCGTGTGAACTCTCATCATTGCAAACCTAAGCAGAGTGACACCCCTGCAGGCCTATCGATTTCAGTGGGACGTAGAAGGGAGCCACTCGGGGTCATGATTGCATTGCAGATTCTCAAAACCGATGAGCTGATCTTCCCCTGTTATTTCATCTTCTTGTGACTGGGAGAAACGGCAGCATTAGAAATGTGTACCGTGCCCAGGGGTCATTTCCTGCAGGAGTGCACAGGAGCGGAGCTCCGGCAGTAAAGAGCCCAGGGGGCGGGTACATGCAACAAGCCCCGCCCCCTGCTCCCAGCAGCCCTCAGTCAGAGCAAGAAGCAGCCAGGTAAGTTGCAGTGGGTGTTGCCTTCTGACACACTTCCGGTGATGTCAGGGGTGTGTGGCATATGCAAATAAGTCATGCTAATGAGTTATGCTAATGAGCTCCTGCACCTCTTTTTCTACTAAATGACCCCTGACCGTGACTACTTTTAACATAAAATTTAGAAACTTGATTTATTTCTTATTCTGTTTATTAAAATGTTTCCAGCCCTCATGAGCGTCGCTAGAGAGGAGGGGAGGGGCCAAGACTCAGTGGTAGAGCCTCTGCTTTGCGCACAGAAGGGCCCAGGTTCAAATCTCTGGCATCTCCAGTTATGGATCAGGTGGAAGAGGATGTAAAAGAGCTCTGGCTCTGCCTCAGTCCCTGGAGAGCCGCTGCCAGTCTGAGTAGACAATTCTGACTTTGGTGGACCAAGGGTCCAATTCAGGAGAGAGAAGAGAAAGAGATTGGATTTATACCCCGCCCTTCACACAGAGTCTCAGAGTGGTTTACCATCTCCTCTCCCTTCCTGTGAGATAGGTGGGGCTGAGAGAGCTCTTTCAAGGTCTGCTCCTGAGAGAACAGCTCTGAAAGAACTGTGACTGACCCAAGGTCACTCCAGCAGCTGCATGTGGAGAAGTGGGGAGTCAAACCTGGTTCTCCCAGATTAGACTCCGCAATCCTCACCACTACACCAGCTTCATGTGTTCAATGTATTTTCCTTAAACAAATGGTCTTGGCACTTGACCCTGTGTACTGTAGCTTCCCTCTGACTCTGAACCCATGGTAGGCTTTACGATACACTTGTGGATTTGCCAGGAAGCAGTTATCATAAGACGGGAGCAGCTGCAAGGAGGTGGTGTACATATTCTCATGCAAATAACTTGCTCTGATTTTTTTTTGGGGGGGAGGTGGTTCTCGCTGAAGATCTTTGACAATTTTTAGGCAACTGTATGGCATTATTCGTTGCATTGTATTATATTGGTTGCATTCCTTTGTTTCCTCATTCCGCAATCCAGTTTAATTGTGCTGTTCATTGTATGCATTAGAGTAGATTGCTTTCATTGCATTAGTTTTCTTAAAGTTTTGCGACCTGGCTCGAGTCTCCGTGGCAAAGGCAGACTACAAATGAAGTAAGCCAATAGCCCTGACCTGGACAGCCCAGGCTAGCCCAATGTCATCAGATCTCAGAAGCTAAGCAAGGTCGGCCCTGACTATGATTTGGATGGGAGATCTCCAAGGAATACCAGGGCTGTGACGCAGAAGCAGGCAGTGGAAAACCACCTCTGACTGTCTCTTCCCTTGAAACCCCTACGGAGTTGCCGTAAATCGGCTGTGACTCGAGGGCAGTTTCCACCACCACCAAGTAAGTCAATAAATAAATCAGACCAGGAGGCTGGGTTGAGTCACTAGCTCCTAATGCAGGGCTTTGCAAAGGCTGCTGATCAGAGGAGGGAACGGCGTACCAGTCCGGAGGGAAATCTTGCACAACAGCTCGGAATCCCCCTGGCCCTGAGAATCAACTGACAACACAGGGCCGCCGTCTGATACGAAACCCACGGGTCTGTTTTCTGCTCAGCCCGGGCAACCCTGTGGCAAAGAAAGCATAATAGGTCCTCTCCCTGTGGGTCCGCCTCCCAGCCCCAAAGCGCACTGTTGGGTCGAAGCACCTGACAGTATATTAATTAGCCGCAAGATGCTTAACGGAGGAAGGCTGTTGCCACATGAGGATGGGAAAAGCAAGCCGCTTTCTGTTTTGTAATATGTAGGAATCTTGCTGGCCCCCAGCAGTTCCCCTTCCCTGCTCAGCTGTTGAATTTAGGGCCAAAGTACACGTTACTTGTGACCAGAGGTCATTTCGGGGGAGATCGCGGGGGATCGCAGTTCCCCTGGGTGAGGTGCAGGGGGGCGGGGCACATGACGAAGTCCCGCCCCCTGCCAGCAGTTCCCCCTCCCTGCTCAGCTGTTGAATTTAGGGCCAAAGTACACGTTACTTGTGACATGAGTCGGGTTATTTGTGCTTTTCCGCCTGGGTTTTTTGGTCAGTTCTGGTCCCATACTACTTTGGTTTATGATTCCACACATATTTTTGTGCTTTTAGTTTTCACTTGTTTCTTTGTTGGTCTTGCCAGTTTGGTGTCGTGGTTAGGAGCACGGGCCCTAATCTGGGAGAGCCGGGTTTGATTCCCCACTCCTTCACGCGCAGCTGCTGGTACCTTCGGTCAGCCACAAGTTCTTTCAGAGCTGTTCTCTCAAGAGCAGTTCCCTCAGAGCTCTCTCAGCCCCACCTACCTCACAGGTATGGTTGCCAAGTCTGGGTTGGGAAATACCTGGAGATTTTGGGGGAGGGTCTAGGAGAAGGTGGGGTTTGGGAAGGGGAACAACCTCAGCAGGGTACAATAAGCCAGCTCTGGCTGGGAGGGTTCCGGCCCTCATTTAGCCAGGAGGAGGCAGGAGAAGAGGGAGGGTAAGTTGCTTCCTCCCCGCCTCTCCCCACCCCTGCCTGCCTGGGGCCAGGGAGGGCCTTGGCGTGGCTTCCTTGCACTCCCGCTGGCCTTGCAGGTCCACCGCTGGGCCCCTGATGTCAGGGGGTGTGGCATATGCTAATGAGTTATGCTAATGAGTTCCCCTAGCTCTTTTTCTACGAAATGACCCCTGCACAGAGCCCACCCTTCAAAGCAGCCATTTTCTCCAGGGGAGCTGATCTCTGTCAGCTGGTGATCAGTTGTGAAAGCGGGAGGTCTCCAGGCCCCACCTGGAGGCTGGCAACCCTACTCACAGGGGAGTGGGGAGGGAAGGAGATTTTAAGCCACTCTGAGACCCCTTCGGGTAGTAAAGGGCGGGATATACATCCAATCTCCTCCTCCTCTTCTTCTCCCCCCCCCCCGTTTCTTGGACCCCTTTTACTCCCGTCTTTTTCTGGTTGCCAATTTGGAGCCGCCATTTTCCTGTCAGGTTTCTTTGCTCTGCCCTCTCTTACGCCACTCCAGCTATGGTTGCCAGCTTCCAGGTGGCACCTGGAGATCTCTATCCCAATTGATCTCCAGATGACCAAGATCCGTTCCACTGGAGAAAATGGCGGCTTTGGAGGGTGGACTCTATGGCATTGTACCCTACTAAAGTCAAATCCAGGTTCCACCCCCAAATCTCCACAACTTTTCAAACCTGGAGCTGGCAACCCTACCCCCCTCACCTGCTGGTGACCATAGGGTTGCCAGGTCTGGGTTGGAAAATACCTGGAGCCTTTGGGGGTGGAGCCGGGAGAAGGCAGGGTTTGGGGAGGGGAGGGGCCTCAGCATGGTAAGATGCCACAGAGTCCGCCCTTCAAAGCAGCCATTTTCTCCAGGGGAGCCAATCTCTGTCAGCTGGAGATCAGTCGTAAAAGCGGGAGATCCCCAGGCCCCACCTGGAGGCTGGCAACCCTAGGTGACCAGGGGGTACCCGGCAACTTTACCACAAATTTAAAGAGACTGTGAACATGCATAGCCTTCCCTTCAAGATTCTGGACCCATTTATCAGTTCTGACAAAAAGAAATCTAGATGTATCGCAACCAACCGCCGCCAGGCTTCCTGCCTCAAGATCCTATGATTCGGCTTCAAACAAACGGGCGCATCATGCGGAGAAAGGGAACAAGATGAAAACAAACTCTGAAACGTTTGAAGTGGAGACATTTCCCATTTAATTGGTCCCTTTGGGAAGGCCCTTGCAATCTCCTTGCTGTTGTTTCAGTGACTGGGTGAGAGCCGATTCCAGGAGAGCCGCCGTGTGGTTTGCGCCGCACGCAAAATGGCCGCCAAGTGGAGGCTGTTTGAAACTGCAGCCACTTGAGGCTTCTGTCCACCTAAACCAATTGCTGCCACGTGGGCTTTAAGGTTGTCAACTCCAGCTTGGGAAAATCCTGGAGATTTGGGGGTGGGAAATGGGGAGGGGGGAGAGAAGGGGTTGCGATACTATACAATCCTCCCTCCCAAGCGGCTGTTTTCTTCAGGGGAAGGGATCCATATAGTTTGGAGCTCAGTTGTAATCCCAGGAGATCTCCAGGTCCCACCTGGAGGTAGGCAATCCTAAACCAACTCCAGGTTTTTTGCAGGCCCTGGTCAGGAACAGACCCATCTAGGAGACTTTGTTTTTTTGTGATTTAAGATTTTTATTAATTTCCATAAGAAAGGGTAAGGTAGGAGAGGGACAAGGTGTGGGTTATGACCAGTGTTCCCTCTAAGCTGAGTTCGTGTGAGCTAGCTCACAGTTTTTTAGCCTCCAGCTCACAGATTTTTGTCTTAGCTCAGGAAGGAGGGCTCCAGAGCAAACTAATTTATTCAGTAGCCAAATCGCTCACTCACAACTTAAATGCCAGTAGCTCACAAAGTAGAATTTTTGCTCACAAGACTCCACAACTTAGAGGGAACATTGGTTATGACACCCAGGAAACAGTACAGCACAGAGAATCATCTAACAATTTAAACCACTTAGATCGAGTTCTACAAGCAAACAAACACCATTCCTTTGTTTAACAGATGTTTTCTAGTTACCATTATGATTTCTACATTCAAGGTCTATCTCTCTGGTCTCTTGACTGGGTCCAGATACAATGGTTTCCATACCGCTTCCAACTCTCTGTCGTCATGGTCTTTTAGCCTTCCCGATAAAATGTCCATTTCAGCAACTTCTAGAATCTTTTCAATCAGTTCATCATCTGTTGGCACCTGGTTCACTTCCCAATATTTCGCATGCAAAATTTTCGCTGCTGTCACGCATGTACAAATTATATGTTTTTGTTTCTTATCTAAACATTCCGGTAATATATTTAACAAAAACAGTTCAGGTTTATATGCCACATTCAACTTCAATATTTTCTGCAATCACTCATGAATCTTTTTCCGGTAATCTTTTGCTAATACACAAGTCCACCACATATGATAAAAACTACCCTCCTCACCCTGACATTTCCAGCATTTAATAGGCATCTAGGAGACTTTCAGAAGACTTGACCAAATCTTGGCTTGCTTCTTTTTTGGTAATAATGCAATGTTGATTCATTTTTGTGGCCCTAGATGAGCCTCTCTTTGTTGAGGAAGAAGAAGAAGAAGAGCAGGAGATTGGATTTATACCCTGCCCTTCGCTACCCGGAGTAGTCTCAGAGCAGCTTACAATCTCCTTTTCCTTCCCCTCCCCACAACAGACAACCTGTGAGATAGGTGGGGCTGAGAGAGCTCTCTCGAGGACTGCTGTTGAGAGAACAGCTCTGAAAGAACTTGTAACTGACACCAGCAGCTGCATGGGGAATCAAACCTGGTTCTCCCAGATCAGAGTCTGCGCTTCTAACCACTACAAAAAAACTGGCTGTCCACATGTAATGTGGTCTAGCATTGACTTCTGTGGACATGCTCAGCGTCTGAGATGTCAGCAGCAATTACCCACATGCTTCCAAGCATACCACAGGGCCTAGAAACTTGCCCAAGTTTGTAAATCGAATGTGAGACGATAAAGGAAAGGACTTCTGCATCGAATGCCACGCTGAGGAATCGCGGCAGGTGCACTTACAGAAGCCCCTGTTATGGATTTCTAAGTGCAACGCCCTATCATCACCTTTGCTCAGGATACAGACGGGAGGCCGTGTCTGCTTCCCTGTCCTTGCCTGGCACGGTCTGCGGCTCCCGTTTTGCAGTTCTTTCCCAGCACGAAAGGACTCCCCATTTCACAGTTCAGTCGCTCTGTCGAGAGCAGAGTCCCTTTGATTTAGGATGGATGGCTTTGATTATCCTAATTTGCTTCATCTCGTCTGCACTGCATCGTTTTGCAAGGAGGGATGAGAAGGAGGGGGGGGAATCCTGCAGTGTGATAATTGCTATGGCAGACGCATCGCGCCAAAAAACCCATGGGAGAAACCTTTGTAGGAAACCGCTAGTATTAAATATTCTGCCAAGAATAATGAGAATTGTAACTAGTGGAGGCGGCGGGGGGGGGGAATGGCTTGCTACAGCCCAAGGGACCCAGCCCGCCCTTAAAGCAAAAGGATTGCAGGCACAATATTTCCCTGGCTTTCATAGGTTTGCCAACTTCCAGGTGGGCCCTGGAGATCTCCTGGAATTACAACTGATCTCCAGACTGCATGATGGGTAGCTGTGTTAGTCTGTCTGTTGCAGTAGAAAAGAGCAAGAGTCCAGTAGTGTCCTGGTACAGCGGCCTCGGGACGAGGACCCCACCCCCCAGAGACCATGCCACTCACCTGGGGACCAGCAGAGGAGCGAGGCAGCGACACCGCCATGATGACCGATGGGGCCGCAGCGTGGCACCTCGCCACGGGAAGCCCCAGGAGAAACGACCATCATCGACCCAGGGAGATGCAGCCACGCCAGCAGAGCATGGGCCTGACAACAGGGGCGGTACAAGTGTGTCCCTCTGTTTATTACGGTCACCCCACTGGCCACTGGTGGGGGATGGAGGGTAGAGTTGTCAGCTCCAGGTTGGGAACCTCCTGGAGATTTGGGGGTGGAGCCTGGGGTGGACAGGGACCCTAGTGGGATTCAATGCCACAAAGTCCACCCAATGCTGGATTTACGCATAAGCTAAATAAGCTACAGCTTAGGGCCTCGCAATCTGCTGGAGCCTTATTTGTCATTTTAAAACCCTTTAATTATGTAATTATTTCTGTGATTTTGTAAACACATCCTTTATTATTTTTTAATAAAAATTAAAAGATTCTTTGCCGTCGGAGCGCCAGCAACAGCCGAACCTCTCCCAGCTGCTTTTCCACTTGCGCATTTCTGAGCTCTCTCTCAGCCAGCCTTATTGGAAAACTCTTAAAGTGTGATAGCGTTTCTGCTGGCATAAACTGCACCGGTTCCAACCGGTGCAGTTTATACCGGCAGAAAGGCCCCGTCTGAACGCACCCTCTCTGTTGCAGTAGAAAAGAGCAAGAGTCCAGTAGTGTCCCGGTACAGCGGCCTCGGGACGAGGACCCCACCCCCCAGAGACCATGCCACTCACCTGGGGACCAGCAGAGGAGCGAGGCAGCGACACCGCCATGATGACCGATGGGGCCGCAGCGTGGCACCTCGCCACGGGAAGCCCCAGGAGAAACGACCATCATCGACCCAGGGAGATGCAGCCACGCCAGCAGAGCATGGGCCTGACAACAGGGGCGGTACAAGTGTGTCCCTCTGTTTATTACGGTCACCCCACTGGCCACTGGTGGGGGATGGAGGGTAGAGTTGTCAGCTCCAGGTTGGGAACCTCCTGGAGATTTGGGGGTGGAGCCTGGGGTGGACAGGGACCCTAGTGGGATTCAATGCCACAAAGTCCACCCAATGCTGGATTTACGCATAAGCTAAATAAGCTACAGCTTAGGGCCTCGCAATCTGCTGGAGCCTTATTTGTCATTTTAAAACCCTTTAATTATGTAATTATTTCTGTGATTTTGTAAACACATCCTTTATTATTTTTTTAATAAAAATTAAAAGACAATATATTTTAAATTTTTCTGAGGCCAGCTGATGTAATTTAAAACAGTAGGGGGCCTCTGGGTTTTGTATAGCTTAGGGCCTCAGCAAGTCTAAATCCGGCCCTGAGTCCACCCTCCAAAGCATCCATTTTCTCCAGGGGAACTGATTTCTGTAGTCTGGAGATGAGCTGTATGTCCAGGGGATCCCCAGGTCCCACCTGGAGGCTGGCATCCATCCTGCTTATCCACAAAGCGTTGCCAACTTTGTGGTAGTATTCATACGAACAAGCTCATTAGCGACTGTCGGCGGGTAAAGAAGAAGTTTTGATCAGAAGCACGCACACTCTAAGGGGACTAAGGGGACGGGTGCGGTGTACGTGAGGATGCAGGCGAGAGATGTCCTCCCAGAACAGATCTATGGAACAATAATGCCAGTTTCTGCGAACCACAATTTTAGCTTAATTCTCTAGGCCTGCCAGTTTCCTGAGCGACGAGAACAGGCCTCCTTGTTAGTTGACCTGGTTGGAGCCCATGTGGAATCCAGCCTTGCGACACAGCACCCCCTAGTGACCTTGCTGGGGATAAGCCCGGAAAGCAGGTGCCTGTTTCTCTCTGGCTATATAAAAAGGGTCAGAGCTGGGCGCTTATTTTATTTATTTCGAAGGCTTCTGTGCCAAAGGCTCACGGTGGCCCCCAAATATCATGATGCAAGGCTTTAGAACAAGTAATGATCCATTTATTTTTATTGATTGATTTTAAATATTTTGATCCGGCCGTATCTCTTTGGATCTGAAGCTGTCAAACAGCAGAAGGATGAGAAACAGCAGACAGCCCACAGTCAAACTGTGCACAGAGCTGTGTGAACCAAAGGCCAACAGAAAGAGGTGTCCCTTACATTGGGTTACCAGCTCTGGGTTGGGAAATACTTGGAGATTTTGTGGATGGAGCTTGGAGGGGGGGTTGGGGGGAGGGACCTCGGTAGGGTATAATGCCATAGAGTCCACCCTCCAAAGGAGCCATTTTCTCTGATGAATTGATCTTAATCATCTGGAGATCAATTGTTATAGCAGGAGATCTTCAGGTACTACCTAAGAGCATAAGAAGAGCCCTGCTGGATCAAACCAGTGATCCATCTAGTCCAGCAACCTGTCTTACACAGTGGCCAGCCAGTTCCTCTGGACAGCCGACAACAGGGCATAGAGGCCAAGGCCTTCATTAAAACGTCAGAAGAACCCTGCTGGATCAGACCAGTGGTCCATCTAGCCCAGCATCCTGTCTCACACTGTGGCCAACCAGTTCCTCTGGACTGCCGACGACAGGGCATAGAGGCCAAGGCCTTCCCCTGATGTTACCTCCTGGCACTGGGATTCAGAGGTTGACTGCCTCTGAATAGGTTCCTTTTAGTCCCCATGGCTTCTAGCCACTGATAGACCTATCCTCCATGAATCTATCTAAAGCTTTTTATTCCTGTAGCCAAAGGTTTGGGGGTGGGGAAGGACCTTCATGGAGGTTTAATGCCATAGAGTCCACCCTCCAAAGCAGCCGTTTTCTCCACGGGAACTGATCTCTGTTGGCTGGAGATCTTTTGCAATTCCAGGCGATCTCCAGCCCCTGCCTGGACGGTTACGGTTGCTAGCCACACGGTTTTTAAAAAGTACCCTTAATTTTCCTTTAGAAGGAATGGTGGTTTTTGCCAATTCCACTGCAGCCCACCTGAGCCCCCCACCCCAGTTCTGTTGCTGGGGGCCAGCATAGTGGGGGTCTATAGAGGAAGGGAGGAACCAGTAGAAATCAGCACTCCCTCTTAGGAAACCCTAAGGACACTTCATAATGTGGTTGCATAAAGGCAAAAGGGAGAGATTCTAAGCAGGTCTACTCAGAAGTAAGTCCGACATTCAGTGGGGCTTGCTCTAAGGTTGCCAGCCTCCAGGAGAGCCAGTCTGGTGTAGTGGTTAGGAGCGCGGACTCTAATCTGGGAGGGTTTGATCCCCATTCCCCACATGCAGCTGCTGGTGTGGCCTTGGGCCAGTCACAAGTTCTCTCAGAGCTGTTCTTATCAAGAGCAGTCCTCCAGAGAGCTCTCTCAGCCCCACCTACCTCACAGGGTGTCTGTTGTGGGGAGGGGAAAGGAAAGGAGATTGTAAGCCACTCTGAGACTCTGAGTGAAGGGCAGTGGTATAAATCCAATCTCCTCCTTATCCTCCTCCTCCCCCTCTTATCCTCCTCCTTCTACTCCTCCGCCTTCTCCCTGGAAATCTCCTGGAATTGCAAGAAAATGGCTACTTTGGAGGGGGGGGTTGTAGGAGAACAGTGGATCCATCTGCACTGCTCTCCTACATGTCATCCCTTTTTATTGTTTTAATGTGAAAACCCCTTTGCCAAGGTAGCTTCACACGATGAATTCAGCACATCAGCAGATGTTTCCTCCATGTAGGAACAACGTTAAAGCTCCCGGGTTTGCCACAGGAGTGCACGTTGCTCGTACATTCCATCTGCCTTGTGCAATTAGCCAGGTTCCCAATTTCCAGGAGGACAGCCAGGAGAACAGTGGAGCAGCGAATTCCTATCCGGGCCTGCCACGCTGATATTCCTTCACTGCTCCCACAGGGGGTCTCTATGGCATTCTGCTCCACTGAGGTCCCTCCCTTCCCTAGACCCCGCCCTCCCTAGGCTCCACCCACAACATCTCCTGGCTTTTCCCAACCCAGAGTTGGCAACCCTGGCTTTCTCCCAACAAAGTGTTCTTAGGACTGCAGCCTTAAATAAATCCTTGGCCCCTAGTTATGAAAAGCCTTCTCTATAGAACCCATGTGAACATTTCGGGTGGTGCCAGTGGAAGCGTCTGTGACCTGACCATGGGCTCAAGCAATGCTCCCTCTAAGCTGTAGCATCTTGTGAGCAAAAATTCTACTTTGTGAGCTCCCGGCATTAAAGTGAGCAAGCGATTTAGCCGCTGCATAAATTAGTTTGCCCTGGAGCCCTCCTTCCTGAGCTAAGACAAAAATGTGTGAGCCGGAGGCTAGAAAACTGTGAGTTGGCTCACACTAACTCAGCATAGTGGGAACACTGGCAGCAAGATGTCTTCTCAACACTGGGCGGGGTGGCCTCTTGGAGCCTGTGATCTTCCATATCCTCTACAACATGTCACGAGGATCTTAGTACAGTTCTTTTTCAATCTTGCACTTGAGCACAGCCAAAGGGATCGGGCAGTTCTGACGGGAGCGATACCGATGAGGTTTACACCACTGCATACTTCCAGGGGAAACAACACCCCCCCCCCGAGAATCAGGCCAAACCCACCCGCCCACCTGTGCGGGGGACGAGGAGGGTGGGGGAAGAGAATCTTTTGCTCCTTGCTGGCGCCCGGAATTCTAAAAAGCAATCGTGTGAGCGTTAATGAATACCACGGAGAGAGGTGCTTTATAAATATACCTGCGCCTAATAATCCACATAATTATCAGGCAAAAGAAGCGAAGGTGTGGGCTGCAGGCAGAAGATCTGAAGCGTGCTTCTGATGTCCCAGATTTCACTGTCAGCTTAACTTTGCTCTGAAGCTTCAGGCGCTGCTCGGCTGGATCCTGCAGGTGACGGGTAAAGTGCTCAAAGGCTTGGAGCTGCCCCCCCCCCCCC
>NW_015161417.1:549107-573365 GCF_001447785.1 Gekko japonicus | reverse complement strand
TCCACACTGCAGGTGTGTACTGTGTGCAGAAAGGAATCGAGCAATGTTCATTGCAGGTGTGACTCAGCCCTGTGCCATATCGGGTTCTGCTGGGGAAAACAGACGCCGGGGAGATCCGGAACTTTTACAATGGAATCACAGATGCAAAGTTAAACTGTGAATCTTAGCTAATTTGGAAATCAAATATGGAATGCAAAAATAATTCTCTGCAGTAGGAAAACAGGTGAGGATGTAGAATGGCACAGTATAGCCTAATCTTTAAAGCTAAGCAAGGTCGGTAGTTGAATGGGAGACCTCCAAGGAAGACTTTGTATAGGAAGGCAATGGCAAACTACCTTCACTTAATCACTTGCCTTGAAAGCCCTGTGAGGTCACTGCAAATTGGCTGCAACTTACAGCACTTTATAGTAGGTAAAAGGTAAAGGTAAAAGGCAAAGGTTTCCCTTGCTCAAAAGCTAGTCGAATCCAACTCTAGGGGATGGTGCTCACCTTCGTTTCCAAGCTGAAGAGACAGCGCTGTCCGAAGATGTTTCCGTGGTCATGTGGCCGGCATGACTAAACACCAAGGCACACGGAACGCTGTTGCTGTGCTGGCTCTGGCCGGTTGCTACAAACACAATATCCTTAAGCTAGATGCAAAGTCCAAACCAATCCGAGAAACAGTGCCAGGGGTCGGATGGCGGGAGATCAATCAGAGTTCTCAGGAGTGATGAGCGGTCCAAGATTGCACGGTTGAATCTGCTCCGAGACAGGTGAGCGTGGCTGCATGTGACCAGATCCTCCCTTCCCTGGGAGGCAACCTGCAAAGACTCACAGCCCCTCACGTTGCCTTTGCAACAGCTGAAGTCTGGCACTCCTCTGTCTCTCCTGCACCTTCGGACACTGGCGTGCCCAACGTCTGGGACATCCAGGTGAGCTAGGTGGAGACTCTGGCCTCGAGGTGTCTCCATCTGGGGGTGCTGGGCCAGGCTCTGGACCAGGCTCTTCCTCAGACTGCACCTCAGGCTCTTCACCTTGCTGGAGCCTCTTCTCCCTCAGGGGCTGGCAAAGGCTCCTCTTCTGGGCTGACTCCGGAGAAGGCTCGGTTGCTCCGTGCCTCTTCCTTGTCTGAGGAATAGTCAGCCTCAGCTGAGCCAGGACCCAGGACACTTACCTTCCCACCGAAGTGGTGCCTATTTATCTACTTGCAATTTCTTGCTTTCGAACTGCTAGGTTGGCAGGAGCTGGGGCCAGAGACGGGAGCTCACTCGTGGCACCAGGGTCTTGAACTGCTGAACTACAGACCTTCCGGTCTGCAGCTCAGCGTCTTAACCTCTGAGCCACTACGGCCCCACAGCACTTTATACATGCAGGAAAATAGGTGACTGTGTGCTCACTAGTCAAGTCGCAAAACAGGTTACCCACAAGCATTCATTCGGTGTATCTGTCATGCTGATAAATATCAGTTCAACTTCACTTCAAAGAAGAGTGTGTCTCCCCAACATCCACTCCAATCCTAATTCATGCTTCCCAAAGGACCGCTTCTGTTGTGAAGGAGACAGACCCCTAAAGAGGCCAGGGGAAGAAGAGAAGGGATTGGATTTATACCCCGCCCTTCACTACCCAAAGGAGTCTCAGAGCGGCTTACAAACTCCTTTCCCTTCCCCTCCCCACAACAGACACCCTGTGAGGTAGGTGGGGCTGAGACAGCTCTGACAGAAACTGCTCTTTTTCAAGAACATTTGTGCCAGAACTACGGCTTGCCCAAGGTCATCTGGCAGGTGCAAGTGGAGGAGTGGGGAATCAAACCCGGTTCTCCCAGATTAGAGTCCGCGCACTTAACCACTACACCAAACTGGAACCTCAAGGGAATGGCATGACAGCCAGGGAAGGCACCGTGAGGCATGCATCCTCTGGATCATTTAAATAAAAATTATTACACTCAGCGGCGGGGAAGTGAAATTACCCATGCTGCACTGCTGGGGTTGCCAGCTCAAATCGTGGAGATTTGGCAATGGAGCCTGAAGAAGGTGGGTTTGGGGGAGGAGAAGTACTTCAGTGGGGTTTAATCCACAGATCCTATCCTCCAAAGCTGCCATTTTCTTGGAGGGGACCTGATCTCTGAAGTCTTAGGTCATTTGTCATTCCAGGAGATCTCCAGTCCCCACCTGGAGGATGACAACCCCATCTGCTTAGATTCAGGGACTGGCAGGGCTATTTTTGGGCAGGAACGCACAGGAACGGAGTTCCGGCTGGCTCCTGAGTTGGCCACGCCCAGCAGGAACTCATTAGCATAATAGGCCACACCCAACAGCAGAAACTCATTAGGATTGGCTACATTAGGGGTGTGTGGCCTAACATGCAAAGAAGTTCCTGCTACAAAAAAAGCTCTGAGTTTTGACAACAAACAAGGTAAACATAATAAGAAGCAAAAGGTTGGTGTGGCTGGATGACCACACTTCTGGTAACATGTGGGTGCGGCCTAATATGCTAATGCGTGGTGCTGTCAGGGGTGTGGCCCAATATGCTAATGAGTTTCTGCTATTGGGTGTGGCCTATTATGCTAATGAGTTCCTGCTGGGCTTTTTCTACAAAAAAAGCCCTGGGGACTGGTAAGGATTACGTTCTTTACCCTGACTAGTTAAGCACTCCCACTCATCTTCCGCTGCTCCCTAAGATTCCTCACAGGCCCCCCATTTTATTTCATCTGGTTTAGGTACCAGAGTCTGATTGCAGGATTTTAAGCACCCTGGTTGCAGAATTTCAGTTCCGTAGCACAGAAAAGGCCCAACAGGAAAAGCAACACTGATTTTGTGCAGCAAACCTTGCTTTATTGGGATACGTGAAGCGGTCACAAGAGAAACCCAGCACATGAAATTAGCCGAACTATCCACAGAGCCATCTTTTGTTGATGTAACGGTCTCAGCTGTTCCCATCGCTCACAATTGGTTCCTCCAAAACGAACACATACAGCATGCGTGCGTGCACAGGGGAGGATTCAAATACCAGGGATGGTTGCAGTTTCATTTCTTAGGAATAAAACTCCGAATCGGTGGGCTTAGAATGCTGTAGCTCTGCTTAAAGGTAAAGGTAAATGTTTCCCTTGCTCGAGAGCTCGTCAAATCTGACTCTAGGGGGTGGTGCCAAAGAGCCAGCACTGTCCGAAGATGTTTCCATGGTTATGTGGCCAGCATGACTAGACGCCGAGGCACACAGAACACTGCTACCTTCCCATCAAAGCGGTACCTATTTATCTACTTGCAATGTCTTGCTTTCGAACTGCTAGGTTGGCAGGAGCTGGGGCCAGGGACGGGAGTTCACTCCGACATGTGGCACTCCGGTCTTGAACTGCCGAACCACTGACCTTCCGGTCTGCAGCTCAGCGTCTTAACCTCTGAGCCACCACAGCTCTGCTTACCGTGGCACCATAAGTCACCTTTCAAAAAGCAAAAAAACTGACATAGTTTTTTGGAGTCCCCAAAGAAGGATCTGTCTCAGACCCCAAACCAACCTGTGCAATCTGCGGGTTTGCACTAACACATTTGGGTTCACCCGAGAAAGCAAGAATTTCTTTGCTGGACAGTTGGAAAACAAACGAAGATGGTTTTTAAATTCTTCCTTCCAAAAGCTAAAAAGTCACAAGCAGCACAGTCCAACAATTGTCTATACAGGCAGCGGGTGTGACTTCTCCCATAGGCACTTCAGAGTTTGGAGAATTACATGATCACATCCAGCACGGAGAAAAGCTGAAGACAAGCCACCTGGTGGACTAAAGGAAGCTGTTAACAATTTGCCAGCAGTAGAAGCACAGCTTTGAAGGTGGCCGACTCGACACAGGCGTGGCCAGGTGCATCCATGGTGGAAGAACCGGCAGATTGGGAAGTTGTAAGAGATATAGCATTCAGGGAACAAACTCCCCCCAATTCTATACACAAGGCAGAGTTTGTGAGCAGACGCACAAAGAGACTGAGTCGCCAACACAGAGTGGTGCAATTGCGTAGTTTTACACTCTGGCCTTAATGGCCTCAGGGTCCCCCTTCCTTTGTCAGCAATGCCAGGTGTTCTGAGAACTACAGTTCCCAGAATGCACTGGAAGGAGGACAAAGTGAAGGAATGAAGATGGAGGACTGCTGGGCGGAGCTTGCCCATCTCTAGCCTGCACCATCTTTTGGAGCCTAGGGCCCAGTCCTAAATTTTTGCACCCTGACCTTTGCAGCATGGCAGCATTCTTGCAGAGGCATGGCGATTTCATGCTCCACCGGAGGGTGTAAATATACACCACCTTTAAAGGGCTATTTAAATGCATTTAATAAAGCCCCGGCTGCAGACAGGCATATTTGTGACCGTTCCCCGAAATAAGGAGCAGATATCCTGCTTTCAGCAGCAGCACGGACCAGTTCATATTCCAAGATTCTACCCATGTCAGCTACAGGCAACGTTGGCGCATCTTTGGTCCCTCTGCTGGAATAATGCTGCTGACCATAGATGGGTGGGAAGGCTGGTGTGGGAGAATCAATATATGAAATATATGAAATAATAGGAGGAGCATGCGCGGTATGGCGTGAGCGACGGGCGGATCCTCGAGATGCTCCCGAGCCGCCCGATCCCTTTTCATCTTTTTTGAGTGCCTCCCGGTGTCGGGGGGGACTTGCCGGCTGTCCTGGAGGGAGAGCCGGTGGCAGGGGGCTTCTTTTCCGCCCCTCCCCGCTCTGGCACGGCGGGGTGTGTGTGTGTGTCCGATATTGCCCCGAATCAGGGAGTGGAGTGGATCATGGTTTCCATGTTTTCCACTTAGCCCTGACCATCCGCCTTTTAACCTATTGTTATTCCAAGACTTACATCAACTGCAGCAACGCAGGAGGAAAAGAGAAGGAAGGCAATTGTGAGTACATATACTTCGGAGTGTGATGCAGAGAGGAAAAAATAAATAAAAATTACCCCAAGTCTGCATAGAACTGAGAAGGATAGCGGCCAGGAGGCATGCGGGAGAGGACTCTACGTCTTTAAGTGTCTTCTTGTTTTTTCGGGGAAAAGACGAGTTATAGTTGGCGTATTTTTCTCTCTCTCTGTTTATTGGAAAGGATTTATAAAGGAGAATGGATGGCTGAGGGCTTGTTGGCTATTTAGAGCGTTGACTTTGGACTTTGAAGGAATTTAAGAGGCTGAATAAAATGGCATTTGCACTGAGGACAGAAGAGGAGATGGATAAAAACATGGAGGTGGGCGAGATGACGATTGAACAGTTTATTAGAGTTCTGAAAGAGGGGATTCAAAAAGGATGCGAGGAAGCATTTGCAAACTTAAGGAAAACATATCACATTCAAGTAGAAACTGAGACAGAGAAACAGCAGGAGCAACCCACTTTAACTGAAACCTTAGTCAATCAGCAAAAGGAGAAAGGTGGTTATTGTGTGGCAGAAAACCCGGGAGTGCTACAGGAAAAAGACTGTGTAGTAATTCAATACCCCTTGACCAAAACAGTGAGAAAGAAGAAGAAAAAAATCATCTGGTGTAAAGTTAGAATTGTTAAAAGAAAATGGACAACGATTGAAAAATGAAAAAGAAAGAAGTAGGAGAGCGAAAAGAAAAAAAGCATGGGCTTGGAAATTTAAAAGAAACAACAAAATGTGGGAACTGGAGTATGTGAGAGTTAGAGGGGGGAAGATTACGAAATCAGTTCATACATAAAGGAAAAAGACATGTAGAAATGTTGTGTAGGAGAACAAAAAGGAAAAAATCACGGGCTTGGAAATTTAAAAGGGATAATGAAATGTGGGAAACAAAGTTTGTGAGAGCTAGAGGGGGGAGACCAGGAAACCAGTACACACATAAAGGAAGAAGGCATGTAGAAATGCTGTGTCAGAAAAATAGATCACAGATGTGTAGGAGGAAAAATAAATTATATAAGGAGGTGGAATGGTCCGTTTTCTTCTGATATAGGCCTAGTTGGGAAAAAATGACCTTAAAAACTTTTTTGCTGTATAATAGTGGTGATTAAGAAAGCGTTATTAGGTGTAATTTAAGTTTAAAGGTGTGGTAATAATGGGGATGCTAAATTGCCGAAAGATCTTTAATAATGTTTATTTATGTTAAAATTTAATGGTTAAGTTGTAATTATTTTTAACAATAATTTAAGAGGATTTTGAGTGATAATTTGAATTTCTAAATTAAGGATTAGTAAAAAGGTCTTAAGAAATTGCTAGGAAAACTAAATATATCTTCCCTTCTTGCTGCAAATTAGTGGTGGATAAGAAAGTGTTAATAAGTGTACTTAAAAGACAAAAGCTGGTAATAATAGGGATGCTTAACTATCTTAAAGGTGTTTAATTCTGTTTAATCAGGTTGGAATACTATAGTTAAATGGCAATTTATTATAATAATAGTCTAATGTGATTTTGAGTGATAATTTGAATCCAAAAATTAAGAGCAATGAAATGATAGATTAGTGAAGCAATTGTTAATAAAAAGGAGAGGTTAGAATTGGGATGAATAATTGGTTGAGTGTTTAGTTGGTGTATTGTGTTATGATGGTGTAATGAAGTTCTAATTATTTTGATAAAACTTAAAAAAAATTAAAAAATAGTAATATTAAACCCTGTACCTATACTAAGAGCAAAGAATGGACTACTACTGGAAGATGATTATAAACAGTGTATATGATTGACGTATATTATCAATATGAGCTGACAGCCAAATCTTGAGAAGGTAGTAAATTTCAAAGGAAATTCAGATGGAAGTAGTTACTCAACACAGAACTGAACTAAAAGTGGAAGATAAGAACATAATAATTATTTCTTGTCTAGTTTTTCTATTAATCTGTGTTGTTGAAATGGAAAATTGTTATCTTAGGGGGTTTTTTGTATGTAGTTGTCGATGTTATTGTTTGTGTGTGTATATGATACAGGTTTATATGTTTAAAAACCCAATAAATATATTGTACCAAAAAAAGTGAAATAATAAATAATAGGCATTTGTTTTATTTTTTTCCCCTCAGTCATCGTAAGCTGTTTGAAAATATGTGCTGAGAAAGGGAGACATAAACCACTTTTGACAAGTCAGTAAAGAAAGAATTCACCCAATCTTCTGCAGATTCAGACAGCAATGAACCCCATGCCTGTTTGCATTCTCCATTTTGCCCGGGGGCTACACAAAGCAACTGTACCAGCTTTACGGATCCTATCCTGCAAGCCTAGAAGCCTGCAGAACATGGAAGCCCAGAAGAAATCTTATCTGTCCCCTTTGGCTGGAGGTTCCTGAACCACACCCCTACTGCAAGCACCCTCATGCTGTCTATGAAAAGGTCACACCATCTGGGTTTGCTAAAGAAGGGGACACGGGGAGAAATCAAGTCAGTCTGGGAAGCCAAACAGCTGCAGGTCACAAGCATGCCACTGTGGATCTGCACTCCCAACCACAGTCGCCGAACTTTGCACGCAAAGTTCGCAAAGGGAGGGATCCGGTTGTTTTGCATCACGCTGGCAGATATGGAGGCGACGGTTTCTTGGAGTCGTGAAATATTTAGCCAGCAGGGATTTCAACCACAATATGCGTATTGGAGAGCCTCGCTCCCACACAAGCAGGGGATGCTATGCCTGCAGGGAAAGCCTTAGGGGCAGAGCACATGCTTGGCATGCAGAAGGTTCCGGGTTCAACCCCTGGCATGTCCAGTTCAACAATAACTGCTGTTGGTCAAGACCAGACAGGCTTGGGCAAGACAGTCCAATGGTCTGACTTGAGACTAAGGCAGCCAATATCATGTTCGCTGTGAGTTTGAATAACACCAAAGGATGCTACATGGATGGTACTCAGCAGACACTGAAGCCAGTGGAAAGAACGTCAGAGGGGAATAACCGTGATGCAGCCACTTTGCACATCCAAAACAGGATCAAAAAGGATGAATAATAATCACCACTGTATTTAAAGGACACCTGAGCAACTCCCCCCCATAGCAAAATGTGGGGTTGTTACTGGAATAGAGTGAGAGAGGCCATGAGGTAAAAGAGACCTCTGCAAGCAGCATTGTTTGACCCAACTGAGGAGAACGTTTCTGGCAGCATATAGGAGGTTATGAGTGTATTTTGTTAAGGCCTGGGATGTTGTCACTGCACCTGACCTTCCCACCTCACCCTTTCTCCATTCCCGGACTCCCTCCCCTCCCCTAAACGTTCTTAGGGTTATAACAAAGCAAATTAAACTCCAGGTTTTCATCCCAGTGCCTGAGCAGGACAAACAACTGCTGTGCCGCTGCTTTCACCGTGAGGAGGCTTCGGCCTTCCGGGAACTCTTGTTCGCTGAGCCACGAACTGGCCTTGGCCGCCACCAGCTCCCACTCGATGAAGTAGGAAGCGGAGCTGTGCTCAAGCCAGGCCAAGGCGACGGCTGTGGCCCAGAGCATTCCCTCCGGTTCTGTCTGCTGCTGGAGTTCGATGTCGAAGAGCCAAGCCTGTAGTTCGGAGCTGTCTGTCTCGGAGCCCCTGCCACTGTCGGCCTGAGACCCCTCAGGTGACAAAGCATTCTCTGGGGAGGAAAAGCGCCGGATGGTGATGGCAGGAGGGGAGAGTTTGTTCTCGGCCTTCAGGGCTTTGGAGAAGCTCTCGGCTGCACTGCCGGAGAAGTGACGGGCCCGGCCCACCTCACTCTCCCCTTGTTTGTCAGCCAAGGGTTTTCCGTTTTCTCCTAGAATGTTGCCACCAGACGGTAGCTGCTGGCCACCTCCAGAGCTCTTGGCTTCCCCCAGCACACCTGACTTTCGGGAGTCGTAGGAACTGGCGGAGGGACTGAGCGCCATCCGGTGGCAGGCAAAAGGAGAAGTCCACTTCAGCTTCTCCATGGGGATGTTGATGGCCTCACAGAATGCCTTGGTCAACAGGAAGGCGCCACAGGCCAGCTGCAGAGACACCTGAGGAGAAGAGGTGACAACATTTCCTTAGAAGGTACCCAATGAGAAGGAATTTAAAACCCACCATTAAACTGTGACTTGCCGCCCTGGGCCGTACGGGTAGGGCGGGATATAAATCCCAAAATAAATAAAATAAATAAACAAAATGGCATGCCTGGATGTTCTATAGGCTTGCTGAGTGTGTGGGCGTTCTTGGGATTTTGAGAAGAAGTTAGTGGCCGCAGCACTAAAAGAGCACTCCCTCACCGATGCTCAAGTTCTGTCAGCAAACTATGCTGGTGATAACAAGGTGGTGCATGCCCTCACAAGCGACTCTTGGGCTCCTCGCTATACCTTCTGGAGGGCTGTAGTCTGTTGTTCCCTCTGAGTTGTGGGGACCCCACAGTGTGAGATACTTACGAGAGGCAGGTAGTCAATGTTTTCATTGTCGCTCTCCAGACTCGATTCGCTGGTCCTGGTGGCAGATTTGCCCATAAAGCCCTTGGCCGCTCGATTCAGCAGTCTTGTTTTGTTAAAGGTCAACCTGGGCCAACCAGACCGAGATGTCACAAAGGAAGGCCGTTCCATGCCACCTCACAGCCCCACCGCCCCTTCCCAAATGGACACACCGTTTTGGTGAGAGAAACTCAGCCAGAGAAAGATGGCAGGTTTTTCCTTCAAGTGGCTGCATTCTGCTGTCACAAACCCTAGTTTAGTTGTGAGGAGTATGACACAGGAAGCCCTTCGGCTCATATGCTTCCTCCTGTCTCCCCTTTGCACAATGCATCAAAATGGTTAACATCCTAGTTTAACCACAATGTCTTGTGAGGTCTAATAATGCTTTATTGCACGCTGAATAAAGTGGACTTTCAATCAACTTTCAATGCACTTCAGTGATCATTTGCAAGTGGATTTCACCGTTTCACACAGTAAAATCCAGTTGTAAAGTGGATTGAGAGTGTATTATTCAGCATGTATGAAAACATCTTCAATCTGGACTGCTTCTACAAACTGCAGTTTCTTTCTTGCCTACAAACCAGGATTTGAAAATCACAGCCTGGTCCTTGTGTAAAAATTCCTGATCTGTAGACAAGATAACAAATTGCTCTTTGTTAAAGTGCCCCAGTTTGGACATCGCAAGGCACCTTCTTTGGGGGGGGGGTGTAACTAACCCTAACCCATAAATCCAATCCTCGCCAAACTTGGAAGGCAGGTAGAGGAGCATCCAGGGGAGGTCTGCTGCAAGTTTTGTGTCTCTAGCTTGCACAGGATCTGTTCTATACACTCCTGAACCTGCACCTGTCAAAATGACCTAGAGACATCAAAGTCACAGGGGACTTCCCCAGGATGCTCCTCTACATACCCTCCACGTTGTTGCTTTGAAGTTATGTAAACATTTTGATTGAGTGGATACAGTCTGTTTGGAAATGTCTCCACTCATGAACCAGCACAAACAACTTGAAAGTTCGTGGAAAATTCGTGCCCAGTGACCTGCCACGAACTTGACTTCACAAAGCACGAACAAGCCAACATTCATCACAAACTTTAATTTGTGAGACGGTTCGTGCCCATCCCTAGATGTGACATCATCTGATGTTTTGGAAACTCTATGGTAATACCAGAGCATCCAGAGCATCAGCTGACATCATGTCAAGGGTTTCACCTGGATGACATTTTCCATTCCTTACTTTTATCCCACTGGCCTGGAGGCCAGGGCATGTGGGAAGAATGCCCACCAGGACCAGGCAAATGACATGTTTGCATCTGGCTCATTGTTGAATGCATGCAGCAGTATGAATGCTGCCCAGGGCACCCTCAGAGGTGATTAGTGACTCCCCCTTCAGTGCAAACCTAAGTCTACTGTTACATCTGAACTGGCAAACTATGGTTTGTGCTTCACATTTTATTTATTTATTTATTTATTGTTTATATTTATATCCCGCCTTTCCAGATATCTGGCTCAAGGCGGCTAACAACATCTGAACCAGGTATTTCAAACTGTGGTTTCAGGCTGATTTACAATCCTGGTTTGGTGAGTGCAAAGTCCCTTGGGTGAAGGCTTTTGCCTCAGCCGGTGTCACCCTGAAATCTGGCCTTATAGGGCGTGTGGGAGGGGTCCATTGTTTCCAACCAGAATCGGTGTGCAATGAATTTTAACTGCTTCCAAACCCTGTTTCGACAAGATATTTAAAAATAACACATCCTTAACCTGGCAGGCATTCACGCAATGTCACTTGAAGATGCTCAGAGAGCTTCTTTTCATTCCTACATTTTGTTCACTTCTATATATATTTATTGAGTGGCTCTTAAAAGGACGCTGTGAGTCTAGCAATTTCTGAGAAGGTACAGTTGAAAGACAGTAATTCATACTTTCATGAATGAGGGATGGATGTTCATTGAACTCTCCTATTCTGGCACCAGCAACCTGAATAGCCCCAGATCAGCTTGGAAGTTAAGCAGAGTTTACAATGATTAGTACTTGAATGGGAGACCACCAGGGAAGTCTGGGGTTGCTTTGCAAAGGAAGGCAATGGCAAACCACCTCTGCTTTTATCTTCCAAGAAAACCACATGAGGGGTTGGCATTAGTCAGTTATGACTTGAAAGCATTTAATTATTATTATATTATTATCCTCCACCACCCGCCCCAATCTACCAGAGAACAGTCCTACCTGGCAGTAAAGAGGCTCTCGATGGATTTCTGGGAGGAAACGGATGGACTGCGCAGCGGAACTGTGTAAAAATAGACGTCCCAGTATTAAAATGAAGAATCAGCAGGCAAGGGCCGCTAGTCAGCTGTGTTCCCCCCCTCCCCTCTCAATCCTCTGGCAGTCCTATAGCTAGAACAAGGAACTGCCTGGGCTTGCCACAGCACCAATTCCCTTGTCTTATTTTTTTTTTAAAGTTTGTATAGTTGGGAATTTCTCGTTGCCAGTATTGGTAGAAAGACAGGCTATGAGAACTCGTAAGAAAAAAAAACTCCCAAGGCAAAGATGCACTCCCATTTGCTTGGAGGAGGCATTAGTAATCACACTGGCAATCCTTAGTTATGGGCTAACTCAGGCAGGGCCTGACCCAGATGGCCCAGGCTAGTCCGATCTCGTCAGATTTCAGCTGCTTAGGGGGGGTCGGCCCTGATTAGCACTTGGATGGGGGACCACCACGGAATTCCAGGGTTGCCACAAAGAGGCAGGCAATGGCAAACCACCTCTGAACGTCTCTCACCTTGAAAACACCATGAGGTTGCCATAAGTACAGTGGGGGGGGGGACAGACCCAACCCAACCCAACTAACCAAACAAACAGGCAGAGCTTCAACATCCCCAAAGAGGTTGCATTAGGGAATCAGCTGGGGATTCTCAAACATTCAGATTTCTCAGGGTATGCCAGCCATAGATGTGAGCCACTGTCATTGACCTGTGGCAGACCAGGAGGATGGAGGAGGGGTGTTCTGGCAGAGAGGACTGTGCCCATCCCTGTCCTGAGTCCCTCTGAGTTCCAGGCTTGGCAACAACCTTTCCTAACTGCTGAATCTTTACCTAATTCTTGTCCCTCCCCACAGGATTCCTCACAAGTCTTTCCTTACCATCTGGGAAAGTGTAGCGTTCCCAGCCAGAGGAAGATGGTGTACTGCATGGAGACAGGCTGCTCTCTTCTGTGTCTGCAGGGGAGGAGAAGAAAAGAAGCAGTGAGCACCGGCTTTCTCCTCCACATCACTGCAACTGCTGGGCCTCCCCAGGTGATAACCAGCAACTGTGGTGTCTGCCGCGCCGCTTTCAGGCTCATGTACAACTGCCCACAGATTTGGCTTCGATGGCAGAGGAGGTAAGAGCAGACCACCTAAGGATGCCATTCCCCAGTTGGGGGTGGGGGATCCCCCAGTTTTTTGGGTTCCTGCCTGCCGCCGGCCAGCTGGCCAGCGGGGGGAAATCCTGCCCCCAAATACAATGTGCTGACATAACCCAAAAACCAGAGCGTTGCCGCATGACGTTGCCAACGTGATGACATCACTTCTGTGTCGCAGCACTCTGCCCCCATTCTCATAAAGTCCCTCCCCCACCAACATGATCATCGGACCTGGCATCCCTAAGACCTTCTCATGGGCCAGGTAGTTGTCTTAGACTTTCATGGACACATGTGTTTCCACAATGGGAACATTTCACCCTGGGGACGTTGCAGGTTGGGAAAAGATGGGTTGGATCCAGGCTAAGTTTTCTATCAGCAGAATGAAACTTTCTTGTCTCCCCTGCTCCCTCTGCAGTTCTCAGATCTCCTGGGATGCTTGTGTAACGCTGAGTCCACTAGAGGGAGTTAAAGAGTTGGGGTATTCCTTATATGGGGAAAAAGGCGCAGTTTTCCCTGAGGGGCCTGAAGCTGCATGGAGAAGCACTCTCACCTCAGATACACTCCTTTCTGTGAAACTATACATTAATATTTTAGGTATGAGAATTTCTTATACTAATTACTGAAAAGGAGGATTGTGTTTATATTAATTGGCTGTTAGTCTGTATTTCGATTGTTGTTGGGACTATTTGAAATGGATGTTATATATAATTTTTCCCTGAGGGACTATAGGGCCAGAAGCTGCAAGGAGAAGCACTCTCGCCTCAAAAGCAGTCCTTTCTATGAAACTATATATTAATATTTCAGGGATACCAGAATTTCCTGTAGAGAACAGAGGAATAGGGATGGGTACGAACCAATTCACGAACCAAAGTTCGTCACGAGCTGGACCCTGTTCGTGGTTTGCAAACTTTCGTTTGTGCAATTGTTTCTCACGTGAACCACCCATGAACTGGTTCGGTTTTCACCGAGGTTTGTGCAGTTCATTGGAGTGGTTCGTGGGCCAGGCATGCTGGCACCCAAGGCAACAGGAACCCTTTAAAGCCTAGTGTGAGTTGCCAGTGAGTTCACAAGGCATCCAGCCCGATTTGCTGTGCCTGCTTGGTACAGCACACTATTTCTGCTATAACAATCCCAATGAAACATCCTGAGTGTTGTAAATCATCATTAGAGGATCAGGTTATTTATCTTCTGAAACGAAATAGCAAGGCTTAATGCCATTAGGTCCCTGAACTGAACATCCCCAGAAAAAAAAGTTAGAAAGTGCTGGTATCTTACTCATACTGTAGAATCCATTGTCTGCTCCATCTTGCCCATAGACTGACTGGGTGCGTCCCAGGCCCACAGAGAACCCTCGGTGTCTCCGGCTCTCGGAACCCAGGCTCCGTTGGCTGCCTGGTTTCAGTGCAGGACCTTAGCACAAAGAGAAAGGAGTTGTTTGTGTTATGGGGTGAGACAGATCGACCAGAGTATTGGGTTTCACTAGAGCTGGTTACCTTGGCTGCTGACTTGCTTTCTGTAGGCTGGTTAGGTTTTGACTAAGTAATATTTAATATATGAACCTGTTTTATCAAGTCAGACATTGATCTACTCTCATGAGTAGTGTCTCTCCAGGTATTAAGGCAGAGATCCTACTACCAGAGCTCCTTTAACAGAAATTGAACCTGGGACCTTCTGCATGCAAATCAGGTTATCCAGTTCTGAGTCATGGCCTAACTGGACCCACATTTTGCAAACTTTAATTGGCTCTTCTTAACATGTCATAACATAGTATAGCCCTTTTTTCCTTATGTTTCAGAATGCTTCTTCCTTGCCAGAGAATATCCGTTTCATTATTATTTTTTTAAATCATGCAACAGCCATTTAAAATTTGGCCTTCGGATGTGATTAATGAAAGTGAATTTTTAGTTGGGGGGGGGGGCGGTGGATTCAAAGAACTTTCATTTGGCCAAGATTGCTGAGGGTTCCACTTCAACTAAAAACCGAGTATGAATTCTGTAAATCAAATATCAAATAGTGAATTTGCAAAACTCAGAATATAATGTCTGGAACTGTTTTCAGATGTAAGTGAAATTCTACTTAATGGTGCAACCAGGGAGACTGATGTGCTTTTACAAACAATTGATAGCGAAATATACTGATGTGGAAAAAGAAAAAGGAAGAAGGGTGAGAGACTTGAACAGGATACCCAGCCCAGTGTTGGCACCTGGGAGGAGCTTTGAGGAGGCAGAGACATGCAAATAGGCATTGTGCCAATGCTGTGGTGTCACTTCCTGCAAGAACCAGGAAGTGACATCAGCATGTTGGTGCAATGCTCTAGGAGTCCTCTGAAATTCTACCATAGTTTGTGAGAGGTCCTGACCTTGGTCCAATGCCTATGCCACCTCCATTTCCCCCTGCTGGGGACCTGAGGAGGCTAAGTGGGAGGTTTCCCACTGGAGTGGGAGCCATGGGAGCCTGAAAACCTGATTGTAGTCTGGGGAAGTATAGTCAGTTCCAGGTTGGAAAATGCCTGGAAATTTGGGGGGTAAAGCCAGTGAGGGCCGGGAGGGACACCAGCTGAACATAATGCCACAGAGTCTCCCCTAGCCCCCCAAATCAACTATTTCCTCCAGGGAAAGTTATCTCTGTCATATGGAGATCAGTTGTAATTCCAGGAGCTCTCCAGGCCTCACCTGGAGGTTGGCAACCCTAGCTGGCACTGAAATTTGCTGGTGTTCCAAAAATTTAAAAGATTTACTCTGGGGATGGAGAAGTAAAGGCCATGAGTCTTTAAGTTGCTGATGCCACCGCACGGGATCCCCCGGGCCCAAAGTGTCGCCCTCTAGGAATGGCATAGGGGGACTGTCATAGGCATACAGTGCTTTGAAAGGGGACATTCCCATAGAGGAATGTGTCGTGTTGTTGTAACAAAACTCCGCCAGTGGCAGCAAGTCCGCCCAATCGTCTTGCTGGTAGTTGGTGAAGCAACGCAAATATTGTTCCAAGGTTTGATTAACACGTTCGGTCTGTAGCTTGAGAAATGAGGGCAGGGTCGACTCTTGGCTTGACAGCAGCACATGTGAAAGGGATCTAGGTGTTCTGGTTGATCACTAAACATGAGCCTGCAGTGCAATGTGGCTGTGAAGAAAGCTAATGCAGTCTTAGGATGCATTAACAGAAACATCGTGTCCAGATCATGGGAGGTGGTAGTTCCGCTCTATTCTGCTATGGTCGGGCCTCACCTGGAGTACTGTGTCCAGTTTTGGGCACCACATTTTAGGAAGGATGTTGACAAGCTTGAGCGTGTCCAGAAGAGGGCAACCAGGATGGTGAGAGGGTTGGAATCCAAGTCTTATAAGGAAAGGCTGTAAGAGTCGGGTATGTTTAGCCTGGGAAAGAGAAGGCTTAGAGGGGACATGATTGCAGTCTTCAAGTATCTGAAGGGCTGTCATGTAGAAGATGGAGCAGAACTATTCTCTCTTGCTCCGGACTAGATCTAATGGGTGGAAATTACAAGGGAGTCATTACCGGCTAAATATCAGGAGAAACGTCTTAACTGTAAGAGTGGTTGAGCAGTGGAACAGTCTGCCTCGGGAGGTGGTGGATGGGCCTTTGCTGGACGTTTTCAAGCGGAGGCTGGACGACCATCTTTCAGGTATGTTGTAGGTATGTAGGGCTATCTTTCGACTATACTCCTGCAGAGTGCAGGGGGTTGGATTAGATGACCTGCAAGGTCCCTTCCAACTCTAACATTCTATGAATCTATGACTCTTATGGTAAGTACTCTGAGAATATAGGAGGCCTATTGCCAGAGGTTCGTCATGTGGAAGATTCTCAAGGATGTGCATAGCCGTCTGATTGCCAGCTGCTTAGAAATACTCCAGGCCTATTCAGCTGCCTTGTTATACACTGGCCTTCAACTGGCAGGATGTCGTGACTAGATATAACTTTCAATACACCCTCTTATGTCACAGAATCATAGAATCAAGGGCCTAGCGCAAACAGAATCCGCCCTCCCTCCACTGTCACCCTTGTGCATTGCTGTGTATGCATTCGTGGTTCACCCTTGGGTCCCCCCATATCCTCTGACCCAGCCCCCATTCCGGGCGAATGAGTATGGAGTACCAGAGTGTCTGAGATGGCGTCTTTCTCAAGTGCCAGCCAAACTCCTTTACCTGCATTGGGGTATTCAACCACAGTCGGCAAGTAGCTGTTATTGCTCAGGTCTACTGGGAGGAAGGCCGTGTATTTGCTGATGACATTGCAAGCTTTGCTGGTATGCAGGGCGTTCAGCTGGTACCGTCGGCCGGACCCTGAAGCAGGGCAAAAAGTTGCAGTTAGGCTGGGAGGCAGGAAATCGTTTTTCAAGAGAGACGCAAGCAGATAGGGAGAGACTACGCTTCCCGCGGCATACACACATATATCTTTTTGTCTCAGTGTCCTCTGGCCAAACGGGTTTTAGAAACTAGGGGGGGGGGGAAATCCTGTTTGACAAGAGCTGCGAGTTGGGGGATGCGTACCCTCAGCAGTGATTCCTCTTTCAAAGTCCATTCAACCCTCTGGGAAAAAACCCTGTCAGCTGTTTTCAGCTTAAGAACGAACAAGAACTGTGAAACTCCACAGCAGTGCCTGAAAGCACAATTTGTTGGCCTCTCTGATTAGCCACTGCATGACCATGGCCTGGGCTGGCGCGATCTCCAATTCGCACATTTCGGGGTAACCTAGGTTACGTCTCCCGCCTGTAGCGTGACCGTCAGATGTCAGCCATGGGTTCTCCTCCATTCCCAGCCATGTGGTGCCTGATTTGGGCTGGGGGACTGCCGGACATGTGGAGAAGGCACTTCAGCCTCCCCCACCCTCACTCACCTGAAATATTCCACTGGGAAATCCGGGGCGGGGGGACCCCAGACCCAATCTGCGTATTTCGTAATGTGTGGATTTGCTTCTTTCAGAGAGCATTTGGGAGTGTTTCAGTGTTGACATTTCACTCAGTCTCAACAGCTCTCTCATTTCGATTGTGATTGCTTTATTGTTGTTTTCACTTTATACCGTATTGAAGTTTTTAAAATATTTTGCTTGCTTTTACCTTGAGATTACATGAAACCCAGCTGGTGCCAGGGGATGGCACTGCCAGGCAACTGCTGCAGCCCTTGAGGGGCCCCTCTGCCCGGTTCCCCACGTGTCAGGCTACCAGAGGTCTGATTATTGTTGTTTTCACTTTATACCGTATTGAAGTTTTTAAAATATTTTGCTTGCTTTTACCTTGAGATTACATGAAACCCAGCTGGTGCCAGGGGATGGCACTGTCAGGCAACTGCTGTGGCCCGGTTCCCCACCTCTCAGGCTACCAGAAGCCTGTCACCACCAGCCTGCAGAACTGCTTTCTACCTGTCCTCTCTCTCCCAGGGTTCTTTACCCTTCTCTTCTCTCCTCTCCTCTCCTCCTCTTCTGGCACATGCCACAGTCCCACTTTACACTGCATTGGTCAGGCCACACCTGGAGTACTGTGTGCAGTTCTGGAGGCCTCACTTCAAAAAGGGCGTGTGGACGAAATGGAGCAGGTGCAGACAAGAGCGGTGAGGATGATCAGGGGACTGGAGACCAAGCTCTGTGAGGAAAGGCTGAGGGACTTGGGAATGTTCCGTCTGGAGAAGAGAAGGTTGAGGGGAGACAGGATTGCTCCCTTTAAGTATCAGAAGGGCCGTCACTTAGAGGAGGGCAGGGAGCTGCTCCTGTTGGCAGCAGAGGAGAGGACTCACAAGCATGGGTTTAAATGAAGGGCGGGAAGGTACCGGCTGGATATTAGGAATTTGTTTTGTACAGTTAGTGTAGTTCAGCAGTGGCCGCCTAGGGAGGTGGAGAACGCATGGCGGTCTTCAAGCGGCGGCTGGACGAACCCTTGTCCGGGATGCTCTCGGCTGATCCTGCACTGAGCAGGGGGTTGGACTGGATGGCCTCTGTGGACCCTTCCAACTCGGTGATTCTGTGTGCAGCACCACTGCGGCTGCCTTGAGGGGAGAGGGTCAGGCAAGCAAATGGCGCGTCTGCCCTGAGTAGCTGTGGGGAGGCAGGCGGGCAGCCCGCCCACCGGCATCTTTCCAAAGACCCCCTGTGAAAACACAGCCTTGATGTAAAAAACAGTAGAAAGGTAAGATAGAAGTATCTTTTTTTAAAAAAACAACAACCCCAAATGTATGAATGGGCCTATATTGATTTTGCAGTAAAATCTTCTGAAGGGTTGAAGGTCTGAGTCTCCCAAGGAAGTCTCCCCCCCCCCCCCCCGCCGCCGCCGTTCTCCCAGCCATACACTGGGGAGCCCCTTCGGCCTCCTAAGCACGATGAGACTTTGGAAAGCAGTCTAGTTTCTCCTGCCAGACACCTGCGTAAATGAGGACAAATCTATCTAATCATTCTAACAAGAGAGCATTACGGCAATTTCCTCTTTCTGGTGACTAATGCTGAAGCGTCAACAGATGCGGAGGGCTCTGATCTCACTTCAGCCCATTAGCAGCCTTGCTCCAGCAGTGGCGAGGACGCCCTCCTGTTCCTTCTGGGCTCAATTCAATGTGCTGGTACTTCCTGTAAACACCCTGCAAAAGCCAAAGCTCCTACGGGGAGCTCCCAACTCAAGTTTTTAAAGAATGCTCCCTAGCCTGAAGCGCACTTTGTACGCATCCCGGTAGCCCTGCAAGATGCACTCTTGGAAGCTGGCCTTCCCCTTCAAAATCCCTTTTCCCCGGAGCCTCACCCGGGCGATATTGGAAACCCCTGCTCTGCCATGGAAGCGCGCTGGGTGACCTTGGGCCAATCGTGCGCTCTCAGCCTAACCTACCACACAGGGTTGTTGTGAGGATAAAACAGAGGAGGGGAGAATGATGGAAGCAGCTCTGTGTCCCCTTTGGGGAGAAATTAAACAAATAAAGAAATAAAAATAGGGATATAAGGGATAGTTGCCTGCAGGGCTTTTTTTGTAGAAAAAGCCCAGCAGGAACTCATTAGCATAATAGGCCACACCCAACACCAGACATTCATTTGCTTATTAGGACACACCCCTGACAGCACAGCTCATTAGCATATTAGGCCACACACCCCATGTTCGCAGAAGTGTGGTCATCCAGACACACTCACCTTTTGCTTCTTATTCTGTTTACCTTGTTTGTTGTCAAAACCAGGGCTTTTTTTGTAGCAGGAACTCCTTTGCACCCCTAATGTAGCCAGTCCTAATGGGTTTCTGATGTTGGGTGTGGCCTGTTATGCTAATGAGTTCCTGCTGGCTGTGGCCAACGTGGGAGCCAGCCGGAACTCCGTTCCTGTGCGTTCCTGCCCAAAAATAGCCCTGGTTGCCTGAGTATATGCTTGCCAAACTGCAGGTGGGGCCTGGAGATCTCCTGGAATTTCAACTGATCTCCAGACAATGGACAACCGTTCCTCTGGAGTACTTTGGAAGGTGGGCTCCATGGCATTATACCCTGCTGAGCCCCTCCCATCCCCAGGCTCCACCCCCCCCAAATCTCCAGGTATTTCCCAGCTGAGAGGTGGCACTGGCAGCCCTACCTGAGTGATATAAGATAAGGGCAGGGCAGAATAACTAGCGAACCATTATTTGCCCTGAACCCTTGAAGAGGGGTGTGTGCCATGTGTGTGTAAAGTGCCATCAAGTCACAGCTGACTTATGGGGACCACCGCTAGGGGCTTTCAAGGCCAGTGCAAAGCAGAGGTGGTTGGCCATCGCCTTCCTCTGCAGAGTCTTCCTTGGTGGCCTCCCATCCAAGGACTGACCCTGCTTAGCTTCCGAGATCTGATGGGATTGGACTATACCACGCTGCCTTCCTTCTGAAGGGTGACCCCAGTGTTTCCTCTAAGGTGAGTTAGTGTGAGCCAGCTCACAGTTTTTTAGCCTACGGCTCACACATTTTTGTCTCAGCTCAGGAAGGACGGCTCCAGAGCAAACTGACTGATGCAGTAGTCAAATCGCTTGCTCACAACTTTAATGCCAGCAGCTCACAAAGTAGGATTTTTGCTCACAAGACTCCACGGCTTAGAGGGAACATTGCCTGTAATGCCAATTAAATAAATTATTTCCATGGTGTTCCTCCTCAATAGGGGAGGGTGTTGCCAAAGGGTTGGATCAGGACTAATTCTACTTCTGGGAGCCTGCCACGTGCCAGTTTCTTTATCTTCACAGGTAGGCACTGTCCTTGGTTCCATTTACAAACGGAACCCCATCTACTACTACTTCCATCTCTATTAAGGCAAAGCATTTGCTAGATCATATGAAAATTTCTGAATCTACATCCCTGAAATTGCCTTCTGTTTTCCCAAATAAATGTGTTTAAGTGTTTCTGGTTTTGCCCTGGGGTTCATTTAGCTTCTTGCCTCGACTGCTAAATGGCTGGTGTTCAGGCTGGGCCAGTTCAAGGTATTTTGATGACGCCATCACAGTACGCCTATTACTGCCTGGGCCTGCATTGCCACGGAATCATAGAGCCACAAAGCTGGAAGGGTCCATGGAAGCCATCTACTCCACCCACCCTGCTCAATGCAGGATCAGCCTAGAGCATCCCTGACAAGTGTTTGCCCAACCGCTGCGTGAAGACTGCCGGGGAGGGGGAGCTCAGAACCTCCCTAGGCAGCCGATTCCACGGTTGCACAACTCTTCTTAGTTTCTCCTAATATCCAGCCCGTACCTTCCCACCCTAAATTTAAACCCATTATTGTGAGTCCTCTCCTCTGCTGCCAACAAGAACAGCTCCCTGCCAGGTACACTGGCCAGCTACAAACAGCATGGGGCCTAGGAGGAGATTCCAATCACCTCCTGTGCGACTGATGTCTAGGAACAAACGGAGCCCCTGTGGTATACTCGCACCCTCCTCGTTGAACCACACTCAAATGGATACTTGGGTAGTTTTGTTTGAGAACCTGTACTAAGTTTAGCTTTGTGTACCAGGAGCTGCGGTGGCTCAAGTGGTTAAGATGCTGAACTGCAGGTTGTGGAAGGTCAGTAGTTCAGCAGTTCAAGACCCGAGTGTGCCGCATGACGGAGTGAGCTCCCATCTCTAGTTCCAGCTCCTGCCAACCTAGCAGTTCGAAAGCAAGAAATTGCAAGTAGATAAATAGGTACCACTTCAGTGGGAAGGTAACAGCGTTACGTGCACCTTGGTGTTTAGTCATGCTGGCCACATGACCACGGAAACGTCTTCGGACAGCGCTAGCTCTTCGGCTTTGAAACGGAGATGAGCACCGCAACCCTAGAGTCGGACTCGACTGGCTTTCGAGCAAGGGAACCTTTACTTTACTTTACCAGACGTTTTCTTCTGATTAGGTGAGCATCCACCATGCAAAACTGACATGACCCCTAGAGTCACCTGGGGACAGCTTGAAACAGGGTTCCCAACGTCGGGTTGAGAAATTCCTGGAGATTCAGGGATGGGTCCTGGGAAGGACAGGTTTCGGGAAGGGGAGGGACCTCAGCAGGATATAATGCCATAGAGTCTACCCTCCGAAGAAGCCATTTCCCCCAAGGAGCTCTTCAGGCCCCACCTGGAGGTTGGCAAACCCAGCTTGAGAGGTTTGGAAGAAACTTCCAGTGTCTCAGCCTCTCCCTTTCCCTGAAAGAATTATCAGCCAAGGCAGACCAAATACCGTGCTCAATTTCACATTCCCTCTCGGCGAGCTGTTCGAAGTCCCGGATGATGGACCGGGCAGCCAAGTGGTGGAAGGTCTCATTCCAGAGGTCCTCCTCCTCGCTTCTTCTGTCTTGGAAAAGTGGCCCAATGTCAAAAGTGATCTCCCACTGGACCGGTTCGTTGCTCTGTAACCCCTTCACCACTGCCTTGCAGAGGGACCTTGGAGAGCGATGCAAACTACTCCTGGCTGAGCTGACATCTGGATCATGCGTCTCCCAGGGCGATGAAGTCTCAGTTTCAAAGGTAAAAGAAGGCTGCTGGACAGAATCTGCAGGGAAATGACAGACGAGTAAATTCTTCCATTTCATTGGAGCAGGAGCTGCTTTAGAACTGGAGGAGGAGGAGGAGGAAGGAGAAGAAGAAGAAGAAGTGGAGATTGGATTTATACCCCACCCTTCACTACCCAAAGTAGTCTCTCTTGGAGTGGCTTACAATCCTTTTCCCTTCCCCTCCCCACAACAGACACCCTATGAGGTAGGTGGGGCTGAGAGAGCTCTTTTAAGGACTGATTCTGAGAGTACAGCTCTGAAAGAACTTGTAACTGGCCCAAGGCCACACCAGCAGCTGCATGTGGAGGAGTGGGAAATCAAACCCAGTTCTCCCAGATTCGAGGAGATGAAGAAGAGGAAGAAGAAGACGAAGGAGGAGGAGGAGGAGGAGAAGAAGAAAAGAAGTGGATAAGGAGGAGATTGGATTTATAACCAAAGGAGTCTCAGACCAACTTACAATCTCCTTTCCCTTCCCCTCCCCACAACAGACACCCTGTGAGGTAGGTGGGGCTGAGAGAGCTCTTTTAAGAACTGCTTTTGACAGAACAGCTCTGAAAGAATCTGTAACTGACCCAAGGTCACACGAGCAGCTGCATGTGAAAGAGTAGGGAATCAAACCCGGTTCGCCCAGATTAGAGTCCGCACTCCTAACCACTGCACCAAACTGGCATTCCCTTTGTGTCTGCATGGAGCATCCATTTGAGAAACAACTGCCTCCGTCATAGGAGAAAGCTTGGTTTGGATCTTCCTAATGTTCTGTGGAACCACCCAAAGCTTTATGATCAATGCCACCCACCTCTGTAGCAGGCATTTTGTGGTAGTGACCTACCTCTACTCATTTTCAAGAATTCTGTAAGTCCCTACAGGTTCAGCAGCATTTGGGGACTCCTGACCTTTTTTTGTTTTGGTTGTGCAAATGAACTCGGGAATGAGGCCACGAGGCCTACCACCATCATTACAAGGAAATCAACCGGGGTGGTTTGCTTACCTAGATCTCCAGGGCTTCGGCTCTCTGAAAAGGATCCTGGGACCGAGCTGGCCTCCAGCTGGCCAGAGCCCTTCCCCGCTGCCGTCTGAGGGGTGCCGATCTGCAGGTGGGGCGAATCCAAGTCCTGGCAAAGCGAGAGACGACTCTGCTGCAGCAGAGACGGACGCCTGGCGCCGACTCCCCGTATTCTTGGCGTGGAGACGTGGGGGCTAACAGTGAAAGACTGAGAAGCCTGACAAGTCAGATCAGAGCCTGTACGTTGAGACGAGAGTACGACTAGGAGAAAAAACGACTTCAGCAGATGTTTCTGAGCTATAGCAATGACAGCTAACCTTTGGTTTGGACATATAACGCCGCCTGCCTCCTCCAACCAGCTCAGTGAATCCAACTGGCCTGTTATGCTAATGAGTCCTCAGGGGATAGGGCTGCCAGCTCTGGGTTGGGAAACACCTGGAGATTTTGGGGGTGGAGCCTTGGGGAGGGTGGGGTTTGGGGAGGGGAGGGCACCTCAGCAGGGTATAATGTTATAGAGTCCCGTCTCCAAAGCAGCCATTTTCTCCAGGGGAATTGATATTGGTCAACCGGAGATTGATTATAACAGTGGGAGAACTCCAGGTGCCACCTGGAGTTTGGCA
>NW_015161417.1:545467-549078 GCF_001447785.1 Gekko japonicus | reverse complement strand
TCCCTCCATAAGGGAGTTACAAGCATTAGAGCATCCTTTTGGAATGAGTGTGTGTGTGTGTGTGTGTGCTCAAGTTCTCTCAGGCAAGTTCTTATCAGTTGCTCCCCCTCTTCAAGGTTAAACCATCTGCGTAGTGAGCAGTAAACAGATTCCATCTCGGCCTCTCATGACGTACAAGCATTTCAGCTCCCAACCTCCAGCCAGGAGAATCCTGGACTGCCCTACAGGCCTCAGCAGGGTACGGTGCCATAGAGTCCCCCTTTCCAAGCAGCCATTTTCTCCAGGTGAACTGATCTCTGTCACCTGGAGATCAGTTGTTATTTTGGGGGAATCTCCAGACACCACCTGGAGGTTATACCAATCAAAGTGAGATCTACAGTGGATCACGCGGCAAATGACAAACATACTGTATATAGTCAAAACAAAGACCAAACCAATAATTATATCTGTGTCTGTTTCGTTATTCTTTTTTTTATATATATATATATTTTATTATTTGCTTACTACAAACACTAAACACTAAAACACTAGACTAAAACAACTAAGCTACACAAGGATCATATGAAATGATTAGTCATTAGCTTAATTAAAGTTCCCTCTCTAATAAAGTTAGTGGAATATAGCTATTTCTAACGGCTTCTATTACAAACTGGTATTCGTATATTAAAATCAGGCAAGTACAGCTTAAACAATTAAACTTTCAAGCGTATAAATGTTTCGTTATTCTTAATCGTGCATAAATAAGAGAATCTTACAGCCTATAGAAAATCTTGCAAACGTGTACAAAAGATAGGAACCTCAAGGGACACTCAACCAAATGTAAATGGGGAAACTGGAAACACTCATACAGTTTTTAACATCACCCTAGGGCTGTGTAAGTTTCACTACCAAATGTCAATAAGGAAACTGGAAATGCTCATACAGTCTTTAACATTGCCCTAAGGCTATGTAACACTTTCACTGAAGATCCAGTATTCCAGAAGTAGCCAGACACTGTATCATATCCTATTACAGGCTCACCAGCTGTCAGATTTTCCCGTTTCACTCGGGCTTCGTCAAAGAGGCAACCGATACGTCAATAGATTCCCAAAGTTAACGTTCTTGAAGCCAAAGAATCAACTTAATTTCCTAACAGCATTCCTTCATGCAGTTATATGGATACAATAAATACAGCCAGTTTGGTGTAGTGGTTAGGAGCACGGACTCTAACCTCGGAGAACCAGGTTTGAGTCCCCACTCCTCCACATGCAGCTGCTGGTGTGACCTGGGGCCAGTTACAAGTTCTTTCAGAGCTGTTCTTGAAAAAGCAGTTTCTGTCAGAGCTCTCTCAGCCCCACCGACCTCACAGGGTGTGGGGAGGGGAAGGGAAAGGAGATTGTAAGCCACTCTAGACTCCTTCGGATGGTGACAGGTAGTGTATAAATCCAATCTCCTCCTCCTCCTCCTCCGACTACACTGGCTTGGAGCCACTTCAAGGAAATCCACCTGGCCCTGAGCGCAGAACACCGCCTAAACGTGACACACCCTGGCCTGGATGGCCCAGGCTAGCCCTATCTCGTCAGATCTCAGAAGCTAAGCAGGGTCGGCCCTGGTTAGTACTTGGATGGGAGACCACCAAGGAAGTCCAGGGTCACTATGCAGAGGTGGACAAAAGCGAACCGCCTCTGAATGTCTCTAGCCTTGAAAAACCTACAGGGTCACCGTAAGTCGACTGCAACTTGACGGCACTTTCTACCACCCGCATTCTTACGGCACATTCAAGTTGTTAAACTGCTCTGTGTCCACCCTCTCGGTTACGTTTACAACGGGTCAGCAGAGCAGGCCAGTGTTCTTGTCACTGTCTTGTAAACTGGGGGCCAAAGCTGGAAAGAACAGTCGCGTGCCTGCATTTGTGCTGATTTTAACCGGAGAATGCAGGAAGGATCTCATTGGAACGGACCAATGGTCCATCTAGTCTAACAACTCCTTTCCCATAGTGGCCAAAAAATATGCCCCCAAAGGGAGGAGAAAAGTCTCTCTCTACTGCTCAGTAATGGACAGGGCCTGTTATGCTAATGAGTTCCTGCTGGGCGTGGCCAACTCGGGAGCCAGCCGGAACTCCGTTCCTGTGCGTTCCTGCCCAAAAATAGCCCTGGTAATGGACATTCAGAGGTCTACTGCCCCTGCTTATGGAAATCCCATTTAGCCATCATGGCTAATAGCGCCACTGTGGTGTAGTGGCAAAGAGCGGTGGGCTGTAATCTGGAGAACTGGGTTTGATTCCCCCACTCCTCCGCATGAAGCCTGCTGGGTGACCTTGGGCCAGTCCCAGTTCTCTCAGCCCCACCTACCTCACAAGGCGCCTGTTGAGGGGAGAGGAAGGGAAGGCAATTGTAAGCCACTTTGAGACTGCTTAGGGTAGAAAAAAGCAGGGTATAAAAAACAACTCTTCTTCCTCCTCCACATGAAGCCTGCTGGGTGACCTTGGGGCAGTCACGGTTCTCTCAGAGCTCTCTCAGCCCCACCTACCTCACAAGGTGTGGGGAGAGGAAGGGAAAGATGATCGTAAGCTGCTTTTGAGACGCCTTAAGGTAGGGAAAAGCTGGGTATAAATCTTACTCTTACTCTTCTAACACCATTGATGGATCGATCTTCCACAAATTTGTTGAAGCCGTCAACAGTAGTGCTTGTCACCACTTGCCATGGCAGTGAGTTCCGCAGGTTAATCCTGCAACATGTGGAGAGCTACTTTCTTTTATCTTCCCCTGACTTCTCCCCTCACACTTTAGCCACTGTGTTCTGCCAGCTCTCCTTCTAATGCTGCTAATGATTTGTGCTCCTACATAAAACCTTTCCACGTAGGAAATAGAGCACCACATCTCATACGAATAGCAGGCCATGCAGCAAATTGTGCGCTGCAGTCCTACGACAACCTCCAGGGGTTTTTGCACCATCCCCTGCAGCTTCCTTTGAGAACACCGCCACATCCTCACTGAGTTGGGAAATGGGGCTTTTAGGGAGGCTTATCTTTCCTTTGAGGAAGACAAAGCAATATATATATGAATTTCATTCCGCCAGTTGTTTTAATTACAGAGAAAATGATGAGAGATGAGATACCAGGGCCCAGTTGCTTGGCAACCAAAACCCAAGCAAGTTTTATTAAAAAGGCCTTTTCTGGGAAGTTTAAAAAACTGTAGGGGGGGGGGGGCTTTCAACCCACCAACCAATGCCATTTTCCTTCTCCAAAACAACCTTGAGAGGTCACATTGGGGCAAATGTACAGGTCCCCTGATACCGATTTCAAGGCCTGTGACCAGTGTTCCCTCTAAGCTGAGTTAGTGTGAGCTAGCTCACAGTTTTTTTAGCCTCCGGCTCACACATTTCTGTCTTAGCTCAGGAAGGATGGCTCCAGAGCCCCCAGGCTCATCTGCTGAGGCCCAGAAGGACCCCACATTGTTGCGATTCCCTAGATGATGTGCAATGGAATCATTTAGAAAGGCTCTTTTTAAAAAAACAATAATGGATCCGTGCGCTATTGCAATAATGGGTTTAAATTAGGGTCGGAAAGGTAATGGCTGGATATTAGGAATTCCCCCCCCCCAGCAACAGCAGTCCATCGGTGGAGTTAAGAA
>NW_015161417.1:537772-545300 GCF_001447785.1 Gekko japonicus | reverse complement strand
CCCCCAAGCACCAAGAATACAGTGCATCACTTGCCCCAGACTGAGAGTTCCTATCTATAAGTAAAGGTAAAGGTAAAGGTTTCCCTTGCTTGAAAGCCAGTCGAATCTGACTCTAGGGATGCGTTGCTCAACTCCGTTTCCAAGCCGAAGAGCCAGCGCTGTCCGGAGACATTTCCGTGGTCATGTGGCCAGCATGACTAGACGCCGAGGTGCACGGAACGCTGTTACCTTCCCACTGAAGTGGTACCTATTTATCTACTTGCAATTTCTTGCTTTCGAACTGCTAGGCTGGCAGGAGGTGGGACCGGAGAAGGGAGCTCACTCCGTCATGCGGCACTCGGGTCTTGAACTGCCGAGCTACTGACCTTCCGGTCTGCAGCTCAGCGTCTTAACTATCTATACCTTGTGGCTAATAGCCACTGATGGACCTCTGCTCCATATGCTTATCTAATTCCCTCTTGAAGGGGAGTTGTCTGCCTAGAGAGGTGGTGAGCTCCCCCCCATTGGCAGTCTTCAAGCAGTGGCTGGACAAACACTTGTCAGGGATGCCTTAGGCTGATCCTGCACTGAGCAGGGGGTTGGAAAAGATGGCCTGTCTGGCCCCTTCCAACTCTATGACTGGGCCGAGGGAGACCCAACTTCAGATCTATGCTGGGTGACCTTGGGCTAGAAGAAGAAGAAGAAGAGATTAGATTTATGCCCCGCCCTTCACTACCCAAAGGTGTCTCAGAGCGGCTTACAAACTCCTTTCCCTTCCCCTCCCCACAACAGACACCCTGTGAGGTAGGTGGGGCTGAGAGAGCTCTTGACAGGAACTGCTCTTTTTCAAGAACAGCTCTTATCAGAACTACAGCTTGCCCAAGGTCATCCAGCCAGGTGCAAGTGGAGGAGTGGGGAATCAAACCTGGTTCTCCTAGATTAGAGTCTGTGCACTTAACCACTACACCAAACTGGCTAGACGTTCTCTCTCCCTCACCTACCTTACATGTATGTCGTGAGGACGAACCTGAGGAAGGGAGAGTCATATACATGAATTCCTTGGAGAAAAGGCAGGATAAAAGTAGATTACATTCAAATAAATAAGGCAGGCTGGTGGGGTGAGGTGGGAGTTTTATATTACCATTCCCCACTCCCAGCTAGCAAGTTCAGGTTTCAAACTAAACTTTGGTGAAGATCATCATATTTAATCCCAGTTCTATTATATACAAGCAATTTCCTGTCTAAATGATTAACGGAGGGCTCTTATCACTCTGAGTGCTATTATTGTAGTAGCTGCTCCATGCTGTTTTATCTGTATGTGAGACATTTAGTCCACTGCTGTTTTTAAGTTATTGGAATGGCTGCTTTTAGGTTTCTGTTTTAGTTTGCGGGGCATTGCCGCTTTTCAGCATCTTGTTATAAAGTCAGCTTGCAAGCTGCCTTGGATATTGTTAATAGAAAGGTGAGTATAAAATCTGTAAGTAATTTTTAAAAGCCTACACTAGACACGCAAAAGAGGAAACTGACTTCTCTTTCTCTCTCCGTCTTCCCAAAGAAGCCTGTGAAATAAAACACCTTTCTCTGAAATCCGCTCTGCCCGCCCCCCACATCCCCATATCCATCCTGTCTTATCAAAGATTTTCAGCTCTCCTAAGACTCCAGAGCCGAATGAGCCGCCCACTCTGATGCGCTAACCTTTTGGAGATGAAGAGAAGAAACTTTGATGCCTTCCACCTTTTTTGAAAATGTCATTTCACTAAGGAGCCCCACGGGGAGGTATCACTGGAAGCCTTCTTGGGTGGGCTTGCCAACCTCCAGGAAGGGCCTGGAGATCTCCCAGAATTACAACTGATTGCCAGGCTACAGAGATCAGTAACCGTGGAGTAAATGGCTGCTTTGGAGGATGGAGTCTCTAGCATTATGCCCTACTGAAGATAGGAATGCCACCCTTCGGGGGGGACCTGGGGATCCCCTGGAATTACAGCTCATCTCCAGGCTGCAGAGATCAGTTCCCCTGGAGAAAATGGAGGCTTTGGAGGGGGGAGTCTGTGGCATTATGCCCTACTGAAGTCCCTCCCCTCCCCAAAGTCCACCCCCAAATCTCCAGGAATTTTCCAACTTGGAGTTGGCAAGCCTACTCAGTAGAAAGCAAGATATCGTTGAAAGACACAGCGGTTTTTGCAGTCAACGACTGTAATGTGAGGAGCTGCGGTGGCTCAGAGGTTAAGATGCTGAGCTGCAGACCAGAAGGTCGGTAGCTTGGCAATTCGAGACCTGAGTGCCATGTGACAGAGTGAGCCCCAGCTCCTGCCAACCTAGCAGTTCGAAAGCAAGAAATTGCAAATAGATAAATAGGTACCGCTTCGGTGGGAAGGTAACAGCGTTCTGTGCACCTTGGTGTTTATTCATGCCGGCCACACGACCACGGAAAAAGTCTTCAGACAGCACTGGCTCTTCGGCTTGGAAACGGAGATGAGCACTGTCCCCGTGGAAGCAACCCACCGGACTTTGAGCAAGGACGATACAAGTCAAACCCCTTGATTTGGATGAACAGGAACCAAGCGGAAAGTAGCAAAAACACACCAAATGACCTCTGCAACCACAGGGGGAATTGGGAGTTTATACTCTCTGACTATGCAGGGAAGCACAGCTTTAACTCTATTATCTTTCATTTCCCAGATTCAGACAGAGAAGTATTTGATCATTTATAGTCATGAACAAATGCATGCCAATTTCATCGATTACAGTCCGCCCCATCAGCCCCCTATATTTTCTTTCCCTGGGCAACAGCTCTAAATAAACACACAGCATGGGAAATGTGCATGCAGACAGATGATAATGATAATCTCCCTTTAGCAGCGATTCTGCAGTGTCCAAAGGAACAAATCCGCCTTGCGCATCTCCCTTTCCATCTTGCCTTGTCAAATGTCTCCTTTCACAGACACGCACATATGTGGCCTTCCCTCCCCTTCTCATCTCTTGTATCCTTCCCTCCTCAAACTCTCTACGGCCACAGTTGTTGTGATCTGAAGGTCTTTGCAAGAGCCGCAAAAGGCTTCGGATACCTGCTTTCGGGTTACCATAGAAACTCGGACAGCTGAGACCGATGGAAGCAGCGACTGTAAGGGAAAGGGGCTTACCGTGGGTGAGAGGCACCTGATCAAGGGGACGTGGGTGGGCCTCAGATGCAGGGCAGTTGACTGCATTTGGGAGTGGGGGGCTTTCTCTACGGGCAGACTGCAGCTCAGTCAACCAAGAGAAGGGCGGATTGGCAATTTAGATTTCCTGGTGGGCTGCTGCCTGAGAGGGCTCGGCTGGAGATCAGGAGCAGGCAGAGCTAAGTCCCCGCGACCGTGTCCGAGGGCCAGGGTAGCCAGCTCTGGGTTCGAATCCCCCCCCGCCGTCAAGTCACAGCTGACTGATGGTGACCCTGTAGGGATTTCAAGGCAAGGGACCGTTCAGAAGTGGTTTGCCACCGCCTGCCTCGTCCAAACACTAGACAAATGTGGACAAACACGATTTTCCTTTAGGTTCATCCAAACACTAGCCAGGGCTGCCCCTGCTTAGCTCCCGGGACCTGGTGAGATCAGGCTCCTGCGAGCTATACAGGTCAGGGCTGGGTTCAGAAATACCTGGAGATTTGGGGGGTGGAGCCTGGAGAAGGCGGGGTTTGGGGAGGGGAGGGGACTCGGCAGGGTACAATGCAGCCATTTTCTCCAGAGGACCTGATCTTGATCATCGGGAGATCGATTGTAATCGTGGGAGATCTCCAGGCGCTGCCTGGAGGTTGACAACCTAGCCTGGACCCCATGGCGGTTTGTGTCAACTCACCAACTGTCTCCTCCTGCAGGGCTTCCAGTTGGGGGAGTGATGCGTTGGATGAGCTAATGCCCATTACCAGCCCCACTGAACAGCCCTGCAGTGCTGGCTTGGGGCACAGGAGGGGCTGCTCCACTTGGCTTTCTCGTCTGCTCCTGACCAAGAGCCACAACCAGAGTGATAAAAAGCACCTGGGTGTTGCAAGCATGATAGAAATCTTCTATTCTAAATGTTACGGCTTTGGTCATCTTGATTATTGCAGAAGAAGAGGAGATTGGATTTATACCCCGCCCTTCACTACCCGAAGGAATCTCAGAGCGACTTACAATCTCTTTTCCTTTCCCCTCCCCACAACAGATACCCCGTGAGGTAGGCGGGGCTGAGAAAGCGCTTTCGAGAACTGCCCTCGAGAAAACAGTTCTGAGAGAACTTGGGACTGACCCAAGGTCACACCAGCAGCTATATGTGGAGGAGTGGGGAATCAAACCTGGTTCTCCCAGATTAGAGTCTGTGCTCCTAACAACTACACCAAACTGTGGAGGATACTCCGTAATAAACACCACAATGAGTTTCCATCAATTGCTTAAGATGTACTCGATTAAAAAAAAAATGCTTGTTTTTTTAAAAAATTCAACCAATTTTTATAGTTTTTTTAAACACTGGCTGTTTTTGCAGCTCTTTTGAGAACTACCCCTGAGAGAACAGCTCTGAGAGAACTCCAGGTCACGCCAGCAGCTGCATGTGGAGAAGTGGGGAATCAAACCTGGTTCTCCCAGATTAGAGTCCATGCTCCTAACAACTACACCAAACTGTGGAGGATACTCTGTAATAAACACCACAGTGAGTTTCCGTCAATAGCTTAAGATGTACTCGATAAAAAAAATTAAAATGCTTGTTTTTTAAAAAAATTCAACTATTTTTTATAGTTTTTTAAAACACTGGCTGTTTTTCGTTTAATTTTCTTTTTCTGCACCTTTTTACAGTTAAATAAACAAGTATTTTTTAACTGAAAAAGCAAGAGGCGTACCTGAAACTCTGTCTGCCAGGGCTGCCGTTCTGGGCTGAACTGACTGAGGTCCTGTAGCTGGGCTTTCCGGAGAGGGTTCTTGATCAGGGCAGAGCTGGGATCGCTGGCGGTGGGGATCTTCCGCGACGGCTCACGGTCAGCGATTTGATTGGTGCTGTATGCCCTCCGTCGGGATGAGGTTTTAAGTTCCGTCCCTTTGGGAAACAAATGGTCTGTTTTATAGACCCAAATGATCGTGGAATGCCGGCCCGGTTAACTGTCATGGCTTCCCCAGAGCAGTAATTCCTGCACCAGCAGAAATACACTGGATTTCAATCTCATGTACCAGTGCTGGGCACGCTGCTGTGCCATTCACAAACTGCAAGTGTGTCACGAGGGGTGAATTAATTCCAGATCAGAGGATGTTCTGATCCCAAAGTAATCGCCCACTGAGGAGGGTGACTGTTGCATCTCTGCCTAACTCGCTGGTTTGCCTTTGCCTCCCTCCAATTGGCCTGGTGGTGGAAAGTGCTGTCAAATCACAGCTGACTCATGTTTCAAGAGACGTTCATTGTCCGCCTCTGTGTAGCAACCCTGGATTTTCTTGGTGGTCTCCCCTTCAAGTAATTAGGGCTCCAGTTGGCCTAGGAGCAGGCGAATTCTGGATATAACTGGAGCATTCAGTCACTTCCAGTATAGACTGGTCAGAGGCAGTGCATCTCTGCATGAGTTACTGCTCTGCTTGCTATAGTTTGCTTGCTTGCTGATAGCCCAGGTTGGTGGGCTGTTATTTGCTCCTCAAAAGTTGGTGGCTGGGGATGTTTCCTTAATGGAGTATATGGGTAGAGCCCAAGATCAAAGTTCTCGCACAAGACAGGGATTTTTTTTTTTTAAGCAGCTTTGCAGTTTGAATGTGGGCATTTCCTTAATGGAGAATATGGGAAGAACCCAAGATCAAAGTTCTGGCAGGGAATGGGGTTTTTTTGGTGTTTTTGTTTTTTTTTTTTTTAAAGCAGCTTTTCAGTTTGAATGTGGGCAAACAGAGACAGGGAGCTGGGGATTTTGGAGCAGTTTGCTAAAATGGCACAATGCATGTATATATTGCAGCTGTTCCCATCCAGAAGTCGGATGCAGATTCAGCCATTTTTTCCTGCCTCCTTCATTCGTTCATTCAGCATCTAGAGCAGTATTCTTTTTACCCAGCACTCGACTGTGCCCTGGATATCGCTCTGCTCCATAGATCTGGATGGAAGCCATTGCTGACTTTTGCTTGTTTGTTTGTTCTTCCTGTCAAGTCATAGCTGACATATGGCAACCCCATGGGGTTTTCAAGGCAAGAGATGTTCAGAGGTGGTTCACCACTGCCTGACTCTGTGTAGTGACCCTGGACTTCCTTGGGGGTCTCCTACCCTAGTACTAACCAGGGCCGACCCTGCTTAGCCTCCAAGATTGAATGAGACTGCGCTATCCTGGGCTATTCAGGTCAGGGCATGACTTTGTTCAGGATGAAGTAAACAAGGTTATCCTGCTTTTGTTACCCCAGCACTTGACATGCGAACGCGCCCCTTAAAGCGTGGAAAGGGGGGGGAACAGACCAGAGTCAAGGTCAGACTCGCTCCCGAGGTCTCCACCAATCCTGAGGAGTCCCGAGGTCCTGTCTGATGGGAACCCGCTTTCCGAATCCTTGGGAGAGTTCCAGTGGTCTGTAGTGCTTCCTTCCTCTTGCGAGTGGAAAAAAACGGAGCTGCCTGACTCTTGGGAATACAGCATGCTGTACTTTCGCCTCTTGTCCTAGGAGAGTGAGAAATTAGGAAGGCGATGAACTTCAGTGCCCAATGCAGCCATCAGTGCCCTGTGCAGCCATCACTTGCCATTCTTTCTTCCAATGGGGCTGGTTTTCAAGGGACCATGAACAGAAGATACTACCCAAAGGCTACAAAATTCTCAATGCCATTAAAAATAAACAAATTAGCCGATGCGGACATGTGCTCTGAAGACTGGGGAAGGGTTGCTGGAGACAAGAGTGTTTAACCCTTTCCTTCTACGACTCTTCCAGGATTTAAATGCCCTCCAGCATTCTTTACAACATCCCTTCCAGCTTCTGATTAGAACAAAAGGACTCCGACTGCAGTGTTCCCTCTAAGCTGAGTTAGTGTGAGCTAGCTCACAGTTTTTTAGCCTCCAGTTCACACATTTTTGTCTCAGCTCAGGAAGGATGGCTCCAGAGCAAACTAACTTATGCAGAAGCCAAATCACTTGCTCACAACTTTAATGCCAGTAGCTCACAAAGTAGAATTTTTGCTCACAAGACTCCACAGCTTAGAGGGAGCATTGGCTCCGAGGTCTCCATTTTTAGTTGTGTCTAATGAAGAAGAAGAAGAGATTGGGTTTATACCCCGCCCTTCACTACCCAAAGGTGTCTCAGAGCGGCTTACAAACTCCTTTTCCTTCCCCTCCCCACAACCGACACCCTGTGAGGTGGGTGGGGCTGAGAGAACTCTGACACAAACTGCTCTTTTTCAAGGACAGCTGTGCCAGAGCTTGTGACTGACCCAAGGTCACATCAGCCAGGTGCAAGTGGAGGAGTGGGGAATCAAACCCGGTTCTCCCCGATTAGAGTCCGTGCACTTAACCACTACACCAAACTGGAGCCATGACTCTTGAAAGCTTATACCCTAGAACTCTGGTTGGTCTCTAAGGTGCTCTAAGGTGCTACTGGACTCG
>NW_015161417.1:531064-535416 GCF_001447785.1 Gekko japonicus | reverse complement strand
AAAGCTGCACAGAAGGCTAACCGTACTGGTGACTCATACTCACCTGCCTGGGGTTCGAAACATACAGGGAAGTATCACAGACTGTGCTGTAGCCAACCAAGCGGTCGCCTGGGAAGAGGCAGCTAGCACTGAGCGGCGAGATTAAGACTTCCGTTGTTTCTGGGAAGACCCACTCCACCGAGACATCGCTGACAATGGGAGCCATCGCCTTCTTTAAAGACTTTATCATCTGGGGACACAGAGCACGAAAACGGGATTTCAGCCATCTAGACCAGTCATTTGGGGCTGCCAACCTCCAGGCAGGGCCTGGAAATCTCCCGCAGTTGCAACCAATCTCCAGACAACAGAGACCGGTTCCTCTACAGAAAATGGCCACTTTGGTGGGTGGAGTCTATGGCATTGCTGAAGTTCCACCCTTCAGGAAACCCCACCCCTTCTTAGGCTCCCCACTCCAGTAGCCAGGAATTTCCCAACCTGGTCGTTCCCAAAACGATTATTGCACTCCAAGAGGAGAATGAGAGAAGTAACAGCTCAGGGAAGAGGATACAGGGACTTTCAGAGCATCTCATATATCATACGAGAAATCAAGGCTGAGAGTTCGAAAAATGGCTCCCTTTTATCGAAAAGAAAGAGAAGGTTCAACATCATTCAGACACAATCCAGATGGATTACGTACTCTTCTCTTGCAGCGTTTCATTGAAAATTGTTATGTCAAAGCCGTAACGAGTTAGCAGTAGAAATCTACCAGTTTATATGGTATTTATTTACAGACAGCAATGTCAAAACCTTTTACGTTGATTGCCTTTACTGTTTTGAATATTGCCTGTACACCAGTATTATTCCGTTCTTATGTAAAAAGGTAAAGGTTCCCTTGCTCGAAAGCCAGTCGAGTCCGACTCTAGGGTTGCGGTGCTCATCTCCGTTTCAAAGCCGAAGAGCCAGCGCTGTCCGAAGATGTTTCCGTGGTCATGTGGCCGGCATGATTAACACGAAGATGCATGGAACGCTGTTACCTTCCCACTGAAGTGGTACCTATTTATCTACTTGCAATCTCTTGCTTTCTAACTGCTAGGTTGGCAGGAGCTGGAACTAGAGACAGGAGCTCACTCCATCTTGCGGCACCCGGGTCTCGAACTGCTGAGCTACTGACCTTCCACAGCCTGTAGTTCAGCGTCTTAACCACTTGAGCCACCGCAGCTCCTAGTTCTTATGTAATGCCTCTCTAATCTACATGACATGTAACCAGTTGTCTATAATAGTAAAAAATTTATTTTAAAAAAAGGCTGAAAGAGAGGAAGCAGGACAGAGCTGTGGATAGCTTGAAAAGTAAGAGCCTCTCTGCCCTTTCACTGGCCCTCCAGAGGAACTGGTTGGCCACTGTGTGAGACAGGATGCTGGACTTGATGAACCGTCGGTTTGATCCAGCAGGGCTCTTGTTATGTTCTAAGAACTGACCTATGAAAGCTTCTTCCCTAAAGAAAGCGGCCGGTTTGATGAAAGGAAGGATCCTGTCTTGTCTAAAATCCCATGAGCTGTTAATAAATAGAACGGAATGGAAGGATCCAGTTTCTGTCGATGCTGGCTAACAAAAACTTCCAAGGGCTTAACAAGCCACAGGCCTAGTTGAGGAAGGTGCTAGGAGATTGTTGGGAGCATGGGCAGATACTACCCAGGGTGTCAAAATGCCTGCTAGCCCTTCATCCAGCAGCTTCCCAACCCAGGAAGAAAGCAAGGCGATACAGCGCAGTTGGATTACTGCAACATACTCTACATGGGGTTGGCCCTTGAAGACAACCTGAAAACTACGCCTGGGTCCAGAAAGCAGCAGTCCGACTGCTGACAAGGGCCAGCCACCTGGAAGGTGCGTTGTCCACTTTGAAGCAGCAGCCCTGGCTGCCAGTCTATTTCTAAGTTCAATTTAAGGGGCTGTTTGTGGAGCTCCGGTGGCTCAAGTGGTTAAGACGCTGAACTGCAGGCTGTGGAAGGTCAGTAGTTCAGCAGTTCAAGACCTGGGTGCCGTATGATGGAGTGAGCTCCCATCTCTAGTTCCAGCTCCTGCCAACCTAGCAGTTCGAAAGCAAGAAATTGCAAGTAGATAAATAGGTACCACTTCGGTGGGAAGCTAACAGCGTTCTGTGCGCCTTGGTGTTTAGTCATGCCGGCCACATGACCACGGAAACGTCTTTGGATAGCGCTGGCTCTTCGTCTTTGAAACGGAGATGAGCACCGCAACCCTAGAGTTGGATTCGACTGGCTTTCGAGCAAGGGAACCTTTACCTTTACCTTATGACCTTTAAAGCCCTTCACGACCTGGGACCCAAATGTTTGAAGGACTGTCTCCTTCCATATGTCCCTGTACGCCAACTACAATCATCAGGCAGTCATCTGTTGGATATGGGGTTGCTAGGTCTTACCTGGCTGCCAGCAGCGTGCTCCTGCCCAGTCCCAGGATCTTCTGGCGTGCGTGTGAAGCAAAAAACCTCTATGGTCACCATAGAGTTTTAACCCAAATGCTAGAGTATCCCTTGCCTGAGGTGACATCACTGTGCCGGGCAAGTCGGGCACGATGGGGCTCTTTGGGGCAAGGCTCCCCCCCACCAGCCAGCTGGCCATCAGCGGATTGGGCCCCCCCGAAAGCAGGGGAACCCCCGCCCCCATCAGAGGGAGGGCAACCCTAGTTGGATATCCCAGCATTTAGGGTTGCCTGTCTGGAATCAACCACAGCCCGGGCCTTTTCCGTGGTGGCCCCAGCTCCATAGAATGCGCTCCCTGAAGGGGGGGGGCCTTGGAGATCTCACCAGGGCTTTTGAGGGGGTTTGAACAGCAGACATTTTTAAAGGGGGGGGATGGGGGAGAGAGTTGGTATTTGCTATTTTATTTTTGGTTTTTACTGAAAACGTTTCTGACCGTTCTTGTACACTGCCTCGAACCACGAGGAAAGGCAGGATATAAATGTCTTGATTAATAAATAAAGGTGGGGCGTTATGTCAGTCACCATTCAATACTGCATTCTGGCTTCCGGTGGGCTGAGAAGGACAGCTGAGAAACCTGTTCTTCCGAGAGCTGTCAGTGTGGGGCATCAAAGGCAGATTAGGTGTCCCGCTAACAGTCAGACAAAAGCCTTGAGAGCCCCCGAGTGCCTTCTGTGCCTCACCAGCCTCCCTTGTCCAGGATTCAGAGCTATATGGGAAAGGCGGTGGGGGTCCCTATCGCTCTCTCCCACACACTTTGGGATAATGGAACAGACATGATGTGATGCCACCACCACACCTTGGTTTCCTCACCCCCTGCAAGTGGAAGAGGAGGAGGAGGAGATTGGAAGGGACTGCCAGTGAGGCGGCCTCCTCCCTCCCGATCCCTATCTTGTGATGAAAGTTAACAGATTGAACTCGACAGGCCCCTTCTTCGCTCAGCCTCCCTCCTCCACCCCCGCCAATCTCCCTGCGACATACACAAAAGGGTAAATAGCATCTCTCCGGTGACCATCATGGGGGGGGCCGCCTTTTCATCCGAGAGACCGTGCCCACTCATTGCGTGGGCGTCAAAGAGCAGGAAATTGTGCCAGCTGCCAACAGGCAGCCGCCCCCTCAGTCCCTCCAAGGAGAGGGATCATTAAATGATCCCGTGTTTGCTCAGCTGCAAAACTGACACTGTCTTGTCATGAAAGCCCAGAAAGTCCCAGTTCAGAGCGAAAATGAAGCCATCGTTTATCTTAACTGTGGCTGGTTTGCGAAACCAGGATTTGGTTCGCAGGCTTTTGGTAGAAAAAGCCCAACAGGAACTCATTAGCATAACAGGCCACACCCAACAGCAGAAACATATTAGCATGTTAGGCCACACCCTGACACCACAGCTCATTAGCATATTAGGCCGCAGCCCCATGTGCTCATCCAGCCACACTCACCTTTTGCTTCTTATTCTTTTTACCTTGTTTGTTGTCAAAACCCAGGGCTTTTTTTGTAGCAGGAACTCCTTTGCAAGTTAGGCCACACACCCCTTATGTAGCTGTTGGGTGTGGCTTATTATGCTAATGAGTTCCTGCTGGGCGTGGCCAACTCGGGAGCTAGCCGGAACTCCGTTCCTGTGTGTTCCTGCTCAAAAATAGCCCTGTATCGCAGGCTATGCCTCAAATGCTGGCCGCTTCCGCTTCACCCTAGCCCAGCTTCCCTGCACTGCACCCGGGGAGCTCTGCAAGGGGAGGATGAAGGAACAAGCCAGAATGAAGCCACAATATCTGTATTTGTATATCACAAGCAGCCATAGTTAAGAGACTGGCGGTGGGAAGTGCTGTCAGGTCGTAGCCAACTTATGACGGCCCCACTGGGTTTTCAAGGCAAGAGACGTTCAGAGGT
>NW_015161417.1:506486-530795 GCF_001447785.1 Gekko japonicus | reverse complement strand
CCCCCATGTTACCAGAAGTGTGGTTATCCAGCCACACCCACCTTTTGCTTGTTATTCTGTTTACCTTGTTTGTTGTCCAAACCCAGGGCCTTTTTTCATAGCATGAACCCCTTTGCATGTTAGGCCACACACCCCTAATGTAGCCAATCCTAATGAGTTTCTGCTGTTGGGTGTGGCCTATTATGCTAATGAGTTCCTGCTGGGCGTGGCCAACTTGGGAGCCAGCCGGAACTCCGTTCCTGTGCGTTCCTGCCCCAAAATAGCCCTGGTTAAGACTAACTCTGGTTAATGAAGCAACAACGAAACGTTGTTTAAGATCCCCGGATGACTGACCCTAGTTACCAGTGACTGCCTTCAAACAATCACATCGTTAGCTTATTTCAACTGAGGGTTTTGCCTTATGTCAGGACTGAGCCCTAAGGCCCAGTGAAGTCATGTGAGGTGTTCTGCTTTTGATGCTGCCTTTCCACCCAATCAGGGTCCACAAGGTGGCCAACATAAGAAACATTAAACCACTTAAACACTTAGAAATACAGTTAAAATTATAAAATTAAATTAAAACAGATAAACAAACGAAGACGAAGAAGAGTTGGATCAATACCTCGCCCTTCACTTGGACGCTCAGAGTGGTTTACAATAAGTCTTCCCTTCCTCTCCCCAAAACAGACACCCTGTGAGATAGGCGGGACTGAGAGAGCTCTGAGAGAAACTGCTCTTGAGAAAACAGCTCTGAGAGAAGTTGTGACTGACCCAAGGTCACACCAGCAGCTGCATGTGGAGGAGTGGGGAATCAAACCCGGTTCTCCAGATTAGAGTCCACCACTCTTAACCACTATACATTTTCAACAACAGCCACGAATCTTCATTTCATGCCAGTGACAGGTGACATTTCCCAAGCACATAGTGGGAATTACCACAAGTGTGCTGAAAAACCAGTTTCCTGGTTCTGATCTCTGGGTACGTCTGTATGGTTTTCCTGAGGGGCAAGGGGAATTTTACCAGTCTGCCGCCCTGACTCTCAGATGGGGCCAAGATGTTTGAGGAAACACTCCTTACCTGTCTGCAGGACATTAGCAATGAGTGATGGGGCCTCACTTCACAAAGGATGTGGACAAAATGGAGCGCATGCAGAGGAGAGTGACAAAGATGATTGGGGGCCTGGAGACCAAGCTCTATGAGGAAAGGCTTGGGAATATTCAGTTTGGAAAAGGTTGAGGGGGGACATGATTTCTGTCTTGAAGCTTCCTCTTGTGTGGAAAAAAACAACAACATCTAATTTTCTATGGTGGTACCCATAGCCAGCACATCTCCCATACACGGTACACAGTGACAGCAGCCAGTGACATGTAGTGGACAGAGGGCTGAACTAGGATTTGGAGGACCCAGGTTCAAACTTCTGCTCTGCCACCGAAACTTGCTGGGTAACCTTGGAAGAGTCACTCTCCCTCTCTCAACCTCACAGGGTCATTGCTGTGACGATAAAATGGAGGGGAGGAGAATGAAGTTGTTGTAAACCGCTTTGGATCCCCAGTGGAGAGAAAAGTGGGGTATAAATATCTTTAAAAATTAATGTCATTTCCCTATGCCCTCTGCTAATAAACGACTCTGTCAGCTTTGTGAAATATGAGTTTACTTCTTGGCCGTGCTTTCTTCTTGCCCCTTGCAAGGAGCTTTGATCAATAATCCTAATATGCAGTGAGGAAAAATCCTCCAAGAAGCATCGGTCAAACACTTGCTGTGTTCTTAGCTCCCAAATGATAATGACCTCAATTACTGCTCCGGTCTTCACCCCTTGCTCCTTTGAAGGAGGTCCTACTCAACTAAAATTGAACTCATCTACCATTTTCTGGTTTTCCAGGCTGACTGATTGCAGCCTAATTCCTTTCATTACCGAAACTGACGGGTCCATTACAGTGGGGCCTCAAAGTCTGCACTGGCTCCTAAAGTCAAGGCCGGCAGTGTTCTGCAGTTCTGCAGCCACCGGAGAAATTGATACGGTTCATCACACTGAAGACCTCAGATTTCCTTTTGAACAAACAACAACAAAAAAAGCCCCTTCTCTTGATTGACAGGCTTGGGAGTAGCCTCCAGGGCTTCTGCGAAGAGATCTTTGCCCCTCTGCATGACTCACAGAAGCAGAATATGTGATCCAACTTTCATAAATGTCTGCGGATGAGTGCACGCAGTTGGCTTTGTTCCGTTTTGCATTTTGTGCAGCGCCTGTAGCCATTTGGACACGTTTCAAAGAGTTGATCACAGGCTATAATGCCAAACTGTGTCTTCCTCTATATTCCACTGTGATCTCCAAGGCACCCGGCAAACGTCTCTTTGACGCCAGCAGTTCGTGAAGTTTTTGCACTGTCAGGCAGCATAAAGAGAAGGTTCCCAAAACTGCCTCTGCAAATGTCTGGTTTTAGAGGGCAGTGTCTGAGATGGGCATAGTTTGGGAGGGATGTGACATCACTTCTGTGTGATGCTCACGGCTGCCTCCCCTAAAATGATGCTCTAGGAATTTCCCCTAGTCTCTATCATTTTTACCACAGAGATTAGGGAAATTCCTAGATCGTCACTATGCAGAGGCCATTTTTCCCCACTTCCACTCTTTCAATTCCTCAGGAGCAGGAAAGTGGCTGGGGACAGGTAATTCCCTGGGCAGGTAAATGGAAGGCCTACCTAAGGAGCATCCATTCGAGGATCAGGTACTAGGTATAAGTGAAAGACTTTTGCCTGTGATCTCAGAGAACTGCTGCCAGTCAAAACAGACAGTACGGAGCTGACCTTAATAGACCAATGGTCTCGCTTAGTATAAGGCAGATTCACGTATTCATTGGTCTGTCTAGTTCACTGTTACCCATTCTGACTGCCAGACAGAAGAAGGGTCTTCTCAGATCACCTGAGATCCTCCAAATGGAAATACCAGGGACTGAACCTAGGACCTTACACACAGAGTGGATGCTCTGCCATTGACTAAAAATCTGAACATCTGAAGCTGCTGGCTCAGACTATCTGTCTACCTACAGTATTTTCCATTCTAGCTGGAAGCAGCTCTCCAGAACATCACCCAGGGGTCTTCTCTGGCCTGGCTCCCTCCCTTTTAACCTGGAGGTGCCAGGGCCCGGGGCCAGCCAGCTCTATACAAAGAACCTGGCTTAGTATAAGGCAGATTCATGTATTCATTGGTCTGTCTAGTTCACTGTTACCCATTCTGACTGCCAGACAGAAGAAGGGTCTTCTCAGATCACCTGAGATCCTCCAAATGGAAATACCAGGGACTGAACCTAGGACCTTACACACAGAGTGGATGCTCTGCCATTGACTAAAAATCTGAACATCTGAAGCTGCTGGCTCAGACTATCTGTCTACCTACAGTATTTTCCATTCTAGCTGGAAGCAGCTCTCCAGAACATCACCCAGGGGTCTTCTCTGGCCTGGCTCCCTCCCTTTTAACCTGGAGGTGCCAGGGCCCGGGGCCAGCCAGCTCTATACAAAGAACCTGCTCTACCACACTGACCTACAACTTCTCTCTTGTTGGATGTGGACAATGACTGCTAAGAGGAGTACCTTGGGTTGCAACCTCTCTCCCTCCGTCAGGAATTCCGCACTTCCTTTGGTCACAGCAGCCAACCCGTTCACCAGCCTCCGGCAAGCATTCTGCCCGATACCAAAAGTGTAGCACCTGCAACAGAAAGAGGAAAAAAGAGGCAAAGGGATCAGGTGCACATTGAGCCATGGGAAGTTTCACAAGGCTAGAATTCAGAGCAAAGGAGAATACAATGCTAGCCACTACACATTTACTAGGAAATGTCCCGCTGAAATCAGTAGGATGAGACTTACTTCCTTTAAAAAAAATTATATTAATTAAAAAAAACAAAAAAATAGAGACTTTGTAGTGTATAGCTGGAGCCTGAGTATAAGCTCTCCCTCCTCTGCGAGGACAGATCTGCACGTTCCCCCCACCCCCCAATAGCTAGCAATCCAAAACAGTCCAGTGGAGCCTGAGCGGTGGGTGTTGCCTTCTGACACACTTCCGGTGATGTCAGGGGGTGTTGCATATGCAAATAAGTTATGCCAATTGAGTTATGCTAATGAGCTCCTGCACCTCTTTTTCTACGAAATGACCCCTGGACACTACACATTTACTAGAAAATGTCCCGCTGAAATCAGTAAGATGAGACTTACTTCCTTTAAAAAAATTATATTATTTTTTTTTAAAAAAAACAAAGATTTTGTAGTGTATAGCTGGAGCCTGAGTATCTCTTTTTCCTTGCCTTGTTTCATCTGATGTTGTACAAGCAAAGGAACCAGCACCTAGTACAGCATGCATGCGTATCGCCATTATCCAAATATATATGATGAATTATCTTCCCCAGTATCAAGAGGGGTCAGTGAAAGGAAACATCCAACATTCTAGCTAGGTTTATTGATGGGATTTGGGGTGGGGTCATGTGAGTAATCTAAAAGCATCTTATCTAAGGATGCCAAGAGTCTGTTTATTTTCTGTAGGTGAACTACTTACTTCCAAATAAACATGACCATGAAAACTCATCAGTTATGCAGGATTTGGGTTGCTGTTCCAGAGGCAGAGGGCTAATGTTCATGTGTGGGCCAGTAATTGGACTTTGCCCACCTGTAGCATGCCCACACTATCTCGCAGGGATAATGGTTGAAGGGGCTGCAGTCCCCCTTGGCTGCATAGAGGGGATCTCATAATGCTGATTTATGCATCTGTAACTTCCAGTCTTGACTACTGCAACACATTTTGTGTGGGGCAGCCCTTGACAACAGCTAAGATGCCTTAACTAGAACAACATGTGTCTGCCTTGCAAATACTGAAATATGTAAACATATTTAGCCAATACAATATCAACTGCATTGCCTTCCTGTATGCTTGATGTGAAAGGGGAGGAAAGGGAGAGAAAGAAATTGGCCTTTTTGTGCCCCAGTGTAGCTAGATTCTTGAAGAGGACGTTTGGGATATGGTGAGAGACAAGTTTCCTCGTCCTTCCTTTAGGAATACATTAATTGATTATTAATTAATTAAACTATGTATACCCTGCCCTTCCAGGGCAGTTTACAAATCCAGATTGAAAACATACACATGCCAATAAAACCTCAAATAATGCCTCCTGCAGCCTACACCTCATTAAAACCCTTTGCAAACAAAACGGCCTTGCAGTGCCTCCTAAAACATCTAGAGATGGTGGCCCTCTCACCTCCTTAGGGAGGTTGTGATAAATAAAGTTCTTGTTCTGGTTCATACCAAGCAGGCTCCCTTAAGTGAGGGAACAGTCAGTAGCTGGCAAAGTGAGGGCCACAGTTGGTTCTTGAGACACACGGGAAGTGACATGGACCCTTAGCCTTGACAGGAAGTATGGAGGAGGAAGAGGACGAGGAAGATGAAGAAGAAGTGGAGATTGGATTTATACCCCACCCTTCACTACCCAAAGGAGTCTTGGAGTGGCTTACAATCCTTTTCCCTCCCCCTCCCCACAACAGACACCCTATGAGGTAGGTGGGGCTGAGAGAGCTCTGAGAGAACTGCTCGTGAGAGAACTGCTCTGAGAGAACTGTGACTGACCCAAGGTCACACCAGCAGCTGCATATGGAGGAGTGGGGAATCAAACCCGGTTCTCCCAGATTCGAGTCCACGCTCCTAACCGCTACACCAAACTACACTACACTACACCAAACTGGTACCAACATTGCTTAGCTTTCAAACTCTGACAGCATTGAGCTATCCCATGCCACCCTCCCCCCCAGAGGCTCCTGTACCTGGTAGAAAAGGAGTTATTCCGAACAAGCTCTATGACCTTCCCAGTGTTGCTCACGGCCCCGTCAGTCAGCAAGAAAAGCAGTCGCGGGTGGCCCCGGTGGATGGGCTGCCGGATGATCCATTTCAAAGGGGATAAGACATTGGTCCCACCCATGTCGGCCCTGATTTTCTTGATGCTCTCGCATGCAAGGACTACGTTCTCCTATGGAGAGAGGAGAACAAGCATGAATGATGTGTGGTGTCTGTTAGGGTTGCCAACTCCAGGTTGGGAGATTTCTGGAGATCTGGCAGTGGATCCTGGAGAAAGTGGAGTCTGAGGAGGGGAGAGAGCTCAGTAGGGATGTGATGTCCTCAAAGTCCATCCTCGGAAGCAGCCATGTCCTCCAGGGGAACTGATCCCTGGGGGATCTGTTGTAACTGCAGGGGACCCGTTGTAATTCCAGGAGTACCAGGGTTGCCAACCTCCAGGTGGAGCAGTTACAAACCAGAAGAAAGCCTTGAATGGGTATTTTCGAAGGATATGCCTGAGTTTTGGTTCCAGTGATATCCTGTTATGAGAAAGTGGTCCCTACTTGGAAAGGCCTTGCCAGGCAAAACGTGGGACGACATCGCTAGCGTGCCCGTTGGAAGACTTCCTCAAGACCGCCATCTTTGGGTATCAGTGTCGTGGCTCAGTTGTCTAGTTTCAACTTGGAGCGTGGCTTCTGTTTCTGAAAACTGAAGACAACCGAGCACCTTCAACAGAGCGACTTACGAGCCTCTGATGGACTGTTTTGGGGTTTTTTGCCCTATGATTTGAGAATTTGATTTTTTTACATTGTTGGTATACAAATAGTTTTGGGATTTGTATGTATGAATTGTGTATTTTTATTTATGTATTTATTTATTTTATTTACATTTGATTTATATACCGCTCCTAACCCCGAAGGGTCTCTGAGCGGTTTACATAGGGGTTCCAAATTCAGTTTTAACCTACCTAAGGCCACATAGTACATAGGGGGCGGGGCTTCCTACCAGCACCCAGGCACCAGGGTTAGCCGATCTTGTTGCCTTCTGCCAGCGGCCTCGAGTGTCGAATTCTCCGGTGCCCTGGAGCAGGTCTCCTAGTTGGCGGCTTCCTTCGGCAGGCCATCCTGATGCGGCGTCATGTCGGCTGCAGCTCCAGCTATGTCTAATTGGCTCTGCCGCGCCGACCACGTCATCGCGCCTCTCATGGCTCCGCCTCTTCCGCTGCTCAACGCTGTGCTCGTTGGTCATCAGAGTCGTTCGCACCATTCCGCCGCTCCGCTGATGCCGCCAGTTCTCCCGCTGCATACTCCACAAGGAGGAGGGTGCCCCCTGCCACCTAGGGCAGGTACCCATTTTCTCTACTTGCATTTTAATGCTTTCGAACTGCCGGGTGGACAGGAGCTGGGACTAGGGCCGGGAGCTCACCCCGGCCGCGGTGGGTCTCGAACAGCCATAGTGGCTGTTCGTTGTTGTTAAAGCAGCAAGCATTTTACTGCTTGCGCCACCGCTCCCATACATGTATAATACATGTTACTTTTATACATGTTAATTTTATGTATATGACATAAAATTAATTTGCATAGAATAGCTTGAGTAGTTTAATTATCTTTAGGTAAAAACATTTTTTCACATGCAGTTGTGCTGGTTACCACCTCCAGGTGGAGGCTGGAGAGCTCCTGGAATGAGACCTGGTCTCCAAACTACAAAAATCCATTATTTGTTTATTATTTAATTATTTAAAACACTTGTTGCACTCGTCTTGGAGAAAATGGCTGCTTTGGAAAGTGGACTGCATGGCATTATACCCCACCAAAGCCCCTTCTCTCCTTAAACTCCACTCTCACAGGCTTCACACTCAAATCTTCAGGTATTTCGGAACCCGGAGTTGGCAACTCTATCCAGGCCCTACCTGGTGGTTGGCAAACTTAGCATCAGTCATTCAAGAGGCTGTCCCCTTACTCTGCAACGGTCCACACTCATTATAAGGAGCATATTCTATACTACCCCAACCAGGACCGCCCCCAGCTTATTTTGCACCCTAGGCGAGGATCACTTCTGCCCGCCCCCCCCCCGTGCGCCCACCAATTTTCAAAAATAAATGCATTTTAGGAAGAATGAAAAACACAAATAATCAAGAAACTCCCAGAGTACGGGGCGAGGTGCAGTTTGGCGCCCCTAAGGGCCGTCCCGCTCTAGGCGATTGCCTAGTTCGCCTAGTGAGTGAGCCGGCCCTGGCCCTGACCCCAACAGAGAAACTTGTGTTTTCTGAAGCTGTGTGAGATAATCCCAGAATTCTCCGGCCTTCTGCAAAGGTCATTCTGCCCTCTCATGACGGCAGGCAGATGCATTCTGGGAAAAGAGTGCCGCAAGGCCTACTCTGGGTAAACTCACCAGAATCAATGTTAAGAGTAGACGCGCTTCCTTGAACAGCAGAACCGGCTTTCTCTCTCCTAACGCTCAAGGTCACAGAGGTAGCACTAAATCATATTTCATTACTTTTGCAACTGAACAATTATTTTCTGGCTTTATTCGTCTGAGGGTTTCAAGTCATTATCTTCCCCAGGCACTCAAGAGGAGGTGAATCGGAAATGAGCCTACCCTGCATGTGAATTTCCCACGGGAAGGACCCTTCTGAGTAATGTCAGAATTTCTGCTGTGCTTGCTACAAAGAGTCACTGTGGTATACCAAAGGCAGGACCTGGATCACGGATAGGGTTGCCAGTTCTGGGTAGAGAAATACCTGGAGATTTGGGTGGTAGAGCCTGGGGAAGGTGGGATTTGGAGAGCGGAGAGACCTCAGCAGGGTATAATGCCATACAGTTCAGCAGCAGGGTATAATGCCACACAGTTCAGCAGCCATTTTCTCCAGGGGAACTAATATCTGTTGACTGGAGACCAGATGTAATTCCAGGAGATCTCCGGCCACCACCTGGAGGTTGCCAACCACAATCAGGGAAACTAAATTCCTGAAGGCCCCTCCCAGATATACTCTCTCTGCTTAACCCGACTCACAGGCATGGTTGCCAACATTGGGTTGGGAGACTTGGGGGGTGGAGCTTGAGAAGGGAGGGGTTTGGGAAGGGGAGGGACCTCAGTAGGGGATAATGACATAAAGTTCCCCCTCTGAAGTTGCCATTGTCTCCAGGGGAACTGATCTCTGTAGTCTAGAGGTCAGTCGTAATTCTGGGGAATCTCCAGTCCCCGCCTGGAGGTTGGCTACCTTACCCGCAGGATTAGTATGAGGACCAAACGTCATGATCTATGCATCCTACCCTTAGGAAAGTAGAACATGAGACTGTTGCTCTCTAGAGGACGGACAGAGGAATTCTGGGAAGTGAGGAAGAGGACTCTGCTCTGGCTATTCCCGCTACAACAAGGGCATATGCTTGATTTTAAATAAGTTTGTTCCTCTTGCTCCTTGCTAACATTACGCGATATTCTCTCCCTGGCAACAGCTAGCAGAGGGCAACTATGATTGCCAAGTCTCCATGTGGGGCCTGGAGATCTTCCAGAGTTTACAACTGATCTCCAGACTACAGAGATCAGTTCCCCTTAGGGTTGCCAGGTCTGGGTTGGAAAATACCTGGAGACTTTGGGGGTGGAGCCGGGAGAAGGCGGGGTTTAGGGAGGGGAGGGGCCTCAACATGGTAAGATGCCACAGAGTCCGCCCTTCAAAGCAGCCATTTTCTCCAGGGGAGCTGATCTCTGTCAGCTGGGGGTCAGTTGTAAAAGGGGGAGATCCCCAGGCCCCACCTGGAGGCCCCACCTAGTTCCCCTGGAGAAAATGGCCGCTTTGGAGAGTGGACCGTATGGCATTACATCTTGCTGAGGTCCCTCCCGAGGCTTCACCCCCAAATCTCCAGGAATTCCCCAACCAGGAGTTGGCAACCCTAGGGACAACAAAACCTGCCCCCTGTGTCATTGTGAGGGAGGTGTGTACGTGCACAGTTCTGATGCAGGACTCTTTCTTCGTCTCAGAAGAGAGGGGACCTGTTCCTTCCCTGGTTGTAGCATTCCATGTGATTTTGAAACCCCATACGCTCAATAGTACGTTCTAAACGTTTCAAACACAAGTACAAAATGTAAGGGCTGGAACTGGCTCTCTGTGAGGTCATATCCAGGCTAGATCAAATCTGAATGGCCATGTCCAAATCCATCCTGGAAACCCAGCGATTGGTAGCCTTAATAGGACTCTGAGGGTGCGGCAAGAAGACCGTGCTCCTCTGTTGAATGGACAGAGCAGGCCAGCCTAAAGATTGGTTTCACTGGCAGCTTCCAGGGCCATAGGAGGGCTAACAGCTGACCCCTGGCTTGCCAATGCATTTGTCACGCCACCCCCTCTCTGGCAGTAGTTTGGGGGCTGGGCCTTTCTTCTTCTTTAAACCCCTCCATTCTTAGGTCCTCCTCTTCCAGGGTATTCACAGAACTACTGGGGTATCCACAGCGATTGCTACACTTGTTTGGAATTACAGCTCATCTCCGGACTACAGCGGCGGAAATTGGGCCTCCAAAGCAGGGGTTTACCCGCCCACCGCCCCCACTTGGCAGCCCTACTCTATGGCATTGCATCCCACTGAGGTCCATGTCCTCCCCAAGCTCTACCCCCAAATCTCCGGGAGTTTCCCAAACTGGAGCTGGCAACCCTAACTTCCCACTCCCACCAGTGGCTAGGGAGGACCTGGCAACCCTACCAGGAGGTCTTGGTTCAAGCCCCACAAAAGTCCCCGACAAATGAGAACAGGAATTTAAAACGTCTGTGATTTGTTAAACCAAAGTGACTCTGTGAGCACGGCATCTGCCCGTCTCTTATATGTCACTCTGTGCGTTCCTCCTGAGCAGAAGACCAAATCCACAATAACTAAGCAAACCATCTGTTCGCCTACCGCCGATAGTGTGTCTTTCGCTTGGGGGTGCTCCAGGCCTTGTTTCAGCCAAGGAAAGATAGGCAGCTTAGAAACAGATGCCACAGAATCACAAAAAGACAGTGAAATCCTGGGACAGGAAATCAGACCAGGAGGATGCGTGGCCTTATGTGGATGATGTACAGAATCGCCACACACACAGAGTCAGCTAGCGGCACGTTCATGTGTTTGAGGAAAGAGCTGTACAAAGCAGGTTCAGAAACGACACCCCTCACCTCACAGTAGGCCTGGCTGGAAGGAAACAAGGCCTTAAACGTGGACCCAAATCCGATAATGTTGAACAAGCATGTCGGCATGAGGCTCTTCAATATGACCAACAGGGCATCCTAAAAAGGGGAGAAAGGGGGGGAAAGTCATGACAGAGCAGTGATCCTCAGCTTGATTTCCAGCATGGGAATTGTGGTGCCTGCTGTTGTGTTCCCTGCTGCCTGCCTACTTCTTCCCCTAAAGTAAAAGGCAAATCCCGGTTTTCCTTCACCTCAGCAAGAGGAGCTCCAGAAGATTCTAAGAGGTGTCACCTTTGAGTCTGCAGGGAGGAGCCATTCAGGAATGAACAGCCACCTCAGTCATAGAACACTTGGTATAGAACCTTCCGGCATTGTTTGATTGCCATCATGGCAGCCATTTTGTGGTCCTGTTGGGGAAATGAGGGGTACAGGAACCTTTTCATGCAGTCCCAATTACACTGTGTTCATTTTGGGAGGGAAAGAAGCTGGCTTCCCAATTGCATCAAGAGAGAGAGAAAGACAGTTGTTCTAAACCAAAACTTATTCTACCCATCCATTACCCACCCTTAGATCAGAAAACACCTTGGCAGCATTTCAGTATTCAACATAGAATATTTCAACACAACCCCAATACATAAACAGTGCACTTGAAGTTCCATGAAGGGTATCCTTGGTTGCTCTGCCAAGACCCATAACTGAGGGTGGCTGGGGCCAGAACAACTAGGAACAAAACTAAATCCAGACATTACGTACCCATATAAGATAATGTGTCAGTCAAGTCTGTGATGAGCATTTGACATACATCTGATGTATACAACAAAGTCAGCCCTTTCTATCTCTGGCGTCAGGAAAGTCAAGGAAAGCTGGGTTAAGCTAGGTTGAGTCAAGGTTTACTAAGAGAGTCCCAGGAAGCTAGGTTCAGTTACTCTGTCTATTTAGGCTGCATTTCCTCGGTGGTGTGATCGGAGCCCTGGTCTCCCTACTACTGTGAGATGGCTGAAGCACCTTGGGAGTACAGAAACAATCCCTCTCTGGGATCTGATGAGGGGCAGCAGCAGATCTACCGCCCTGTAAGAGTGCCTCTGTGCCTCCTCAACCTGTAAATACAGCAAATACTACAAAGACCACCATAGACACGCAGTGCTCGTTCCTCCGAAGGGAACCAAGCCAAGTAAGCATCTACCCCCAGAATGTCCCACTGCTCAGGAAAGTGAGGAGCACGTAACAATAATGTCCAAGATATTCCGGACACGGTAGCCATATGAACTCAGAGCAAAAAAAACGACCCAGCTGCAGGAAATTAAAATGCCTGAACTTTCCCCCGTCGTATATATTTTTAATTTAGCCCTTCATTCTGTTTAATCCTCTGCATTGCACAGATAAGATCTCTGCTGGGTTCAGAGACGAACTCAGGGTGCTTTTGCACGGCACATTTCGACTTCGTTTTCCAAGCCCATCGTGCTTGAATTTATAGACCAATTCAGCCTATGCAAAAAGGAGGCTCTGTCCATTGCACCAGGGCCAGTCCCAGCTGGGGGGTGGGATCCTCTAAATATACAGTGATAAGAGGAAGTAGAACCAATATAAATTAGCGTACCCATTTGGTTCACCTACATGTTGGAACTATACTTTTTTCTCCCCCAGGGTTAGAAGCCCCATAGGCAGGGCTATTTTGGGACAGAACGCACAGGAACGGAGTTCCGGCTGGCTCCCAAGTTGGCCACGCCCAGCAGGAACTCATTAGCATAATAGGCCACACCCAACAGCAGAAACTCATTCGGATTGGCTACATTCGGGGTGTGTGGCCTAACATGCAAAGGAGTTCCTGCTACAAAAAAAGGCCCTGGGTTTTGACAACAAACAAGGTAAACAGAATAACAAGCAAAAGGTGGGTATGGCTGGATAACCACACTTCTGGTAACATGTGGGTGCTGCCTAATATGCTAATGAGCTGTGCTGTCAGGGGTGTGGCCCAATATGCTAATGAGTTCCTGCTGTTGGGTGTGGCCTATTATGCTAATGAGTTCCTGCTGGGCTTTTCTACAAAAAGAGCCCTGCCATAGGTTTGCCAGCCCTGGGTTGGGAAATATCTCAGGATTTTGGCGGTGGGGCCCGAGTAGGGCAGGGTTTGGGGAAGGGAGGGATATAATGCTACAGAGTCTAATTTTCTCCAGATGAACTGATCTCTGTCACCTGGCGATCAGTTGCAATAGCAGGGGATCTCCAGCCACCACCTGGAGCTTGGCAACCCTACCTATTGACTTTTAATCAAGTGCCTGGATTATTGGAGCATGAGGAGTCTTTTTTTCAGGGTGGATTTTGTCGCGTGTTCCTATTACTGAGATTTTAATGGGTGTTTTTATTTGAATGGGCACCATCAGGTATTCTTCAAGGAGCTGCAGTGCGCCCAAGAGAGTTTACAAGCCAACAGTTTTTTTATATATATAGTGCCACAACAAGCTAAAAATATTAAAAACAAACTCAACCTTAGTTGTGCGACAATAAAAGCAGCATTATACATATATAATATGAAGAACTATTAAGGTCTTGAAGGGCTGTCATATGGTATGGAGTTGTTTTCTGTTGCCCCAGAACCATCGGGTTGAAATTAAATCAAGAGTTTTGGGCTAAACGTTAGGAAGTACTCTGTCACCTGGCGATCAGTTGCAATAGCAGGGGATCTCCAGCCACCACCTGGAGCTTGGCAACCCTACCTATTGACTTTTAATCAAGTGCCTGGATTATTGGAGCATGAGGAGTCTTTTTTTCAGGGTGGATTTTGTCGCGTGTTCCTATTACTGAGATTTTAATGGGTGTTTTTATTTGAATGGGCACCATCAGGTATTCTTCAAGGAGCTGCAGTGCGCCCAAGAGAGTTTACAAGCCAACAGTTTTTTTATATATATAGTGCCACAACAAGCTAAAAATATTAAAAACAAACTCAACCTTAGTTGTGCGACAATAAAAGCAGCATTATACATATATAATATGAAGAACTATTAAGGTCTTGAAGGGCTGTCATATGGTATGGAGTTGTTTTCTGTTGCCCCAGAACCATCGGGTTGAAATTAAATCAAGAGTTTTGGGCTAAACGTTAGGAAGTACTTCCTAACAATTAGAGGGGTTCCTCAGTGGAACAGGCTTCCTCGGGAGGTGGTGGGCTCTCTTTCTTTGGAGGTTTTCAAACAGAGGCTTAGATGGCCATTTGACAGCACTGCTGATTCTGTGAACGTAGGAAGGTCATGAGAAGGGAGGGCGGGAAGGGTTTTGTGGCCCTTTCTTACACGCCCAGGGTGTGGCCCTTTCTTACATGCCCAGGGAAATGCTGAGCGCCACTTTGGGGGTCAGGAAGCTATTGTTCTCCAGGCCAATTTGGCCAGGGATCCTGGAGGGTTGGGGGTTTTTTTTGCCCTCTTCTGGGCATAGAGCAGGGGATTGGACTAGATGATCCTGGAGGTCCCTTCCAACTCTATGATTCTATGATGTGTATAATACAGCATAAACTACTTATATCAACCGCAAAACAATGTTATTTTTAGCCAGACCTCTTTGCTACATGACATTGCTGTATTCCCTGATGGTTTTCGAAACAGTGAATGGGAAATCAAGTAGCTCAAGACACTGGAAGAGCGATTAATGGGAAAACCCTTGAGTTCTCTCATCCAAACAACAAGCAAGCTTGACTTTATTCAGCTTAGAAAAGCTATTAAGAATGCATCACAGCCCAAGGAGCATATTAATTAAAAGATGTGACACTCATTCTTAGGCGACTAGACCACCATTTCTGAAGGATAACTTCAAGAGGTACTTCAGCTGAATGAATGACACGGAAGAGGCTGAAGGCAGGTTTTTGAAGGTTTTTAAATTGGTAGGCAGCCTCTTTGTAGACGGGAAACAGCAGCAACAGGCTGTTTAGGCTGGGCAGCATGCAAAGAGAGGAAACCTGCTGCTAAATAGGCATCAGGAATGTCCCCTTACTCTTGCAAATATTTCTGCCTTCCTGGACTTTGGCACTGCAGATTTAGAACACTTTCCTCCAGAAGAGAATATTCAGGGTTTTTTCCCTCTGCAATTTTGTTCCAGTTTTGTAATTATCGCTGGACGTCACCACTGCATGATTACTGCACTTCTCTATTGCATGAGACAGTTTGGTGTAGTAGTTAGGACCGTGGACTCTAATTTGGGAGAGTCGGGTTTGATTTCCCCACTCCTCCAAATGCAGCTGCTGGTGTGACCTTGGGTCAGTTACAAGGTCTTTCAGAGTTGTTCTCTTAGGAGCAGTCCTCAAAAGAGCTCTCTCAGCCCCACCTAACTCACAGGGTGTCTGTTGTGGGTGAGGTGGAAGGGATTGTAAACTGCTCTGAGACTCCTTTACGTAGTAAAGGGTGGGGTATAAATCCAATCTCCTCCTCCTCCTCCGTTTCTTCTTCTTCTGCACAAGACTTGGACAACTGACTCAGCTTTCCAGGACAGCCCCCTCAGTGGGCACACCCTGCCCTCCTCTACCACCTCTACTCTCGCCATCCCCTCATCCTCCTACCTTTTCCCCATTCTGAGTTACTGGCAAGTGTGCATTAGGATGCCCTGGCCTGGATAGCCCAAGCTAGCCCGATCTCATCATATCTCAGAAGCTAAGCAAGGTCAGCCCTGTTTAGTACTTGGATAGGAAACCACCAAGGATGCTACACAGAGGCAGGCATGACAAACTGCCTCTGAACATCTCTTGCCTTGAAAATTCTATGGGGTCGCCATAAGTCAGTCGTGACTTGACAAAAAAAAGATGGTAGGGTGGCGTCACATCCAGTGAGGTCCTATACTGCCATGCCAGCACCAGTCACCATCGTTCATCATTGATGCTCACGATCTCAAGAGCAACCTTGAGAGGTCCCTGCAACCCAGAGATTGCGAGAACAAGCCAGGAAATTTGCGATGTGCCGGACAGGATCTGCAAGGTATTTGTTCTGACTCTTAGCTTTTGTCCCGTTCTTATCACTGAGTAAATACTGCACCTCCCAGATGAGGGGGGAAACGGTTTTCATAGGCTTTATATGTCAAAGTTGCCATTCATCCCTGAGTTAATTTATCTGAAAGATCTTGTTTGTCCAGAAGGAAATCAGAAAAGGGGGAAAGCAAATAATATAACGGTAAATAGGATTTATTTGAAACTGAGCTGGGATCCAAGAACAGGAGAATGTTTTCACTGTTGAGTCTTCTGAATGTGAATTTTAAAAAAGACTCAAATGATGTAAGACGTGCTGAAGACTTTTTCATTGAAAAGCGGGGGATAAATCTAACTAAAAGCAGCGTTGTGGTGATCTTAGAGAACAGATAAAATAGTTGGAGGACCCACAAGACTTGGAGTGGGTGGAAATCCCATTGTTCTCCCACTGGTTTGACACCCCTGCATCACTAGTTACCTCTGCAGCTCATGCGGCAGGGGAACAGTCATTTCTGTTCCTTCTCCCCCGCTCTCTCTTGTCCACTTGCCACAGGGTCCTCGTAGAGGTTTACTGTCTGCACAAACACAGATAATGCTCCTCTCTTAGGGTTTATACCCCTTCCTTCATTTTGGAGGATTTTTCTGCAAACCTGGTGGTTCCCCCAAGTTTGCAGAAAGACCCTCTTTTTCTTTTCATATCCCCAATCCCCCAATTTAAGTATCTGCAGATGGGACCATGCTGAGAATTAGCTATTTAGTCGTTAAAGGTGTCTACACCTTCCCGCTGAGCAGTGGGAGGTATTTTGCTTCCTTACAACAATTCAAACAAAGCTAGCCCAAGGAAGTCTGCTTTTCCAAGGTCTGAGAGGTACTAGCAGCACAGCAGAGGTCACTGGAGTATAAATCTGAAAGTCATCACCAGAAGACAGGTTTTCAAATTGAGAAGGATGCGGCTGAGCCAAAACTACTCACACCTTTTGAAGAACACTTCAAAAAAACACAACACCAGCTCTCTTTTCTGACAGTTTTACAGCTCTGCTCCCAAATTGTTTCGGTGGTACTCCCTGACAATTGACTTCCTATGCCCGCAGTGACATCATTAGACAGCCACACTGAATTGGTTATGTAACGTTGGGGGGTGGGGAGAGGAATAGCCACATAATGCTAATGTGTGTTGGAAAATATTTCTACTCGACCAAAATTGCTTTTAGTGACTGACATGAAAACCAGAACTGAAGAATACTGAACATAAGCCTCCACAAGACTGAAGGGCTTCCAACACTGCTGTACGATTAAGTTGGGTCAACTTGGTAATATTTTCCTGGGCAACAGTTAGTTAAATTCTTCTTTCCCCAAAAAGAAAGAAAAGAGGACAAACCCCTTCCCAGATAGTTCATGGTGTGAGCCCAGTTACTGAAAAGGCCTTATTCATCTGGTACCTGTTTCACATCTATGGTTTAGCTTGGAGAAACGGTGACTGAGGGGTGACATGATTGAGGTTTATAAGATTATGCATGGGATAGAACAGGTAGAGAAAGAAGTACTTTTCTCCCTTTCTCACAATACAAGAACTCGTGGGCACTCCATGAAATTGCTGAGCGGTCGGGTTAGAACGGATAAAAGGAAGTCCTTCTTCACCCAAAGAGTGATTAACACATGGAATTCACTGCCACAGGAGGCGGTGGCGGCTACAAGCATGGATGGTTTCAAGAGGGAATTAGATAAGCATATGGAGCAGAGGTCCATCAGTGGCTATTAGCCACAAGGTATAGATAGGGGCTCTGGGGCAAGTGATGCTCTGTCTTCTTGGTGCTGGGGGGGGGTCAACAGTGGGAGGGCTTCTAGTGTCCTGGCCCCACTGGTGGACCTCCTGATGGCACCTGGTATTTTTGGCCACTGTGTGACAGAGTGTTGGACTGGATGGGCCTTTGGCCTGATCCAACATTGGCGTCTCTTGTTCCTATGTTGCCAGTCTCCATGAGGGACCTGGAGATCTCCTGGAGTTACAATTGATCTCCAAATGGTAGAGATCAGTTTCCCTGGGGAAATTGGATGCTTGGGAGGGTGGCATTATGCCGTGCTGAGGTCCCTTCCCTCACCCCGCCTTCCCCAAGCTCTACTCCCAAATCTCCAGGAATCTTCCAGCCCTTAGTTGGCAACCCTACCAGGGCTTTGGATGAAGAATAGTAGTTTCATCCTGGGGGACGTGGCCAGTCCCGAGGATATCCTAATCCCAGACCGTTTAGGCATATTTATTTACTTAGATACTTTTACTTCAGTTTTTCCCACCAATGGGAACACAAAATGGCTTTCAGTGTCATTATCCTCGCTTCCATTTTATCCTCACAACAATGAACCTGTCAGGTAAATGAGGCCAAGAGAGTCAGACTTGCCCAAGTTCACATAGCAAGCTTCCATTGGCGGAGTGGCCCTGACCTGGAGAGCCAGGTTAGCCTGCTCTCGTCAGATCTCGGAAGCTAAGCAGGGCTGGCCCTGGCTAGTATTTGGATGCAGGGGTCATTTCGTAGAAAAAGAGCTAGGGGAACTCATTAGCATAACTCATTAGCATATGCCACACCCCCTGACATCACCGGAAGTGTGTCATAAGGCCAGGGAGAAAGCAACTTACCCTCCCTCTGCTCCTGCCTCCTCCTGGCTGAATGAGGGCCGGAAGCGGGGCGGCCGGGAGCGGGGGGCGGGGCTTCGTCATGTGCCCCGCCCCCGTACCTCACCCGGGGGAACTGCGATCCCCCGCGATCCCCCCCGAAATGACCTCTGTTTGGATGGGAGACCTCCAAGGAATACCAGGTTCATGATCAATGCTCCCTCTAAGCTGTGGAATCTTGTGAACAAAATGTCAACTTTGTGAACTACTGGCATTAAAGCTGTGAGCGAGCAATCTGGCTGCTGCATAAACTAGTTTGCTCCAGAGCCCCCCTTCCTGAGCTGAGACAAAAATGTGTGAGCTGGAGGCTAAAAAAACTGTGAGCTAGCTCACACTAACTCAGCTTAGAGGGAACACTGGTCAGGATGTGGAGGCAGACAATGGCAAACCACCTCTGAAACCACCTTTGCCTTACAAACCAATCTAACTCGCCACCTGTGGTACATAACACTAAAAAGAGCTAGAACCTCTGGCTGCCAGACTATCTTAGGCTCTCCTGGCTACATTGCATATTATGCCAAACAATTACAACAACAACAACAACAATAATAGGAAGAGTGAAGTTTTGGTTTCTCAAACACTAGTTTGGCTATAATAGGCAGAGTGTTTTGGTTTCTCAAACACTAGTTTGGCTCTCTAACTGCTATACAATGCATGGAATCCTGCATTTGTCAATGAAATAGCCTCAAACATCAGGAGGAAATGACTACACTGCATATACACAGACACAGCTCCCCGCCACCAAAGCAAGTATCGCTCCAGGCATGGTACCTTGACACGGTTGATGTTCACCCCACTCATACTTCCGCTGCGGTCTACAAGGAAGATGAATTCTCCTTGGGTTTTCCGGAGGTTGGGCTGGATAGTCCTCAAGTCGGGACAGAAGTTCAACATGACGACAGGGTGGTGAGGGATGTCCTTGTGGAGGCGTTTCCTGATGATTTCTGTCTACAGTGAAAGAAACCAGCATGGCTACGATTGCTTTTTTTCTTTGAAGGAAATCTTGAGAATGTTTAATCTCCTAATGGACCGCATTGTACCAACTATGGAATAGGTACAACACAAACTGAGCCAGCACATAATTCACTAAGTGAAGAGGCAGGGGTATTTGGGGTGGGGGGTAGAGGAGAAACACTGCACTGGCACTCTGTGACCATGTGGAGTCCATGTGGATTAGGAGACCTGGGTTGAAATGTCAACTCTGCCATGAAGTTCATTGGGCGACACGTGAGCACACAAAGCTGCCCTATACTGAATCAGATAATTGGTCCACCGAGGTCAGTTTCGTCTACTCAGACTGGCAGCAGCTCTCCAGGGTTTCAGGTAGAAGTCTTTCACATCACCGACCTCCTGGAGACGCTGGGGACTGCATCTGGGACCTTCTGCACACCAAGCAGATGCTTTGGTCCCGTCAATCTCCCTTAGCCCAACTTACTTCACAGGCTTTTTGTGGGGGTAAAATGAAGAGTGCATGCCACCATGAGATCCTCGGAGAAAAGGTGGGATAAAAGTGAAAAATATGTATGCATTTATATTCGGCTACACTTTAATCTACAGGAGCTGCGGTGGCTCAAGTGGTTAAGACGCTGAACTGCAGGCTGTGGAAGGTCGGTAGTTCAGCAGTTCGAGACCCGAGTGTGCCGCATGGCGGAGTGAGCTCCCGTCTCTAGTTCCAGCTCCTGCCAACCTAGCAGTTCGAAAGCAAGAAATTGCAAGTAGATAAATAGGGACCACTTCGGTGGGAAGGTAACAGCGTTCCGTGCACCTTGGTGTTTAGTCATGCCGGCCACATGACCACGGAAACGTCTTCGGACAGCGCTGGCTCTTCGGCTTTGAAACGGAGATGAGCACTGCAACCCTAGAGTCAGATTCGACTGGCTTTCGAGCAAGGGAAACCTTTACCTTTACCTTTACACTTGAATCAAGATGTATCCCCACCGCCACTTCACTCAGAGATTTGTCTTTGGAAGTCCTGGGAAAATGGGCTGAACGGTGAAGAACTCTGGTGCACGCGCATGCCAAATCACAAACTATTTTCAAGGCAAGCAAAAAAACCCCATTTCAGTTGGCTTACTGATAAAAACCTCTGCAACAGACTTTCCACAGAAATCAAATGAAAGAAGACATTGCCCGAAGGCTCACCTTCTTAGAAAACGAGAGAAAGAAAACGGAAAGAAGAGGCAGCTAGAAGGGAAACAGAGAAGATGGTATACTGGCAGGGTTATACTAGGAAAAAACGAAGTTAGAGACTAACACGATAATTAATGGGGAGGGGGGAATCAGGCATCAAGTAGAAGATCAGGAAAGAAGAGCAAGAGGTAAAAAAAATATGAGCTTTCAATAGTTTTGTAAAGCAGGGCAGAGAAGATACCAGCCAAACATCTAAAGAAAATACATTCTATACTTAAGAAGCCACAATAGAATAGGCACATACACCAAAGGAAGCATACTTGGATCTGAAAATGTGCAGTGTAAGTGAGCACAGTTTGAGCAAGGAGGTACTTAGCTCTCTAAAAAAGGCAAAATCGGAATAGTAGTTTGCGATAGACTGGTAGCACAAAATAGGGATTGTGTCCCTGGTTCATTGGGACAGTACGTGGAAACTGTACTGCAACGTAGACAGCAGTTCGGTCCTCACAAGATGGTTTCTATCATCAAATGTGATTTCTTTTTAATCATCGGGAACAGCCCCATGCGGCCGAACTGAGGAATGGATGTGACAACTCCACACTTTTCTGGTTGTTGCTTTTTTTCCTACGCACATTATCCAATTACGGTATAAACTAATAAGATCTCATTAGCTGCCCACTGATTCCTGAGGATGTTTGTCCCACATAATCCTGCTAGCTAATAAGCATTTGCATAGCTTGTCAAAGGCAAGAAATTAATTACCGTTCCCTGCTGACGTTCCTAGGCTTAGCGGTGCTTCGCCAAAAGAGCAACGAGACTGCCGACGCTAGCATGGGAACAAATAAGGTTAACAACTTCAAGGTAATGCCTGGAGCTTTCCCGGAATTCCAGTTTATCTATACACTGCAGGACTTTGGAGGGCCGGCATTTTTGCATGGCCTCTTTTTGTAGCAGGTACTCCTTTGTATATTAAGCGACACACCCCTATGTAGCCAATCCTTCAAGAGTAGCTCCTGTAAGAAGAGCTCTGTAAGCTCTTGGAGGATTGGCTACATTAGGGGTGTGTGGCCTAATATGCAAAGGAGTTTCTGCTACAAAAAGAGCCCTTTTGTCGGCAGCATCACAATCCCACTGAGCACCTTTCCCTCTTTGGGTACCATCCCCAAATCTCTAGGAGTTAGCAATCCTTATCTGAAAGGGTTCCGTCCGCCCATTCCCTGTACCCCTCCAATTAGGCATTATGGGCTTGTTATTAGGCATGGCAACTTGTTGACTCCAAACCAGTCCCACTGACTCTAACAGGCTTGCTTTTGATAACATAGATGTTTGGGAAGGGGTAGAAGAGAAGCAGAGACTGGATTTATACCCCACCCTTCACTACCCGAAGGAGTCTCAGAGCAGTTTACAATCTCCTTTCCCTTCCCCTCCCCACAACAGACACCCTGTGAGGTAGGTGGGGCTGAGAGAGCTCTGAGAAAACTGCTCGTGAGAGAACAGCTCTGAGAGAACTGTGACTGACCCAAGGTCACACCAGCAGCTGCATGTGGAGGAGTGGGGAATCAAACCCAGTTCTACCAGATTAGAGTCCATGCTCCTAACCACTACACCAAATCGGCTCTCTGGTACATTTAAGCCACTTTCCATACCTACTTTTTAAAGTTAAGCACGTAAGATTTTTTTTAAAGCGTACCCTAAAAATGTAACCTGTGAACTGCATAAACATATGCCGGGAGACCATCACTCCCCATATCTCCTTGTGCACCAACTGTGGGCTTGAGGGTGCCACCTACTGGTGGTTTCCCCAGACTCTTTGGAAATCTGCTATGGACATACACAAATGCTGTCAAGTTGCAGCTGACTTTGCGACCCCAGCAAGAGGCTTTCAAGGCAAGTGAGAAGCAGTGGTGGTTTGCTATTGCCTTCCTCTGCTTTCCTCCGCAGAGCCTTCCTTGGTGGTCTCTCATCCAAGTACCTCTCTTGCTTAGCTTCTGAGATTTGACGAGATCGGGCTATACCATGCCATCTTCCCTCCCTAATGTGCCTACAGACCATGCTTTTTCTACAGTAGCTTCCACTGCAAAGGATGTAGGGTAGTGGGGTTCTCTTTAGAAGTTTTTAGGAGTTACTGCACAGATTTTAGCGGGGGTACTACCAACTGCATTTCCTTGGCGTGTGGGGTGAATTGAATTTTTATTATACTTTGTACGTTCTGGAATCGTCAGCCAACTTGAGTCACAAAAGAACAGCGGGGTAAAGATATTTCAAGAAATGAAACAAAAACGATCGAGCAGGTCACACGACACCGGATTGGCCACAAATCCCTGTTGACTGGACACTGGCACACAAACCTGGGTTTGCTGCCAAAGGATGTGTGGAATGGCTCTGTGGGGGTTCTACAAATAGGCACAGCTGTTCTGTAAAGCGCCGCAACCCCTTCAGGGGGACACATTACCCCACTTTCAAAAGAGGTCTCCTCCTCCTGCAGTTCAGAGCTTCTGATATTACCCACTGACAGAAGGCGAAGTCGCACTGTCAAAAACGGGCCCATTGGTTAATTATCTTGCCCCCTGAGATGCCAGCTGAGAAGGAGGCATCCTTGCCCCCTGCTGATCTCTGAAATGCAATTAGCAAAAAAGGCTTGTGGTGTCACATGGCTGGAGTTCTAACTCATTTGCAGTAGACAAGGACTATCAATCTGCCTTCAGACTGGGGAGGGGCTGTGGCTCAGTGGAAGAGCCTCTGCTTTGCATGCAAAAGGTCCCAGGTTCAGTCCCTGGCAACTCCAGTTAAAAGGGATCAAGTAATAGATGATGCAAGAGACCCCGGAGGAGTGAAAGACCTGAATTCCTGACAAGCCGCTGCCAGTCTGAGTAGACAATACTGACCTTGATGGACCAAAGGTCTGATTCAGTATAAGGCAGCTTCACCTGCTTTCCCCTAGGAGCGTGTGTCTGTTAAAATGTCATTGTTTCAAATCTGTTTTCAACCAATTGCTGGACTGCAAGGAAAATCTGTTTTCTGCTGGGATCCAGAGTGTGTCAGAGGATCTCACTGGTGGGCGTAGGTGGTCTTGTCGTTGGGAATAAGAACTGAGTACATGAGACAACAGGGCCTTTCCTTGTTCCAGATTCAACCTGCCGATTCTCCGATTGCCTCAACTGATACCTTTCTCTCTCCTCACCTTTTTCTCAGCGCTGGGGTCCTTCTTTGTCCCTTTAATGAAATCGCTCCGCCCCTTCAGGTGTTGCTCGTACTCGGCGGAGGACATGCCCCCTTCTTCCATCAAGATATGAGGCATGTGAGGCTCTGGAGGGCCAGATGAGCACAAAAACGAGGATTGGGGAAATAAAGCAGACGGTGTGGTTTATGTCTTGAGAGAAACTTTTAACAGTTGCCATGTCAGTCGTCTAGTCTTGTGACACCTAACCAACGTATGCTTTTTGTGAGCCTTAGTATACACACTAAAATCTGCCTTATACAACAGGCAATGCAAATTTGTTGTTATCGAGTGACATAATTTGTGTGAGATACTGCTGAAATGGACTATCGGAAAAACTTCCCCTCAAGAGAACTGGTAGAAATGTAGAGGTGACCTTAGATCAAATCTGAACTTCAGTCAAACCTTTCTCTCATTTCTTAAGAAA
>NW_015161417.1:498877-506134 GCF_001447785.1 Gekko japonicus | reverse complement strand
CGCTCTTTTTCAAGAACAGCTCTTAGAACTACGACTTGCCCAAGGTCATCCAGCAGCTGCGAGTGGAGGAGTGGGGAATCAAACCCAGTTCTCCCAGATTAGAGACCACGCACTTAACCACTACACCAAACTGGCTCTCACACCAAACTGGATCTAGCACTGATCTAGCACTGATGTAGTAACTTCCAAAGCAAGTCTACATAATAAAGGTACACTTTTCTAGCATAAATGTCTCTAAATAGATCAGGGTGTCAAACAAAAATGGATTGGAGGCCTGCTAGATTCCCAACCCAGCAGATGGCTAGGCTACCTATCATTTTTCCCCTCATGGACTACTGTTGCAGTTCCATCCATCCATCCCTCCCTCGCATTGATGAACTCATGGCAACATCAATTATTCTTTTCCCCTCTCCATTTTATTCTCAAAACAATTCTGTGAGGTAGGTGAGGTAGGTTAAGCTAAGAAAGAGTGACTGGTCCAAAGTCACTCAGCAAATTTCCACAGCAGAGTGGGGATTCAAACCCTGGCTTTCCTAGCTCTAGTTGGCCACTCTGAACCCTACACACACTGCCTTCTGCATTCTTCTTCTACATTTCATACACTTGACATCGGCTTCTAATGTTGAGGGGGGAGACAGTAAGCCGGTATTAAGGAAATCCAGTTTCTAGAGGGTGAATCAACAATTTGTGCAGAGTTCAGAAGGGGTGCCACGGGTCTCATGCTTCATAAGGATGAAATCAGTACTTTCCATTTTTTCCTGGAGTGCGGAGGACAAATCCTTGTTGAAGGAGAAACACCCGCCTGACCAGCCAGTCCCCAAAGACAGAGGGTACAGCCCACCTACCGCTGGGATGAATCAAGATCTCCACAGGCCGGTCAAAGGTATGCTTGTTGGCTAGAGTGATCACAATACTCTTGGCAGATCGGGCTGAAGGCTCAGCATCCGCTCGAATTTCATGAGTTGGACTTTCGACTCCTGGTGGGGGAAATCCATGGAAAAAGAAGATGGAGATGCTAACGGAAATGCGTTGAAGGGGTGGGAAATTGCATGGGGCTGATGCAGCATTTCCAACCCCCAAGAGGCATCTCCTCTGAGCTCTGTGGCCTCCATCCAGACCACTCCCTTTACGGAAATCACTTCTTGCGGAGGAGGTTAGCCCTCAGACCATCTAGCTTCGAACTGAAGATGGTTTCTTAACCAGCTTTAACAAGGAAATGACTGGACCTTTGGTCTGGGAAGGGAAAGGAGTTCAGGGGTAGAGAGTACCACACCCTGTGTGCAAAACTGTACTCTCCCTGTTGTAATAAATAGTTACTTTGCTTAAGCCAAGGTGTCGGGGGGATTTAAGAAAGGAGGACCTAAACTTTGAACTTATTCTAACGTCCAACGCTTGGGTTACAACTATGTTGTACTGGTTTCCTCAGTGTTTACTTATTAAATTTATACCCTGCCTTTGTCCCTAATGGGGACCTAAAGCGTCTTACATTACCCTCCTCTCCTCTATTTTATTCTCACAACAATGCTGTGAAGATAGGTTAGGCTGAGAGTGTGTGACTGGCCCTAGGTCACCCAGCAAGCTTCCACAGCTGAGGGGGGATTCAAACCCAGGTCTCTCAGATCCTAGCTGACTTTCTACTGTACTACACTGGTATGTGTTTCAAATGGCCTTAGGAAAGAGCCACTGTATTGCCAATATAGTAAGCCTAGATTGTTTTTGAATGGCTAAATCCAACTTGTATTTATGGGCATTTTATAAAACCAGTGGAGGTGACTGGCCTACTGAGAGAGGGTCAGCTGAAGAACCCTTCGCCTTGCTAATGAGGACCAGGGGAACCTTGTGAGGTGGATATGTGGGGCCCAAGGGCAGAGCATGGGCACTGGGACGTTGAACTCAATAACCTACTCCCTTATAAAGCACTGCTCCTTACAGAAGAAGAAGAGGAGGAGGAGGAGGAGATAGGATTTATACCCCGTCCTTCACTCAGTCTCAGAGCGGCTTACAAACTCCTTTCCCTTCCCCTCCCCACAACAGACACTCCGGGAGGTAGGTGGGGGCTGAGAGAGCTCTTGACAGAAACTGCTCTTTCAAGGACAGCTCTGACAGAACTATGGCTTGCCCAAGGTCATCCAGCAGCTGCAAGTGGAGGAGTGGGGAATCAAACCCGGTTCTCCCAGATTAGAGTCCGCACACTTAACCACGTCACCAAACTGTCTAGCCCCAAGATTTATTTTATTGTTTGTGGTCAAGTTATAGCTGACTTATGGGGACCCTTGGGTTTTCAAGGCAAGAGACATTCAGAGGTGGTTTGCCGTTGCCTGCTTCTTTGGTGGTCTCCCATCCAAAGACTAACCACAGCTGACCCTGCTTAGCCTCCAAGACTAGCCCTGCATTGAATCTTGCCAGGTTACCTGCAAGCAAGCACGGCCCCCTGATTTCCAGGAAGAAGCTGAAGTCATATTCAGTGGGGTTGGTTGCTTCCGTCTCCAAAAGCTGGGCCAAACAGAATTTACTGGCTGGATCTGGCGTTGTGGTGCCACAGTAGTGTCTGTCTCTGCTAGGGGGAAGACAGTATATCAAGAGAAGGCTTTATGGATAACATCTCGCAACTGCTAAAATTCAAGACAAACCTGTCAACCAGTTGGGTTAATAAGGCCACCTGCTCTAGGTACACCTGGGACAGGAGAGGTGTAAAACATAACAGTTCGTTTTCCATACGGAATCATTACATAAGATCAGGCCAATGGCCCATCCAGTCCAACACTCTGTCACACAGTGGCCAAAAATACCAGGTGCCATCAGGAGGTCCACCAGTGAGGCCAGGACTTCCTTTTATCCATTCTAACCCAACTGCTCAGCAATTTCATTGAGTGCCCATGAGTTCTTGTACTGTGAGAAAGGGAGAAAAGTACTTCTTTCTCTACCTGCTCTGTCCCATGCATAATCTTGTAAACCTCTATCATGTCACCCCTCAGTCGTCGTTTCTCCAAGCGAAAGAGCCCCAAGCACTTTAACCTTTCTTCATAGGGAAAGTGTTCCAACCCTTTTATCATTCTAGTTGCCCCTTTCTGCACTTTTTCCAGTGCTATAATATCTTTTCTGAGGCGTGATGGCCAGAAATGTACACATATGTGTAGCTCCTCAGAATCACGAACACTGCCCCTGCCTGGACCCCCAGAATTTTGTATCTCTGGTCCCCTCCTCTCTACGGTCCTGATTGTAGTTTCCTCCCTCTCATCATACCAGGTAATTTACTAATAATGAGACATCAAGTTTCTCTGATCCCCGCAGTCTGCATTGGCCGTCATAGGGCTACCAACCTTCAGGTGGAGCCTAAAGTTCTCTCAGAATTACAGTTGACCTCTAGACCACAGAGAAAAGTTCCTCTGGAGGAAATGGCTGCTTCAGAGGGTAGGCTTTTGGTTGCCAACTTCCAGTAGCGGTCTGAAGATCTCCTGGCATTACAACTGATCTCCAGACAACAGAGATCAGGTCCCTTGGAGAATATGGCTGCTTGGGAGGGTGGAATCTATGGCATGGTACCCCACTGGGGTCCCTCCCCTCCCCTCCACAAGCTCCACCCCCAACTCTCCAGGCATTTCCCGCAATCCTATGGTATGGTGAGGAACAGGGCAGTGGTGGAGTGGAAAGCCCACCGTAAGCTTTCAAGGCATTTCTCAGGTTGTGTTCTCAGAATCTGGTCGAGGAAGAGTATGGGCTGGGCCAATGAGAGAACCTATATGTTCTCTGGGAACTTCTTAACCCAGGAACTTTTAAACCCAGAGTTGGCAAGCCTAGGTGGACTCTATGGCATTATACCCAGCTGAGGTCCTTCCCCTCTCCAAACCTTGCCCTCCCCTGGCTATACCCCCCCAGATCTCCAGAAATCTTGCAACCCAGAGTTGGCAGCTCTACCGATACCAGTGACAGGGGGGCCAAATTCCTGATGTAGGCTGCAATCACAGACACTAAATAATCCACTTTCAATGCACTTTCAATGCACTTTCCAACTGGATCTTACTGTGTGAGCTGGCAAAATCCAGTTGGAAAGTGCATTGGAAGTAGGGTTGCCAGCCTCCAGGTGGGGTCTGGAGACCTCCCGCTTTTACAACTGATCTCCAGATGACAGAGATCAGCTCCCCTGGGGAAAACGGCTGCTTCAAAAGGGGGGGACTCTGTGGCACTGGACCATGCTGAGGCCCCTCCCCTCCCCAAACCCCACTCTCTCCTGGATCCACCTCCAAAGTCTCCAGGAATTTTACAACCCAGACCTGGCAACCCTAATTGGAAGCAGGTTATTTAGTGTGTGTGATCGCAGCCATAACGACATTACATCACGTAAGTGAAACTGCCTGTTATAGAGAGAAGGGAAAAGGCAACATGGGGAGGTTGTTTCTAACATGCAGGGGTCATTACGTAGAAAAAGAGGTGCAGGAGCTCATTAGCATAACTCATTAGCATAACCTGTTTGCATATGCCACACCCCCTGACATCACCGGAAGTGTGTCAGAAGGCAACACCCAGGCTCAGGCTCCACTGGACTGTTCTGAATTGTTAGCTATTTGGGGGGGGGGACATGCAGATCTGCCCTCACAGAGGAGGGAGAGCTTGTACCTGAATAAAACTTGGTCTTAAAGGTGCCACCGGACTGTTTTGGATTGCTATCTATGGGGGGGCTCTGCAATTTACCTGGCTGCTTCGTGCTCCTCGCGGCCCCGGGGCTGCTGGGGACGGGGCTTGTTGCATGTGCCCGCCCCCTAGGCTCTTTACTGCCGGAGCTCCGCTCCTGTGCGCTCCTGCAGGAAATGACCCCTGCTAACATGTAGGACAGCCCAGAGAATCCCTTCCCTGTTGGGTGGAGCTTCTCCTCATCCAGAACATTCCGTTCTGCTAGGCCTTGCTTCTTGCTCTGTGGGTTGTGTGAGTCCTGCCTTGGCAGAGGATGTTTGGGTGCCTGGCAGTCCTACAATGTGAGGAGTCAAGGTTTGGTGTAGTGGTTAAGTGCGCGGGCTCTAATCCGGGAGAACCGGGTTTGATTCCCCCACTCCTCCACTTGCACCTGGCTGGATGACCTTGGGCAAGCCACAGTTCTGTCAGAGCTGTCCTTGAAAGAGCAGCTTCTGTCAGAGCTCTCTCAGCCCCACCTACCTCACAGGGTGTCTGTTGTGGGGAGGGGGAGGGAAAGGAGTTTGTAAGCTGCTCTGAGACTCTGAGTTAAGGGCAGGGTATAAATCCAATCTCCTCCTCCTCCTCCTTCTTCTACAGGTTTCCCCTAGGATTGCCAAGTCCACAAGTCCAGGTTGAGAAGCTCCTGGAGATCTGGGGGCTGGAGCTTGGGAATGGTGGGATTTGGGGAGGGGAGGGATCTCAGCAGGGTATAATGTCAAAGGGACCACCCTCCAAAGCAGCCACTTTCTCCAGGGGAACTGATCTCTTTTGCCTGGAGATCAGCTGTAATTTCAGGAGCTCTCCAGGCCCCACCTGGAGGTTGACAAGCCTTCCTCTCCCTCTGCAGGGCCCAGAAACCCAGCAGGATTCTTACAGTCGGAGGTGATGTCCAGAGAGGCTGATGGTAGGGTTGGTCGTGTTCTGGGGGACCTTGGGGACACACACAGCTGGAAGGAGGACCCTCACGGCCCCGCTGGGGAGAGTCTGCAGTTCTGAGGAGGTGCTGATGCAGATGGACACGCTCTCCTGAGGCGGCACCAGGCCCAAGTTGACCACAAAGACTATCCTCTCCAGATCCTCATCTAGCACAATGTGCCCTGTATTAAAAAAATAAAAATAGAAATCCACACCAGTGAGACACCATAACAAGATTTCTTGTGGCACCTACATTGCTGGCAAGGTCTAGGGCAGCCCTTCTTTTGTTTTCAGAAATTCTGATGCCTCAGGTTGAATTCCTTAGAGCTTGTGCAGAGTTCCTTTCTTGTTCTAAGGGGGGGTTACATGATGCTTTCCTTCCCTACTTCAATAAGGGATACGTATTTTTACTGTTTAAAAAGCCTCCCTCCCTCCATCCATCCATCATCTATCTATCTCCTTCCTTCCTTCCTTCCTTCCTTCCTTCCTTCCTTCCTTCCTTCCTTCCTTCCTTCCTTCCTTCCCTCTCCTCCTCTGAACTACAGGACTTGAGTAGCATCGATCTATTCCAGCTAAGAATAAAAAGGGAAAAAGGAAGAATTTGAGCCAGAGAAGACAGTATACTATATTAGAAAAGGTATCTTGTAATGAGCTGCCCAAACTCTTGTGTCCTGAACAAGGAATTTAGCTTTAAAAAGTGTATTTGCTGGCCTAGGATCCATCAAAATTTTAGTAACTAAAATGTCTGGGGGAAGCTCGTTTCCCTGGGGCATAATTGGCTTGATCCATTTCTTTCTCACCTCCATATACTATGAACATTCAAATAAAACATGCTTCACTGTTTCTATGATCCCTAAGCCACAACAGCAATATCTATCCGAAAACGGTATACATAATATACAGCCTTCAGAGATCACAGACGGCTGCACATTTAATCTTGTGAGCATAATTGCTCACCTTTATCTCAGGACTGTGAGGCTAAACAAGTATTTGGGGACTCTAAAGAATGGTGGGATTCCCATAGGGAGATAAGAGCAGACATGCCTAGCCCAGCAGATAGTGCCATTGTGATATCAGTCTTCATAATCAACGGCTTGTTAGTATTCTAAGGACCAAAACGGGTGTGATACTGGGAATTCCATGAATGATCTCCCCAATGTTTCTCCTCCCTCCCCTTTTAAGACAAAGGTACTCAGGGGCTCTAAGCTGGACTGGGACCTTGGGAAGGAGGTTTAAACTTTTCCCCCTCCCCAGATCCTTTCTTCCGATTTGAAATGGCCCCATGGAACGTCTATTTGCTCCAGTAAACAAATCAGAACCGAAGTAAGAGCCTAGATGTTTACTCCATAGTAAAGGTAAAGGCAAAGGTTCCCTTGCTCGAAAGCCAGTCGAATCCGACTCTAGGGTTGCGGTGCTCATCTCCGTTTCAAAGCCGAAGAGCCAGCGCTGTCCGAAGACGTTTCCGTGGTCATGTGGCCGGCATGACTAAACACCAAGGCGCACGGAACGCTGTTCCCTTCCCACCAAAGTGGTACCTATTTATCTACTTGCAATTTCTTGCTTTCGAACTGCTAGGTTGGCAGGAGCTGGAACTAGAGACGGGAGCTCGCTCCGTCATGCGGCACCCGGGTCTCGAACTCCATAGGGGCAAATAATTTTCTGTTACAGGCTGAA
>NW_015161417.1:493641-493762 GCF_001447785.1 Gekko japonicus | reverse complement strand
ATCTATCCGAAAACGGTATACATAATATACAGCCTTCAGAGATCACAGACGGCTGCACATTTAATCTTGTGAGCATAATTGCTCACCTTTATCTCAGGACTGTGAGGCTAAACAAGTATTT
>NW_015161417.1:489383-493627 GCF_001447785.1 Gekko japonicus | reverse complement strand
GGCTTGTTAGTATTCTAAGGACCAAAACGGGTGTGATACTGGGAATTCCATGAATGATCTCCCCAATGCTTCTCCTCCCTCCCCTTTTAAGACAAAGGTACTCAGGGGCTCTGAGCTGGACTGGGACCTTGGGAAGGAGGTTTAAACTTTCCCCCTCCCCAGATCCTTTCTTCCGATTTGAAATGGCCCCATGGAATGTCTATTTGCTCCAGTAAACAAATCAGAACCGAAGTAAGAGCCTAGATGTTTACTCCATAGTAAAGGTAAAGGCAAAGGTTCCCTTGCTCGAAAGCCAGTCGAATCCGACTCTAGGGTTGCGGTGCTCATCTCCGTTTCAAAGCCGAAGAGCCAGCGCTGTCCGAAGACGTTTCCGTGGTCATGTGGCCGGCATGACTAAACACCAAGGCGCACGGAACGCTGTTCCCTTCCCACCAAAGTGGTACCTATTTATCTCCTTGCAATTTCTTGCTTTCGAACTGCTAGGTTGGCAGGAGCTGGAACTAGAGACGGGAGCTCGCTCCGTCATGCGGCACCCGGGTCTCGAACTCCATAGGGGCAAATAATTTTCTGTTACAGGCTGAAAAAATCAAGATGGGCGGCCGTGTTAGTCTGTCTGTAGCATTAGAAAAGAGCAAGAGTCCAGTAGCACCTTAAAGACGAACAACATTTGTGGCAGGGGAGGAGCTTTTGTGAGTCACCGCTCACTTCTTCAGATACAGCTAGAATGTGAGTCTATCTTTCCCATATATTGGAAAGTGGAGTGATTTCAGATGCCAAATGACATAAGCAGGCAAATGACAATAGCAGGTGTGATTGGATTAGGTGTGATATGCAGAGGGGTAGTAGCCACGCAGAAATTAGTATTGGTAATGAGACAGGAAACCTAGGTCTCTGTTCAGTCCAGGTGGATGCGTTGTCATGAGCTTCGTTATCAGTTGCAATTCAGCAGGCACTGTGGGGAAGCATAATACCTCTCCCTCTGTGTTGTGCCCCAAACAGGATCCAAATTGGAGTTATGTGCATCTGTTTTTTAAAAGAAATAATCTAATTCACAGGCAAGGTTGCCATCCATCGGGGCCAGCATAGCCTCCGGTGGGGCGACTGCCAGGGTCTGGGGGTTCTGGTGGGGCCCACTGCTGCTGACCCTGCACAACATGCCATTTCCCTGCCTGCTCGCTTATGAGTGCTTTGCCACAAACGCAGCCAGCTGCACACACTGCCCAGGGCCATCAGGGAAAGGTCTGCACAGCTGTCTGTGAGCAGGACAAGGAGGGATGCACAGGCAGGCAGTGAAATGAGTGAGTGGGTGGGAAGGGGCACCGGGGAACCCTCTGCCCAGGGGCTCCCATAGGTTTGCCAGGTCCCCTCTGGCCACTGGGGGGGGGGGGAGATAAAGTTGCCAGATTCAGGTTAGGAATCTCCTGGAGATTTGGGGATAGAGCTTGGGGAGGACAGGGACCTCAGTGGGGTACAATGCCGTAGAGTCCACCCTCCAAAGCATCCATTGTCTTCAGGGGAACTGATCTCTGTAGTCTGGAGATGAGCTGTAATTCCAGGGGATCCCAAGATACCACCTGGAGGCTGGCATCCCAAGCCCAAGCTCTCTCCCCTCTCCAAACTTCTTCCCCAGGCCCTGCCATGCCCCCAAACCTCTAGGAATTTCCCAACCCACCACTGGAAACTCTGTTCACTGCTCTCCCACTGTTACAGTGGTGAGGACCCTGGTTCAGAGTGTAGCACAGTGGTATACACTCCTGCTAAGTTGACAAATATAGCAGATGGAGAAGAGCCTTCAGCAGTATTTTGAGAAAGGTGGAAGAATGAAACCGACATGATAGGGTGACCTAAAAAGGATTGCCAGCTCCAGTTTAGAGATTTGTGAACCTATGGAGGAGGAGGGGAAGGAAGAAGAAGAGGAGTTGGTTTTATACCCTGCTTTTCTCTGCCCTAAGGAGTATCAAAGTGGCTTGAAATCACCTGCCCTTCCTCTCCCCACAACAGTCACCTTGTGAGGCAGGTGGAGCCGAGAGAGTTCAGAGAGAACTGTGACTGGCCCAAGGTCACACCAGCAGCTGCATGTGGAGGAGTGGGGAATCAAACCCGGTTCTCCCAGGTTAGAGTCTGCCGCTCCTAACCACTACACCTAAATGTCTCACCAAACTTTGAACCTGATGCATGTTTCTTCCATACCTGACAAAAGGCGCATGCATTTTACATCTGGCCACTGATCCCCGTGTATGGAATGTATAAATTTGAATTGGCCCTGATCTGGTGCCAAGGACAGTCTGGCTGGGCAGCTGCCCAAAGATTCACAACATCACAGTGTGTTGCCAGTGAAAAGGTAGCTGGGCATGTGAGTAGGCAGGTCTGTTCAAAAGGGTTTCGTATCCTTAGGATTTGCACAGTCAGTCTAGACAGACAGTGGCTGCTAGAGGCTCCTGCCCATCTATAGGAATCAAAATCTCAACATCTGTATAGTACTTCCAAGGTTTCCAAGCTCTTTCCATACATCGTCTTGTGGCATTACTTACAACAACCCTGAGAGGTAGGAAAGTATAGGCATCCTCGTATTGCAGGGGAGGAGCTGAAGCTGAGTTCAGAGTGACTTTGCCTCAGACCACCTAAAGAGTTCATTGTTGAGGAGGGGAAGGAAGAAGAAGAGGAGTTGGTTTTATACCCTGCTTTTCTCTGCCCTAAGGAGTATCAAAGTGGCTTGAAATCACCTGCCCTTCCTCTCCCCACAACAGTCACCTTGTGAGGCAGGTGGAGCCGAGAGAGTTCAGAGAGAACTGTGACTGGCCCAAGGTCACCCAGCAGGCTTCAGGTGGAGGAGTGGGGAATCAAACCCAGTCCTCCAGATTAGAGTCCACGGCTCTTAACCACTACACCAGGCTGGAGGGTACAATACGGGGAGGGAGCTCAGCGGGGATGTGACCGCTATGGTACACCAGTACAATCCCCCCCTTCCAAAGCTCCCATTTCCTCCGGGGGAAATGGTCCCTGAAGTCTGCAGATCGACTGTAATTCTGGGAGATCCCCAGGCTTTACCAGGTAAAGTTTACCTGGAGGTTGGCAAACCTAAGCCTTCCTAGAGGAAATGGCAGGAGAGCTTGGTGCACAACTCTGGCAGTCTGCCAGTAGGGGAGAGGGGATATCTCATCCCTGCTGGGGAAGCCCTTACGAACGTGGAGCACGGGAAAACAAAAGGGCCAGATGCACAAAGGCAGTCCCTTCTCCAACAGGAAAAGTATTCAGACAGCCAAAAGGAAAGTATGTCAGAGCTGGTGCTTCTTGCTTTTCTAGATTGGTGCCGTGGTTAAGTGCGCAGACTCTAATCTGGGAGAACCGGGTTTGATTCCCCACTCCTCCACTTGCACCTGGCTGGATGCCCTTGGGCAAGCCGTAGTTCTGATAAGAGCTGTCCTTGAAAAAGAGCAGTTTCTGTCAAGAGCTCTCTCAGCCCCACCTACCTCACAGGGTGTGTGTTGTGGGGAGGGGAAGGGAAAGGAGTTTGTAAGCCGCTCTGAGACACCTTTGGGTAGTGAAGGGCGGGGTATAAATCCAATCTCCCCCTCTTCTTCTTCTTCTCATACCCCTTAGAAAAACACCATTCCAGGCCTAAGACAGACAGGGGGAGCATTCTTGATTTTAATGAGTTATTATAATATGTTTTAAATTGTAAATCTGCATTGATTGCAGATATATAGGTTGGCACCCGCCCTGAGCCTACAATGTGGGGAGGGCGGGATATAAATCTGATGAAATAAATAAATTAAATTAATAAATATCCTGCCTCCGTGGGCCCTAAGGGAGCCGTCTGTGTTCCCGTCCCCTCAAGTTATTCCCGTAATAAAGATCCGTCTCACCACGTTCACCCAGCGCCCGTCCGTCGCAGCAGTCAAAGTAGCAGTCATCTATCTTGGCTTTGTCCTTGATTTGGACGGTCACCCCCCGACTGAAAACGACAGCTTCAAAGCCAACCACGGTCGTGTATTCATCCAGGGGATAGACAAAGAGGCCTGGGGAAAGGGAGGTCGTAGCTCAGGAAAGCTGACAGAGACAACTCTAAGATGGGTAGCCACAGGGCCGGCTCACCCACTAGGCGAACTAGGCATTCGCTTAGACGCCAGGCCTTGGATGGGGCGGTAGGCCCTGAATGGAGCGCTGAGCTGTGCCTCCCCCCCCGCCCTCTTCTTCTTCTTCCCTCCCCCCCCCCCGAGGAGGAGCCCACGGGGGGGGGGGGG
>NW_015161417.1:477953-489338 GCF_001447785.1 Gekko japonicus | reverse complement strand
GGGGGAGGAGGTGGCGGCGGCGGCGGCAGCAAAAGGGTGGCTGGCTCCAGAGGTCTCCAGGTTTCCAGGCCCCACCGGGAGGTTGGCATCTGCGCCACAAGGCAGCCTCACCTAGGGCGCAGAAACACCTCGAGCCGGCCCTGGGTAGCCGATGTTAGTCTGTCTGCAACCATAGAAAAGAGCAAGACCCTTTCTCTTTTCTAAAGAGACAACGCTGGCCACCCGCCCACACACAACCACAGAACTGGTGTCAGGGCTCATCGGAGCCTGACAAGGGCCAAGGGCCAGACCCTTTGAGGGTCCCGCTTACTGGGATCCAGTGGGAGGCATCCCGACTTGCATTCCTGGATGGATGTGCAAATGGCGTCGAGAAATGGGGTGGCTGTGTACAGTCTGCTTTTAAAGCCGTCTCGGTGGACAGCGGTTTTGAGTACATATGGATTGGATTTTGTGAGACCGGGTAGCATTGCATGCGGTGTTCCCCCGAAGATGAGTTAGTGTGAGCCCACTTTTTCTGCAGAAAAAGCCCAGCAGGAACTCATTAGCATAATAGGCCATACCCAACAGCAGAAACTCATTAGCATATTAGGCCACACCCCTGATAGTACAGCTAATTAGCATATTAGGCCACACACCCCATGTTACCAGAAGTCTGGTCATCCAGCCACACCCACCTTTTGCTTCTTATTCTGTTTACCTTGTTTGTTGTCAAAACCCAGGGCCTTTTTTTGTAGCAGGAACTCCTTTGCATGTTAGGCCACACACCCTTAATGTAGCCAATCCTAATGAGTTTCTGCTATTGGGTGTGGCCTGTTATGCTAATGAGCTCTTGCTGGGTGTGGCCAACTCAGGAGCCAGCCGGAACTCCGTTCCTGTGCGTTCCTGCCCAAAAATAGCCATGGTGTGAGCAAGCTTACAGTTTTTTTAGCTTCCGGCTCACAGCTTTTTGCCTTAGCTCAGGGAGGATGGCTCTCTAGAGCAAACTAATTTATGCAGCAGCCAAATCGCTCGCTCACAACTTTAATGCCGGTGGCTCCCAAAGCAGAATTTTTGCCCAGAAGACTCCACAGCTTAGAGGGAGCACTGAGTGCATGCACTTATGATGAACAGGGAGAGGAAGGCTGTGTCGCAGGGTTGCCAGCTCTGGGTTGGGAAATTCCTGCGGATGGGGGGGGGGTGGAGCCTGGAGAGGGCCAGGTTTGAGAAGGGAAGGGATCTCATCAGGGTATAATGGCAAAGAATTCGCCTTCCCAAGCGAATTTTCTCCAGGGGAACTTATCTCTATTGCCCGGTAAGGTAAAGGTAAAGGTTCCCTTGCTCGAAAGCCAGTCGAGTCCGACTCTAGGGTTGCGGTGCTCATCTCCGTTTCAACGCCGAAGAGCCAGCGCTGTCCGAAGACGTTTCCGTGGTCACGTGGCCGGCATGACTAAACACCAAGGCGCACGGAACGCTGTTACCTTCCCACCAAAGTGGTACCTATTTATCTACTTGCAAGTTCTTGCTTTCGAACTGCTAGGTTGGCAGGAGCTGGAACTAGAGATGGGAGCTCACTCCGTCTTGCGGCACCTGGGTCTCGAACTGCTGAACTACTGATCTTCCACAGCCTGCAGTTCAGCGTCTTAACCACTTGAGCCACCGCAGCTCCCTATTGCCTGGAGAGCAGTTGTAATTCCTGGATGTCTCCAGGCCCCACCTGGAGGCTGGCAACACTATGATGTGTACACTGGTCCATGTATTCTGTTGAATGCTTACACTGAATCAGAGGGGGATTAGGAACCCTGGAAAAGCAGCATTCTGAGCAAGCTGTATGCATTCACAGCAGTATACCTGTAAGATCAATGCCAGCAGTCAAAGGCATGTGTGTGCAAGGCTGGACTGGGGACAGTACATACAACCCAGTCCTGACTCAAGGGCACCTCAGCACTGCCCGAAAATAGGCAAAAGAAGCCATGAACACACAAAGCTGCCTTATACTGAATCAAACCATCGGTCCATAAAGGTCAGTATTGCCTACTCAGGCGGACAGTAGGTCCCCAGGGTCTCAGCAGAGGTCTTTTATGTCACCTACTGTCAGATTATTTAACTGGAGATGCCGGAGATTGAACCTGGAACCATCTGCATGCCAAGCAGATGCTCTGCCACCAATAGGGTTCCCGGGTCCCAGGGGAAGCCCCGCCCCCGAACAGGGAACGTCGCCGGGCAACATCCCTGGCACGATGACATCACCTGGAAGTGACGTCATTGCATTGCCGCCATCAGGGAGCAATGCTCTAGTTTTGGGGCAAACTCTATAGTTTTGAAGGCAAAAAAACCATAGAGTTTTTGCCCAAAAACTAGTGTCACCTCCCTGATGTCGGGAAGGACCCAGGAGCCCCCCGCTGGATGCCAGGTACCCTGCCCCTAAGCCACAGCACTTCCACAGATGATGACTTAGTTTCCCAACCCAACCACTGTTAGTTGGAAGCTGCAGCAAGTGCAGAACCCTGTGGCTAGAGTGCTGGTTGGGGGTAGCTATTGGGAGCATGTGACCCGCATATTACAGCCCTTACACTGGTAACTGATCCACTCCTGAGCCCAATTCAAGGTCTTGTTTTTGACCTTTAGCGCCCTGTATGGCTTGGGACCAGTGTATGGTCTCCCAAATGTTCCTTCCCAGCAGGGCTATTTTTGGGCAGGAACGCACAGGAAAGGAGTTCCGGCTGGCTCCCAAGTTGGCCACGCCCAGCAGGAACTCATTCGCATAATAGGCCACACCCAACAGCAGAAACTCATTAGGATTGGCTACAATTAGGGGTGTGTGGCCTAACATGCAAAAAGCCCTGGGTTTTGGCAACAAACAAGGTAAAAAGAATAAGAAGCAATAGGTGGGTGTGGCTGGATGACCACACTTCTGGTAACATGGGGGTGTGGCCTAATATGCGAATGAGCTGTGCTGTCGGGGTGTGGCCTAATATGCTAATGAGTTCCTGCTGTTGGGTGTGGCCTATTATGCTAATGAGTTCCTGCTGGGCTTTGTCTACAAAAAGAGCCCTGCTTCCCAGGAATTAAGATCACAGGGAGAGGCCATTCTGACTGTACCATCAATTAAAGATGCTAATTTGGTGAGTACACCAGAGAGAGTGGCAGCCCCATGATTATGGAACGACCTCCCCAGGGTAGTGCCCCTAGCCCCCCTCAGTTTCGATCTTTAGGAGGCACGAATCAGACCTCTTGGTCCGTCAAAGTCAGTCTTGTCTACTCAGACTGGTGGCAGCAGATCTCCAAGGTCCGAGGCAGAGGTCTTTCCCATCACCTCCTACCTGATCCTTTCAGCTGAAAATGCCAGGGATTGAACCTGGGAACTTCTGCATACAATGCAGATGCTCTACCACCAGGGCTATTTTTGGGCAGGAACGCACAGGAAAGGAGTTCCGGCTGGCTCCCAAGTTGGCCACGCCCAGCAGGAACTCATTACCATAATAGGCCACACCCAACAGCAGGAACTCATTAGGATTGGCTACATTAGGGGTGTGTGGCCTAACATGCAAAGGAGTTCCTGCTCCAAAAAAAGCCCAGGGTTTTGACAACAAACAAGGTAAACAGAATAAGAAGGGAAAGGTGGGTGTGGCTGGATGACCACACTTCTGGTAACACAGGGGTATGGCCTAATATGCTAATGAGCTGTGCTGTCCTGGGTGTGGCCTATTATGCTAATGAGTTCCTGCTGGGCTTTTTCTACAAAAAAAGCCCTGTCTACCACTGAGCCACAGCTGAAGGCTGTTTCATTTAAAACTGCATTTATTTAAAGCAGTCCTAAATTCTATTTTTTTTGGTGTGTGTTATGTTTCTAATTTTTTATGTGCTTGATTGATACTGTAAGCAGCCTTGAACTCTGTGGGAAGGTGGTTAATCGATATTTTAAATCAATAGCATTTTGCCGGTTCCGGGGCCTGATGGTTGGGAAGGAGCCTCCGCCTACGTGTGTCCTCTTGACAGAAACCCACAAGAAGCCCCAGAAGCAGGTAACAGTGCAAGTTTGCCCGACCTTCGAAAGGATGGCTCTCAGAGTTGCCGTAGGTGAGCGAGGCTGTCATCCCAAAGGCGTAGCCACTGACGCAAGAGGTGACCTCCGAAGCTGTGAGTGGGAGGGGGCAGTTGCTTGTCTGGTTGATGAGCCCAGGCATCTCGTTGTCCGTATCTGCTTAGAAATTAAGAAAAAATGCACAGGAACTGGAAATCCATAGGAATTTCAAATTTCGGCCTGTTTGATCTCCGATTCTGTCAACTATATGCTTATACATCTCTTCAAGTTAGGGTTGCCAAACCCCCTCGGTTTGCCAGGGGTCCCCCATTTTGGGGGGGTTCTACCCGCCGCTGGCCAGATGGCTGGCGGGGGAAGCCCCACCCCCAACACCCACAGCCACCCATCTCTCTCCCTTTAAGTGTGTGGAACCCGTGTTTCCTCCCAAGCCCAATCTCCGCAAGCTTGCGGGGAAATGCCAGCCTCGTGCTCTTAAAAGGGAAATGCGGCTGCTCTTAAAGGGGAAACGCCGGCTCCTGCATTTAAAAGGGAAACGCTGGCTCCTTTAAGTGCAGGGAACTGCCGTTTCTGGAGATCTGGCACACGGGAGGGTGGGGGGTGGCGGACGTCCCCAACTTGACGTCATCACGTCGGGGATGCCCCGCCCCCTCCAGAAACACCCCCAAAGTCCCCCGCGGGGGGTTGAAGATGGACTTAGCAACCCTACTTCAAGTGGTGGCTGGTTCTGGGGACAACGCTACTTTGATTCAGTGACAGAGGGCACGGGAGGTTTATGGGTCACGTAATATTTCTTCATTTACAAATATACGGCATGACTGGAAGCAAAGAGGCATTGCTACAATAGCTCCGTTAACCCGCATCCAATACCAGGAAAGAAAGATGCACACCTAAGGTTGCCAGCCTCCTGGTTATGGCTGGAGATCTCCTGGGATTACAACTGATCTGCAGGTGACAGAGGTCTGTTTAGGGATGGTCATAAACCGGAAAAATGGCCGAACCAGGGACAGAACCACTAACCAAATCAACCTGGGAGGTGTGTTCGTGAATCAAACTGGTTCGTGGTTTGTGGCCCCGCAAACCTTGTTGAAAGGGACCATAGTCCTTTAAATGAGGTTTGCAGGATCTACCATCAATGCCTACTGGGAATGCTGGGGTTGTGTTAGGGTTGTGGTCGCCCTCTTTGGGTTTTTGAGATTCTGGAATGATTGTGATTACTGAGCACCTTAATTGTTTTATTGGTTTTAAATTGTATATGTTGTTTTAACTGTATCAGAGTATTGATGTTTTATTAGCAAGCCTTTTCTTGCCTTGTTAGCCGCCCTGAGCCCTACGGGGAAGGGCGGGGTATAAATTTAATAATAAATAAATAAAAATAAATAAAAATTGTAATAATGGTTTTTATGGCTCTAACTGTTTTATGTGTTGGCGTATGCCTATTTGTGAGCCGCCCTGAGCCTGCATTGCGGGGAGGGAGGGCTATACGTTGAAATTATAAATAAATAAAATAAATAAAAACAGTTTCAAAGAGACTACACAAGAAAGCCCGAAACAGCTGAGCAGTGGGGAGCAGGCAGATCCCTGCTGCTCAGCTGTTGGTTTTTTTGGTGGCTTTCACAGGGAACAGAAAACAGGGGTTTAAAAGGAATTGGAATCCCATTAAACCCCTTCTTTCTGCTCTATCCATGAACTGCTTTAAAAAATTGTGGAAGTTTGTGAAAGTAGACCCATCACGAACTTTCATTTGCGAACCATGAACAGGGCAAAAATTGTGACGAATTTTGCTCTATGGTTCAGTTCGTGCCTATCCCTAGGTCTGTTCAACTGGAGAAAAAGGCCACTTTGGAAGGTGGGCTCTATGGCATTATAGCCCCTCCCTCCTTAACCTAGGGTTGCCAACCTCCAGGTGGGGCCTGGAGATCTCCCGCTTTTACAACTGATCTCCAGCTGACAGAGATCAGCTCCCCTGGAGAAAATGGCTGCTTTGAAGGGTGGACTCTACGGCATTGTACCATGCTGAGGCCTCCCCCCTCCTCAAACCCCACCCTCTCCTGGATCCACCCCCAAAGACTCCAGGTATTTTCCAACCCAGACCTGGCCACCCTACCTTAACCCCACCCTCCTCAAGCTCCACCCTCAAAATCTCCAGGTATCTCCCAACCCGAAGCTGGCAACCCTAAACTCAGGACCCCAAGATACTTTATCCTTCATCCGGCTCACAGCTATTTCTTTCTCTTTCACACACTCGCATCTGCAGACTCCACCAGTAGGGCTAGATTCCATCCTTGTGCACTGAAGGAACATGATTTCTCTCAAATCCCAGGTTCTAATCAGCCAAAAACATTGCTACAGACCCAACTGCAGTGAACAGAACTTTGCAGTCAAATGGATTGTACCAGGGCTTTTTTGGTAGAAAAAGCCCAGCAGGAACTCATTAGCATAATAGGCCACACCCAGCAGCAGAAACCTATTAGCATATTAGGCCACACCCCTGACTGCACCACTCATTAGCACATTAGGCCGCACCCCCATGTTACCAGAAGTGTGGTCATCCAGCCACACCCACCTTTTGCTTCTCATTCTGTTTACCTTGTTTGTTGACAAAACCCAGGGCTTGTTTTGTTGCAGGAACTCCTTTGCATTTTAGGCCACACACCCCTAATGTAGCCAATCCTAATGAGTTCCTGCTGTTGGGTGTGGCCTATTAGATGCTAATGATTTCCTGCTGGGTGTGGCCACCTTGGGAGCCACCCGGAACTCCGTTCCTGTGCGTTCCTGCCCCAAAATAGCCCTGGATTGTACTGTGCTGGGTGGTTCTTGCTCTGTATTTCAGAGGCATTTCCCAATCCACCGAACTGTAGGGGGTGCTGGAGGGGTGGGCCTCTAAAGAGGCCACCTTTGATTCTATGAGCCTGTCCAGCATTTCAGATAGTAATTTTAATTCTTCCTCGACCGCGATGACCTGGCTACAATGATCCATGTGACGGTCACCTCAAGGTTAGACTACTGTAACACTCTCTACATGGGGCTGCCTTTGTTGCAGATCCGGAAGCTGCAGCCAGTGCAGAATGTGGCGGCCAGGCTGCTGATGGGCCTCCCCAAGTGGGAGCACGTCCGGCCTGGGCTGAAGGCGCTGCACTGACTGCCAATAGCATACCGAATCCGCTTCAAAGTGCTGGTACTTACCTTTAAAGCCCTATATGGCCTGGGTCCGACCTACCTGAGGGACCGCCTTTCCCCACATGTACCCCCAAGAGCACTTCGGTCGGGGACCCAGAACCGTTTGGTGATCCCAGGTCCCCGGGAGGTAAAGCTTGCTGCGACAAAGGCTAGATCTTTTTCAGTGGCGGCCCCTACCTGGTGGAATGAGCTCCCGGAGGAGATCAGGGCCCTGCGGGACGTTATGCAGTTCTGCAGGGCCTGCAAGACGGAGCTCTTCCGCCAGGCTTTCGCGTAGGGGCCGCCGCTGCCACCACCACCAATGGTGGCAATAACATCGAGATCGGGAATGGTCCTTGATAGCCCAGCCATAAACTATGTAGTACTGATAACATGGGACTGGCACGAACGATCTACTGGACAGTGGTACACCAATGGGGCTGTTGGAAGAGACCATCATAACCACTCTAGACCATCTTGATACTGAAAGCACTTTATTGTTGTGAGAAGAAGAAGAAGAAGAAGAAGAGATTGGATTTATACCCCGCCCTTCACTTGGAGTCTCAGAGTGGCTTACAAACTCCTTTCCCTTCCCCTCCCCACAACAGACACCCTGTGAGGTGGGTGGGGCTGAGAGAACTCTGACACAAACTGCTCTTTTTCAAGGACAGCTGTGCCAGAGCTTGTGACTGACCCAAGGTCACATCAGCAGGTGCAAGTGGAGGAGTGGGGAATCAAACCCGGTTCTCCCAGATTAGAGTCTGCGCACTTAACAACTACACCAAACTGTTAGTAGTGTTGTTGCTTATGATTTTATTGTTTTATTGGATTTTATGTATGGGCTTTCGCCCCTTGTAAGCCACCCTGAGCCCGCTTGCGGGGAGGGCGGGGTAAAAATACCTAAATAAATAAATAAATTCTGGTGATGGAAAGTGCTGCCAAGTCACAGCCAATCTATGGTGACCCTGTAGGGTTTTCATGGCAGTAGATGTTTAGGGGTGGTTTGCCATTGTGTTCCTTTGCATAGCAACCCTGGACTTTCTTGTTGGTCTCCCATCCAAGTACTAACCATGGCCAACCCTGCTTAGCTTCTGAGATACGATGAGATCGGGCTGGCCTGGGCCATCCAGGACAGGGCTCATTCTAACTAGTCTCCGCAATTTTATTCAGTTCTCCTCTTTGAAATCCTGCGGGATGGTTTTGGAGCTTATGTGCAATGGTCCACCTGAGTTAGAATTCTAAAGGTGTCCAAAGGCTGAAAGGGGTTGGGGACAGTGTTCCCTCTAAGCTGAGTTAGTGTGAGCTAGCTCACAGTTTTTCAGCCTCCAGCTCACAGATTTTTGTCTTCGCTCGGGAAGGATGACTCCAGGGCCAACTAATTTGTGCAGTAGCCAAATCTCTCGCTCACAAATTTCATGCCAGTAGCTCACAGAGTAGAATTGTTGCTCACAAGACTCCACAGCTTAGAGGGAACATTGGTTGGGGACTCCTTTCCTACACTAAAATGGCTACTCGGGAGCAACAACAGGCCACGAACTAGAGGTGTCAGCTCAGGAACAGAGCCCTGCGAGAAGCCAAGACGTCGACGCTGTCCCCATATCCATTCAGAGAACCTCATTACCGGACCTAAAGCCTTCACCTGCTCATCTGTCAATGTGATATATGCCATCAGCTGCCAAGAATGCCCTTCTGCTGTCTACGCAGGACAAACAGGTCAGCCTTCGCAAACAAGAATAAACAGGCACAAATCTGACATCAGACATGACAACATTCAGAAACCAGCCGGAGACTCTTTCAATCTCCTAGGACACTCTGCGCCTGACCTGCAAGTCGCCGCTCTTCAATAAGAAAGAATTTTCAAAGGGAGAAATTTCCTGAGCGAAACGGATGGCTGAACTCGGATGCATAAATAGGGCTTTGATTACCTTTCATTTGGAACTCAAACAAAACCAGGATTCTTTCCCCCACTACAGGTGTTAAATTAAGTCTCGGGAGACAGGCGTTATCACCTATTACCGTGGCTGTGAATGTCAGGGTGCTTATCTGTATACGGCTGGGCTTTGCTGAGAAATGTCACGGGCTGGATCTCTTGCATTCCATTTGCAATATTTCCACCCTCCCTGAACTCATGCCTGCATAGCCAACTGAGGATACACTTCAGGCATCTAGGGACGTGGCTTTTAGTCCGCAAATGCTACTACTCTTTACGGTTCCATGCAACCAGCCTTTATTTTTGCTGTAACAGGCTTAAACGGTGTACAGGGGCTGTTCCCTCCATAGAAGAAGCAGAAGCAGAAGAGAACTCGTTGGAAAGCAGTCTCCCCTTCCATGCTGTGCAGTTACCAAGGAACTCCTGACAATGTGCTAGGAAGACTAGGGTTGCCATCCCCATGATGGGGATAGGGGCACATCGTGTGGGGGATGCTCTAGCATTTGGCTAAAAACTCTATGGTGACCATAGAGTTTTGGCCAAATGCTAGAGTGTCCCCTGCACGGTGTGCCCAGCATGATGACATCACTTCCCATAAGAAGATCCTGGGGAGCAGCCTGGAGCCCCCCGCCGACAGATGGTAAGCACCTGGCAAACCTAAAGAAGACTCAAACCAGGGCAGGAGGAAGCCAGGGCAATTCCAGCCCCTTGAGGCAGGGCTGGCTTCAGCAGACCCTGAGGTGTGGCAGTTGTCAGTTGTCCCACTGCTGCTGACTCCCCACGCAACCATCTCCCCTGATGCCTGCACTCACATTGGGTGTGGCCAACTATGCTAATGAGTTCCTGCTGGGCGTGGCCAACTCAGGAGCCAGCCGGAACTCCGTTCCTGTGTGTTCCTGCCCCAAAATCGCCCTGCTGGTGGTCCCACAGCAATCCCAGCTGCACCTGCCACATAGCACCATGGAGGAAAAGGTGTGCAGGCAGTGTGGGCAGCTGTGACTGCAGGCGGTGGAAGAAGTTGTGAGTGGGCAGAGGACTGGCAGGTGGGGGGGGGGTCAAGAAGAGGGGCTTAGTACTGGGCACGGGAAGCCCTGAACGCTCTCTGCCCAGGGCCCCGCAAAACCTGGAACCAGCCCAGCTTTGGAGGGGGGTAGTAAGCTTTAAGTTTCGGATGAAAAGGGTGAGACGGTTAGACAGTGTTATCAATGCAACAAACATGAAGTTGAGCAGTCTCCGGGGGACAGCGGAAGACAGGAGGGCATGATGCGGCCCATGGGGTCGCGAAGAGTTGGACTCGACTGTGTGACTGAACAACGACAACAAAAACTTCAGTTGCACCATTTAAAGCTGAGTAAAGCTCAGAGCCAGGAATGTGAAGCTCAGAGGTAGAAGCCGACACTGGTGGCTCCTTCCAGAGATATGAGAAGAAGTTCTCAGAGTCCACTGGAATTCCCTTCCCTGATCTGAGACCCATGCAAACGGGGGTGGAGGGGGGAGCTCTTTCCCAGTACAGAAGAGATCACACCTGACATCTCAGAGGGCTACAAGAAGCTGCACTGATGCCTGCCCTACTACCCCAAATTCACCCACGTGGCTACATTTGTAAATCTAAAGTAGACTGGTGCAGATTTTAGCCTTATTGGACTAAGTGGAACCCTAATGGCTCCTTGAGTTTCCTGGTCCGTGCTGTAGTGCCACCTTTTGGCTACTTGCTGTGCTAGCACTGAAGAGCAGCCAATGAAGAGCTGTTGGCTTGACCCCAGCTGTTCTTTAGCGCCATGGCTGCAGACAGGCAGGATGTGGTATTGCAGCTACAGGTTCAACAAAATCTGGTGACACAAAGGGTCCACTGGGGATAGTTTCAGATGGGTAGCCACTTTGATCCACCCTAGAAGAGTAAGGCCTTTTCTGCACTCTCCTTTTAATCCATGTTCACCACGGTGTCCTAAAAGCAATTCTGCACTAAAATTGAATTCAACCTTTTTAATCCAGGTTTCCCCCCCCCCATAGTAAAGGTAAAGGTTCCCTTGCTCGAAAGCCAGTCAAGTCCGACTCTAGTGTTGCGGTGCTCATCTCCGTTTCAAAGCCGAAGAGCCAGCGCTGTCCGAAGACGTTTCCGTGGTCATGTGGCCGGCATGACTAAACACCAAGGTGCACAGAACGCTGTTACCTTCCCACCGAAGTGGTACCTATTTATCTACTTGCAATTTCTTGCTTCCCCCCCCCCCATACTGCACTAAAATCGAGTTCAACCTTCTTTTTATTCCGGGTCTCCCCC
>NW_015161417.1:471562-477612 GCF_001447785.1 Gekko japonicus | reverse complement strand
CCCCCGGAAATTGGAAAGTCTACACACTGAGAAAATCCGGAGTGGCAGGCAAATGCAGAAAGGACCAAAGACTCAAGGCCAGTAACACCTTAAAGACCAACAAGATTTGCAGAGTAGACGCTTTCAAGAGTAAACGCTTCCTTTGTCAGACACAAACTAGGGGTTTCAGTGGGGTTTCACCTGATCCTCAGAGTCTGGCTGGCTTGCAAATCTTCAACCAGATGGTGGGGTTTTCCTGAGCCCCCTTCCAAAAAATCTACACTGCTTGCACGAGACATCCAGTGGTGTGACCGGTCCATTTATATGGAAATGTCTGATGCAACACTGCCTGGTCTCATGAATTGTGATGGGAATATTTGTAGATGGGACTTGCTTTACTGAGCAAGATAATAAACAATGGAGGGTGCTTGTGGGATTTCCAGAGGCTTCCAGTGGGGGGGGGAAGGATGTTACGCGGATCCTTTCCTTGCAGACACAAACCTCACTGAATTAAGATAAAACTACAGTTAAGGTGATGAGGGATGGGTTGTAGCCTGCAACGACAGCCGTTAAGATGGTGACGCTGGAGGTACATGCCAACCAAGATTTGCGTAAGGTGCGGGCAGAGCAGCAGGAAGCCCTCCGTGACTGCTGGTGAGCCAAAAAACAGCTGGAAGGATGTCAACAGAAGCACAGCTGGGAGTAAGGTTGCTAAGGGAAACACCGGCCGGAGCTCAGCCAATGGGAAACGCTCTGCACCCGGCATAGGAAACAGATACTAAGAAAATCCATCTGTTGCAAGTTGACCGCCAGCCACTCCTGAATCCACCCTGACTTGAACAACAACAGCTAACCTCTGAAGGCACTGAAGGAATTTATGCTTTTCCTAGTTCAGGCATCATTGCTCCTGAGTATGACAACTCCAGAGGGTCTTCAAGGCAAGAGACATTCAGAGGCGACTTGCCATTGCCGCCTCTGCTCAGAGACCTGAGACTTCTCCTTAGTGGTCTCCAGCCCCGTAGCTAAGGACTTTTTAGGGAGGGGGCCTTGGGGGCCCCTGCCTGCTAATCCAATCAAAGGCTCCAGGGCAAGGGGTGCAGCGGCTGCAGCTTCCCTCCCTCTCCCCCCTCCCCTCCCGCAAGGGCAGGCCTTCCCTGTGCAGCGTTGGGGCCCAGCTCCCTCCCTCCCGAAGGAGCCCCAGTGCACAGCACCAGGGGCAGCCTCTGAAATCACTGCCCTTGTCCTCCCTGCCAACAGGCTGACTGGCAATCTGGGGGAGTTGGGGTAGGGGAGCCGAGGCTCAGGAAGGGGCCCCATAAAAACTGCTAGGGGGCCGGGCCCCGTGGGCCCCATGTTAGCTACAGACCTGTTAGTCTCCCATCCAAGTACTATCCAGGGCAGACCCTGCTTAGCTGCTGAGATTTGCCCAGACCAGGCTAGCCTGGGTCACCTAGGCCAGGGCCACTTTGCTCCTAGGAGGGGGTCAACATTCCCACAGAAATGTGGCCAGGTACAAAAGGAAGGGAGGAGATGAGTGTCTGGCATTGATCGTGTCTCTTGCCGGTATCATTAGGCCTTTCCATAAAGCCCAGGCCCCCCCTTTGAATTGTCTGTCAGTTCCTTGGATTGGGGGGGGGGTTCCCCTTTAAGGTTGTATGTCGATGACCCTCAATACAATGACTGTGGGTGCCATATCACCCACCAGGGGGGTTTCGGGGTGCCTACTTCCTTGTTCCCCAAAGCATCTCTTTCCCAAAGCATAGAGTAAATCCAGGCTTTCCTCCAACTCACTGGAGTAGCTGGTGTTTCAGAGAAGCTCGGGAAGCATTACTTTTGTGTCTGCCGGAAGCACCCATTTGCAAACAACTGCCTTCATCGTCGGAGGATGTTAAGCGTAGAGTCTCCTGACATTCTGTGGAACCTCCTGGTGTTTCGTGACGGGACAAAACCCCTGTGGCGGTCATTTTGGGTTGGTCCTCCTAACCCCCCACACACACACACACACACCACAATGGCAGCAATTTTGTTGTGGTTCCCACTCCCTGTATTCAAGTATGTTCAGTCTCACTGACAGTCAAATGGAAGTTTCTGATGATGATAATTTATTAAATTTCTATGCCACCCATAGCCAAAGGTCTCTGGGCTAAGAAGGAGGAGGAGGAGGAGGAGGAGAAGTAGGAGAAGAAGGAGGAGGAGGAGGAGGAGGAGGAGGAGAAGAAGACGAGGAGAAGAAGACGAGGAGAAGAAGACGAGGAGGAGGAGGAGGAGGAGATTGGATTTATACCCTGCCCTTCACTCGGAGTCTCAGAGCGGCTTACAAACTCCTTTCTCTTCCCCTCCCCACAACAGGCACCCTGTGAGGTAGGCGGGGCTGAGAGAGCTCTGACAGAAACTGCTCTTTTCAAGAACACCTCTGAGATAACTTATGACTGACCCAAGGTCATCCAGCAGCTGCGAATGGAGTAGTGGGGAATCAAACCCGGTTCTCCCAGATTAGAGTCCTGCACTGGCTGGCCAGGGTGTCGGAGAGAGAGCCCGTGTGACGTAGTGGTTAGGGAATACTTGTAAAATCTGGCACATTGAACTACTCACAAACAGGTGCCTGATTGTTTCGGAGGCTGGCTGTGTTGGTTTGCAGAACAAGTAGATTTGAGTCCAGTAGCACGTTAGAGACCAACAAGGTTTTTGGCGTGTGAGCTTTAGGGAGGCAAAGCTCCCTTCTTCAGATATCTGTATCTTCATATCTGAAGAAAGAAGCGTTGACTCTTGAAAGCTTAGACCCTGAAAGTCTTGTTGGTCTGTGATGCTGGGCTCGGATCTAGACACCTGAGTCTTTCCAGTCCCTGTTTCTGAACATCTTAAAGGGACACGAGAAGGAGGAGGAGGAGAGACTGGATTTACAAACCCACCCTTCACTGAAGGACTCTCAGAGCGTCTTACGATCTCCTTTCCCTTCCCCTCCCCACAACAGACACCCTGTGAAGTAGGTGGGGCTGAGAGAGCTCTTTCGAGGTCTGCTGGTGAGAGAACAGCTCTGAGAGAACTTGTAACAGACCCCAAGGTCACACCAGCAGCTGCACATGGAGGAGTAGGGACTCAAACCCGGTTCTCCCAGATTAGAGTCCACGCACTTAACCATTGCACCAAAACAATAAAATACAATGTATAAAACGTTAAGGATTTAAAAGGGCATTAGAGAACATAAAAACATTAATAGACAATGAAACCAGTAAAAAACCCCAGTTAACAAGGCACTTGGTTAAATGTGCGAAGCCCCTGAGTAATCATGGAGACCTTTAAAGGCCTCTGTAAAGAGGGCTGTCTTAACCTGGCACTGGAAAGATGGCAGATTACAAATAGATTTCCCATGTACAGCAAGGGTAGCCCCCAGCTTCCAAATGCTGTCAGTATGGAACAGTCAGGAAGCCAGGTAAAGCAACAGACTGCTGTACACAAATATGCCTGGAGGGTGTGTGAACCCGCTGGAAGCAAAAATCAGAAAGCACAAGGTACTGCTGGGTGTCCCTGGTATTTATAGCAAGCCTGTCCAACCTGGAGACTCTGTACTGCCAGGCCAATTGCAGGGAATGATGTTGAATAACTAGAGTTGTCAGCCCGGGGTTGGGAAATACCTGGAGATGGGGGGCGGTAAGTGTTTCAGAAGGGTGGGGTTTGGGGAGGGGAGGGACTTCAGTGGAGCACAGTGCCATAGAGTCCACCTTCCAAAGCAGCCATTTTCTCCAGGTGGACTGATCTCTGTCACCTGCAGATCAGTTGAAATCCCAGGAGATCTATAGCACTGTTTGGAGGCTGGCCCACCCTGTCATATCTCTGCATTTAGAGAAAATGGAAGATCACCAAACTAGGTTGAAGCCTAGGTAGGGATCCCAAGTCCCCCCGGGGGATGGGGAAACCCCTGCCCCAGGGGCCCGTTCCCCGGTGCCGCCGGATCGGGCCCCGGGGGGAACTCCTCCCCGACGTGTGCATCACCAGGAAGTGACGCGGGCATGCTGGGGGCGTGGCCTCACCCCCAGCGTGTCCGGCGTCATAACGTCACTTCCTGGTGACGTGCATGCAGCGGGCGCGCGCTCCGGGAGCCACCCGGGAATCCCCCGCGGAAGAGGTAAGTGACACTTGGCAACCCTAAGCCCAGAGTCATGAAGTTGCTACCAGCCCCAAATGTCCTTGACACTCATGTACATGGGAATGTCCATTATACAGGCACTTCAGGAAGAAGAGATATGGCATCATATCTCTAGGGTGCTTTCACGCATGCTAAATAAAGCAGTTTCAATCCAGCAACCATTTGCAAGTGGATTTTGCCAGTTCACACAGTAAGGCCTATTTCACACAAGAGGCTGCGCCGCGGTCGCACCTCCCTTTGCCCCGCTTCTATTGGTCAGTTTCCCACTCAAAGCCCCACGGCCACATTTTGACCCGCGGCTTCGCCCGATTTCCCCCGTGGTTTCGTGATCTTGTTTTTCGAGGATCACAAAACCGTGAGGAAAATCGGGCGAAGCCGCGGGTCAAAAAGCGGCTGTGCGGCTTCGAGTGGGAAATTGACTAATAGAAGCGGGGCAAAGGGAGGCGCGACCGCGGCGCAGCTCTTGTGTGAAATCGGTCTAAGATCCAGTTGCAAAGTGCATTGAAATTGGATTGAAAGTGCATTATTTAGTGTGTGAGAAAGTACCTTTAAAAAGTCTCATACAGGACTCAGGGAAGGATGCTGGAGAAGAATGGGAAGAAGAAGAAGAAAGAAGAGATTGGATTTATACCCTGCCCTTCACTACCAAAGGAGTCTCAGAGCAGTATACAATCTCCTTTCCTTTCCCCATCCCACAACAGACACCCTGTGAGGCAGGTGGGGCTGAGAGAGCTCTCCCTAGAACTGCCTTTGAGAGAACAGCTCTGAAAGAATTTATGACTGACCCAAGGTCACACCAGCAGCTGCATGTGGAGGAGTGGGGACTCAAACTCGGTTCTCCCAGATTAGAGTCTGAGCACTTGGGAAAAGACTGTGAACACCTTCGGTAAGAGACCTGAAACAGCTTTATCTCAGCTCACGTGTATTAACTAGCAATGAGCGGATTATTCCTTGAGCAGCTGGTTCCCCCCCCCCTAATTATTTCTTTTTTAATATTTTCACCAGCCTCTCCATGGGGCAGCCTTTTAAAAGATCCAGTGGTTAAGGGAAAAGGGAACTCTTTGAACCTACATATAATAATAACCTGTAGGTCGGGACCTTCTCTTGAGTGATATCCTTTGGGGTTGTCTAAGTTCTGATTTCCTCTTCCCAAAATAGTGAGGGAGATCAAAGAGGAGTGATTTATGGCAGAGCTCAGCTTCCCCGGCAAGATCATAAATTTGGGATTGGATGTTCCTAGGCAAAGGAATTTATGGGGGAGCAGACAGCTGCGACACGGAAGGAAGAGATGCAGAGACGCTGGAGAACTAAGCTGACTGGGTACTCTTGGTAGCAGAAGCTGAGATACTGGGCGATTCTGCATCTAGCATTCGCTCCACATTTTCTCAGCTGGGAGGGGAAAGTGCAGCTCAGCTCAAAACCACATTCAAATACCCCGGGGCCAATGCCATACTGACTGCAAAGTCACCCCTGAATGGCCATAAAATGGCCATAAATCTATGCAGAAGATACCATAAAATCCGATGATCAAAGGAAGTGAAAGCGACATGGAGTGTGGAGGCTACCATAAAATCCAAAGATCAAAGGAAGCGAAAGCAGCACGGAGTGTGGAGGCTATCATAAAATCCAAAGATCAAAGGAAGTGAAAGCAGCATGCAATGCAGAGGGGAATTTCTGTTCCAGTGTGTGTCTGCTAAAACAACGGAGGGGAAAGCCAATGCAGAATCAGCCCCTGACTTAAGGAACCCCAAATTCCATTGAGCAGGGGTCATTTTGTAGAAAAAGAGCTAGGGGAACTCATTAGCATAACTCGTTAGCATATGCCACACCCCCTGACATCACCGGAAGTGTGTCATAAGGCCACACCCCCTGACATCACCGGAAGTGTGTCATAAGGCCACACACCCCGCCCCCAACGGTCCCGGCC